>NW_027187460.1:37198988-37309655 GCF_028583685.1 Petaurus breviceps papuanus
AGATAGATAGATAGATAGATAGATAGATAGATAGATAGATAGATAGATAGATAGATGGATATGCAATCACATATGCATGTGTATATGCATATATTAATATATGTGTATATATCCTAAAACTGCACTGTTTCATAGGTCATGGTGTGTGTATTTGCATGTATATGCTTTAATATTATGTTATATATAGTTAAACTTTAATAGTTTAGGACTGTATTAAGACTTGAGACATTATGTGCAGGTATATTTTTTGTATGTTTATGTGTATTTGTGTTTACATGAGTTCGATGAGGTCAGAGCCCTTGTCTTAATTATCTTTGTATGTCTCCCAGCACCTACCATAGAGCTCTTCTCATAGTAGGTTTTTAATAAATGGTGAGTTAGTGAATCAATGAATGAAACTGAATTGAATCAAATGATGCAATAGATGTCCAAAAATGCTTTGTAAGCTATAGAGGAACTATAGGGTATTTATAAATCTATGAAAGTGAGTTCTCCTTATCTGCAGGGCTGTCTTCATTATTTATTAGTGGGGGATAAAAAGAAAATATCATGCCCTTCTCTGCCCCTCTTAAGTAATATAGAATCTAGTCAAAATGATAAAGCGTAGGAGACAGAGCCAAGATGGTGTAACAAACAGTGACCCAGCAGAACTCTTCCAACATTCCCAAACAAACAACTTTTAAAAAAAATACTTCAGATTGGATTTTGGAGTGGCAGAGCCAACAGAAGGTCAGGGTGAGAGAGATTATCCAAAGTTAAATAGACAGTAGGTACCAGAGGTTGGATTTGAATCCAGAACTTCTGATTTCAGAGCCATTCCTCACTTCATCACGCTATCTCCCATGAATAAATAAATATAAGTCCTGATTAACTATAAAGTAAAAATGACATTCTCTAAGTGCATTAGAAAAAGGGTTCTCAGCTGCTTTTCTGACTTGCTCCAAGCTCTCTCCTTCCTTTCTGATCAATACTTTTGCTGGCTTTGTATGCAATGGCAATTAAGTTCAATCGTTCTGAGTTCACTCATTCTCTTAGCAACCATCACATCTATGATCAAATACAGCTGCTTTCTGAGACAGATCTGGGAGTTACAAAAATGTCAGACTATTTTCTAAAAGGGGCAGTTTCTCCTTTAGAACAAGCCATTTTAAACCAATAGTTTACAGGGAACTTGCCCAACTTTTAAGTCAGAAACACAAAGTCATTTCCCCACAGTTAGCTTAAACCCTTTATCAGTCAACCCTTTGAGGATGTTTTTTTGGTATTTACTTCTCTTACTGATGGTATTTGCACTTAACTTAAAAAGTTTTATTCCCATTGATAAATGGATCTTCCCATTCTTCCTACACATGACTGATTCTCTAGTTTTTCATGATATTAAGTGACTATTCTCTTCACAAGAAGGGCTGTCTGCATGGTTGCTTTGGGAGGGGGGAACCCTATTTTGCTATTATGATATGTGGCCTTTGGTTTTGTATGAAGAGCTTGCTGGTCCATTTGTTATGCACACTTCCCACACTTGGAGCCCTTCTGAATCCCATGTTGCCACAGGGCAGGTCTTCTCAAGGATGTTTTGGCAGGTTTGAGGCTGGAACAGTGCCCAAAGACAAGCTAGCAATTGTAATGCCCTCATCCTTCCATTCTTTGGCTTGAAGTAAATTGAAGACAGGTTTTATTCTGCTGGGTGGAGAAGAATCTCATTTACCTGCATACACTTGTATTTTAGAACTCAGGGGAGATTAGTAGGCAGAAGAACCAACTTTGACATGGCAGAGGGAAGAAATATCAAAGCCTGCATTCAGCCTTCACTTTTCAATTGCCTCCTTTTAACAATTGCCCTCCCTACAAATTTGAGGTATTAGCCATTATAATAATTGTTGTGATGATTACTATAAGACACTTTGTTGTATTTGATTGTCCTGAATTTTAATTTGTTGTACTGCTTGACAAATTAGTCCCTAAAATGTATGTTTTTGACACATTGACATACAAAGGATTTAGAGCTAGAAGGGGCCTTAGAGGTCATCTAATCCAAACCCTTCATTTAATGGATGAGGAAACTGAGGTCTACAGAGGTTAAGTAGCTAGCCCAGAGTCACATAGTTGATGATTAGTAGAGATCAGAGTTGAATCCACATCATGTGTCCAAGAATTTAGTGTTCTTGCCCCCTATTCCTTGGTTACCTCCTATAATCCCCTAACCATTACAGACATTTGACGAAATGAAGTCAAGGGCCAGAACACAACAATGAATGGCTAAATCATAGATGAATCATAGTGTTGTGGCAAAAACACTAAGCTAGAAGTTAAGGAAACCGGCCTAAATTCGTAAATCTATCATACACTTAATATATTAATCTTCTAGAAAAGTAGAAAAATCAGGGTGCCTTTTGCTTTTCCTTGGGGAGGGACATTGGGGAAGGGGGTTGTGAATAGAAGCAGAAAATTACCCTGAGTTGGAGAGATCACTATGGGAATGTAACTATGAAGACAATAAAATCCTTGAGAATTTATTGTGAGTTATTTGTTTTCCCCTCAGCTAGGAAACTATAAAAAGACACAGTATCTGATAAACAGAAGAATCAAAGAAGTAATATGTCAAAAAAGGTATAGACCTGTACAAAACTACAGGAACCTGAGAGTGGAGATATGGTAGAGAGCAGGTGTTAATGGATTAAAGGGGAGAGAGAAACCAAAGTGATATGATTGTGGGAGTGTCTGCTGCATACCAACCACCTAGAAAATAGGAATATGCATTTCTGATGTGGATTACAAAGCTATCACTGAGACAGAATATAATAATTGAGCTTCAATCATCCTGACATCCATTGAGTTAATGTTCATAAAAGTAAGAATTTAAAATTCTTAAGTTGACTTACTGACATGCCTCAGAATTAGAGATAGCATATAAGCACCTTGACAGTAAGGATTATATCATTATTTTTGTTTATTTAATCAGCACTTAGCACAATGCTTGGTATTTATTAAATGCTTACTTGCTATTACCCACTCATCTCCCACCAGAGGGAGGATGGATTCCAAGTGCCTATTTGCAGATCAAAATATACATATATATTTTTGGATGTGGCCAATATGGGGATTTCTTTCCATATTTGTTCCAAGGATTTTGTTTTTCTTTTTTTAATGGATGGAGAGGGAGAAAAAAGTAGATTTTTGTTTATCTAAAAATATTAAATAAAAGAATATTGGATTGATGAATGATAGAATCAACAAGACTTACCAACTAATTGGATGTGGGAGTCAGGGAGAGTGAAGGGTCTGGGATGACACTGAAGTTGTAAACCTGAGTGACTAAAAGGATGGTGGTGTCAACAGAAGTAGGGAAATTTGGAGAAAGAACTGACTTAGGGGAAAAAATAATGATTTCTATTTTGGGCTTGTTTTTTGAGTGTTGAGTTACCTGTGGGGCATCCAGGTTGAGATTTCTAGCAGGCAGCTAGTTGGGAATGCAGAACCCAATCTCTGGATAGAGAAGAAGGCTAAATATGTAGATTTGGAATTTATTTGCTTAGAAATTATAATTGAATCTTGAGATAAAAATGTAGAGTCTTAGAGGACACGTATCATTAGGGGCCTTGGGCACGAATGAGGAGCCAGCAAAGGAGACTATTCTCTCTGTTTCCCTTGTTCCCTGTCTATTTCTTATTGCTATCACAAAAACTCAAGAAGAGAGTATCCAGGAGGAGCAGGAGGGAGTCAATAGTATCAACAGCTGACGGATGAGGACTGAGAAAAAAACCATCAGATTAGAAGACAAAGTGGAAGTGATGGGAACCTTGAAGGAGAGTGACATTATCTCTTAAATAGTTAATGATAATCAAGGAAGAGAAAGCTAGAAATAGAAGGTAAATGAGGAAATAGTTATAATCAGGGCTGTGTGTAGGATATTTTTTCAATTTAATTGGGGTCCTAGAAATAGACCATGCACTCTTTTAAAATGGGAATGTTGTCTTATTTTTTTCTTTTGTATCTCCCCCAAACAAAAGATACCAGTCCCTTTCATGTTTTAGGCACTTAGTAAATGTTGAATGAATAATTTGTTCAATGGCACAAAATTGGTAGTGCAGTAGAGGGCCTTCCAGCTGTGACCCAGATGTCAACAAATAAGTCAGTGCCCCCAAATGCTCAGTGTAGTTTTGGTTCTTTTTATAGAAAAGGGGAAGGCAGCTAGAGAGGTATGGGAGACTCTCAAAATGAATTTCTGATAGCATGGTAAAATCAACATAAAGGTTTTTTTTCATATTGATATAAATAAATTGAAATTTTAATTCATTCAATGAATACCTGTTAACCCCCAAGTACATGTTGAAAGATGAAAGTTAAGAGATGGTATGGCATATTAGAAAGAAAGAGGGAAAGCCTTAGGATAAGGAAGAAGTGAATTTAAATCCTACCTCCAACACACATAGTCTGTGTAATTCTAGGCAAGACACTTAAGCTCTCAGTGTCCTAGATGATTCTGTAGAATAATATATCTCAAAGACAGTTCCCAGCTCCATTGATAGAGGAGGTTGCTCAGAAAAAAAAAAGTGTGTGTGTATAGCTTTACATGCCTCATCAATAAAATGACAATGATGGCTGTGTGTGTATGTATGTATTTGTATATATACATATGTATATGTGCATATGCATAGACATACAACAAGATCCTTTTGTAGATGTTGGGGATATAAAGATTTAAAATGATATGGTACCTCTCCTCATGGCATTTAAGTTCTTTTTGGTAAGTCGCTGGGTTGTTTCATGGGAAATTATAGGTCCCATCTACCTGTCCAAATTGATCTGCCCTCTAACCACAGCCATTTTTTGTCTAATCTTATCTTCTTGTTAGAAACACATCACAATTGACACCAAAATCTGGGTATCAAAAGAAGTTTATTGAGAAGTTCAGAGGAATTGGGCATCTCTGGCCAGAAATTGACTCTTCTTTAGGAGGGGAGGAGTCCTAAATACAAAAGTGAGAAAAGATTTATACCATCAGTCCAGCTCGGGCACTCCCTTCAGAGGATGGATTGGTTCATCCTCTTTAGGGCTTCAGTTTTCCCATACGCTCACTACATATGATACCCCTCCCCCCATCATCATACATTGTCATGCATCCCATGTTCTGTGAGACTCTAAATCTATCTGGACCGTATCAGATAATATACATGAGGTTTATTAAATAAGCACAGTAGTAATTTTGGAATATTCGGTCACTGACTTCTACCAGATCAAACCAGATCAGTTCTTATTCGAGTCTGAAGGTCCTTCAAGGCCATTGTCTGCCTTCTGATTGGTCGGGTCCACCTGCTATCTGCTAACTTTCTTTATCTTACTTCAATAACGTCCAGCAATTCTATGAAAGCTTCATTCCTTACTGTTTCTCACAATTATCAGTAGTTTTTACTTCAGTAATTTTTAATGGTTCTGTGGAAACTTACCTCTTTGCTGTCTCTTACATTCCCAATCCCAAATTTTCCTGCATTACCATCAAATAGCCTCCCTCCACCCAGCTTCAGAATTCACCAGATTTGCACCATCTATCTTCTTGTTTCAGGTTATCTGATATCTGCTTACATTTGTTCCTGTTGATGGCATAGACTTCTTCACTAAAGTCGTATTCCAATGCTTTACATTTATGAAGATGACTCCAAATTCCAAAAGACTCAGTCAGATCCCAAAGACTTTCCTTCATTAGACTGTAATCTCCTTTAGAGCAAGGACTTTTGCCTTTCTTTGTATACCCAGCACTTAGGCATGATTGCCTGACACATAGTAGATCCTTTAAAAATGTATATTGACTGACTAATTGAAGTCCTACCAGGATAGGAAGGCTTTAATTATTAAGCCCAGAAATATAATCTATATTATGTTATCCAAGGATCAATTTAGCCAAATGGAGAGAAGCTCTTTACCAGAAGGTTGGCCATTAGGTGATGACATTTTTGGCCATGGTGACTAAAGAAATGATCTATAACAGGGAAGAGAGCCTACTAAACTAATGAAATCATGGATCTTTTGAAGTACTGAAATTTGGCTCAACCAAGGGGTTGGCAACTGATACCTCTTAGTCCTCATTCACTTTAAATACAGAACTGTGGTTCTGTTAGTTAAAAATAAATGAATGTGCCTGTAGCTGCATTGACTCTTCTCAATAATATATAAATGTGTCAGGAACAATAGCTAAGTATGGAGAACTCTAATCTAGAGTTCTCATGTTCCTCCACCTTCCCCAGTGTCTAAACTGCAAGCTAGAGCAGAGGTATCAAATTTGAGGCCTTCTATTAGTATGGGACCAGCAATCTCAAGTGCTCCCCAAACCAGATTAAAATGCAATTAGGAAATATTTAACAAAATAAATACAGTACAGCATAGATAATGTTACTGTGTGGTTTTCAAAGTCAATATGCAGCCTGGTAAGGAGCTGTTTTTATTTGAGTTCACCCCACTGCTGTAGACCTCATTTGCATAGTCTTGGCTCCCATTCATCTACACCAGAGATTTCCAAACTTATTTGGCATACTGCTCCCCATTTCAAAAAAAAAAAAAGATTACTTAAAGTCTCCCTGGAAATCTACTTTATTTAACCCTTTAACTTTTTTTTAAACTTGTGTCCTTTCAAAAAAATATATAAAATATGTTTTTAAATGATGTATCTTAAATAAGTCACTATAAATTTGTAGGGGTTTTCCTGTATTGAAATTTTTATGACACAATATTGCATCATGTAACTATATAGTATCATATTGTAAACAAGACATTACATGCACATATTCCTGTTGATATATGCTGGACTTCCCAATAACGTGTGACTCGCCTGCCAACACTTGCTTGTTAAGACCTATTGGTGCACTTGACCTCTGACCAGTTATAACTTGTATTTTGTGTGTTTATTTGGAAAATAATGTAATCACTACAACGTTAACTCTGTTACACAACAGATGAAACGTATGAATGTTTTTTGTTTTGTTTTGTTTTTTAAGCAATCGGGGTTAAGTAACTTGCTCAAGGTTACACAGCCAGTTATTTCTGGATGTGGTGCTAAGTATCTGAGCCCGTATTTGATCCCCAGGTTATCCCAACACTGGAGCCAGTGCTCTTACTCGCTGAGCCACCTGGCCACCCCAAACAAATGTTTTTTACAAATTTTTTTTTTCAGAATTCTCTTATCTTATTTCCTTATGCTTCCATTGCCCTCCTTATTTTTTATTCAATACCTGAAATTGTACCAGGGGTTGCTACTTCCCTCCTAGATCATTCCAGTGCCCCCCAAAGGTCAGTACTGAGCACTTTGGGAACCTATATGTCTACACTCTTCTCCCCCAGCCTTGGGATTTGCTGCTTTCATGCTTTCCTCTACCTCCATCCTGTTCCATATTATGACTCTTCTGAGCTAAGCTCTTCCTGTCTCCCAAGCTGACAACCAACTTAATAAACTCTTGTCAATAATGAGTTCACAGGGGAAAACCAAAGGTGTTTTATAGAGCCTTTCCTCTATTCTAGGCCCCAACCGACATTAGAATAAGAGCCTTCTTGAGAAAATATATAGAAATTATTTGGTATTTCTATTGTTTTATATTTAGGTACTTAAATAGAATAAAAATAAATATTCACCTATGAGTATAGCTTAGGGGTGGGGAACCTGCGGCCTTGAGGCCACAGCCTTTTGACTGAGTCTAAGTTCTACGGAACAAATCCTTTTATTAAAGAGATTTGTTCTGTGAAGTTTGAATTCAGTCAGAGGGCCACACTAGAGGACCTAGAGGGTCTCCACCCCTGGAATATATGATATTGGTGTATAATCATCCTGCCATCAATATAAACATATATGCAGTATTGTTCAGAATATCAGTGACCTGTGAACTACTTGGCTATTCTCAATAATCTAACACCATCCCAAGGGACTAATGATGAAATATACTATCCATATCCAGAGAAAGAATTGATGCTGTTCAAATATAGACAGAAGCATGCTATTTTTTACTTTCTTTCTTTTTTTTCTTTTATTTGAGTCTTCTTGTACAAAATTACTATTATGGAAATGTTTAACATACTTGAACATGTATAACCTATATCTCCTTACTTACCATCTCAGGGAGAGGGGAGGGGAGGAATGGAGGGAGAGAAAGAATTTTGAACTCAAAATTTTAAATAAAAATATTTTTCTTTAAAAAAAAAGTATCAGTGACCTGTGAATACAAATAATATTACTGAATATGAGAAACCCTCTAACAAGAAAAGAAAATATGTGCATATACTGAAAATTATAGCAGGCAAACCTGTAGCAGGTATCAAAACTGAAGCCCTCCAAATCCCCAGTAGTGACTCAACCAGATTAAAGTATAATTGTGAATTGTTTAACAAAATAAATAAAAATACAATATGACATAATGCCAGTTTGTGGTTTTCTAAGTTAGTATGGGGCCTACTGGGATCTGTTTCTGTTGGAGTTTGAGACCGTTGTGGTACAGTACTAAATTTGGAGTCAAGGTTCAGATCTTGCTTCAGACCTTTACTAGCTATGGACCCTTGGCATGTTATTCAATCCAGTTAACCTCACACAGTTCTCAGACCATAAATTATGGATGGGTTGTGATTTTGGTGGTAACAGAAGGGTTAGTTTTGGGGATGTGAAATTAGAAGATCCTTGACCTAGTGCTAAAAGGAACCTCAGAGGTTATCTTTCTAAACCAACAAATGAGGAAACTAAGACCCATGGACATTAACTTGATTACAGTTACCCAAGTTTACACTGGCAGTAAGCACCAGAGGTTTGATTTGAACAGAATTACTCAGACTCCAAAGCCACAGCTCTTTCTACTCTGCAACCCTGCCTCTCATTTGAGTCAATGGATCATTGACCTGTGATTTTATCAGTGTGGAAACTCTCCAAAGCCAAAGATCACAACCCATGTATAACTGATAGTCTGAGAGAAATCTCTGAGGCCCAGAAAGGTTAATTAGTTTGCGTATAAGCTCCAAGCCAGCATCAAGAGCAGGATTTGAATCCTAACTCCAGGCCTAGCACTTTATCTGTTAGACTACAATGCCTCTTTCTTATGGATCTTTTTGGCTTACGCAATATTATGTGACCCATATATTTTCCCCCAAATATTAGCAAAACATGTTCATTTTATTTGAAATGGTGACTAACTTTAGACATCACATAGTCGTGCCACAAATGGCTCCTAGTGTCTTCTTTCTAAAAGAACCTTTCCAGTGGAAAACCTGAGTTAACAGTGAGGGTGAAGCTACTCCTTTGGTTGTTTAGTTCGTCTGTTTGCCTGCCTCTCTTAAGGCTTCACTAAAAAAGAGAGTCACAACTTTTCTTAAATTCATTCAACTTTAAGTGGTTTTCACCAGTGTTTGGTACCCAGTGGGTAACAACATAAAGCAGGAGTTTGGATATTTGAATTCCTTAGAGAAGAAAAAATTCTGTGAGCAGTTTAAAGGTCACATGTTGAGAGAGTGTCATTCTTTACAAACCTTTATGGACAAAGGAAGATAGATGTAGCTTAGGTTGAAAGACAGACGTGCTACCTTGAATACTGTTGACTCCAAATCAATGCCTAAACAGGAATGATTTCCTTTGACAAACTGGTTCCTTTCAGTATTTAAAAGAAAGGAGCATGAAGCGTCTTAAATTTCTGAAACATCTTCTTGCAGCCTCTGTGACACTGGGCAAGCCACTTCACCACAGTAAAGTGAATCTCAGTTTCCAAAGGACTTGGGAATAGATCTCTTCTATCTGTAGTAGTTAGAGTACTTGGGTTTACTTGGAGTCAGGAAGACCTGAATTTAAATCCTGCCTTAGATAAATTACAAGCTCGGTAACCCGGAGAAAGTGAATTAATTCTTCTCACCTTCTGTTTCTTCAACTGTATAATGGAAATAATGATATTATCCACCTCTCAAGATTGTTGCGAGTATAAAATGAGATGATATTTGTAAAATGCTTTGCAAATTTTGAAGCACTATATACATGCTAAGTATTACCACCACCACTACTGCTACTACTACTACTACTACTATTTTGGGCATATCTTCTAGACCTGCCTTTCCCAGTGTCTGAGGATGCTGCCTGGTTCAGATCAAGATAAAGCAGCATTGATGCCTTGTCTTAAGTTTAGTTTGGCTTTCTTTGCTTCAACTGATGCCTGATACAGAGGCAAAATAGAGAAAGACAGATACTTGCTTAAGTAGGCAGTTGATAATTCTGAGGATTCTCCTAGAAATACAGGGTAGGAAAACTTCTTAAAGACAAATTTAGCTGCTTTATTTTTCCATTCCAGTAAAGGAACATTTTTGTCACTGAATGCCACCATATGTCTAAGCTTGACCCTTGTGGTCAGGAGGCTTAGCACAGCCCTCTTTGATCTTTACTCCTTACCCAAAGCTGTTAGTATTCCACCCTTAGTAGAACATTTTGACACCAGTCTTGAAGACAGCACATTGAGGAACTTGGAGCCAAAGATGATATGTGTACCATAGTATGCATTAATGTAGCTCATTAAGATTATTTAACTACTGCAGCTGTTGCTCACCAAGAGAATCTGTTGCCCTTAATTGGAAATGGGAGGGGAGGGAGAGGAAAATTATATTCAAACACTATTTCTGAGATAATTAGCAAAATATCAGGGACAGATGGACTAGAAACAATGGAAAAAACGTGTGTTTTGCTGGCATTACTTTTGTATCATAAATTCGACCCAGTTATGGAAAAAGTTTGTTGTCTTTTGGTACAGCTACTATCCTCAATGGGTCATTGCTTAATTTTTTAATGTCTCAAGGGCTGGGTGTCCACACTGCCAATTCCTGGAACTCCTAGTTCCCCTTAAGACTCAGCATAAGGGTCGTCACCTTCAAGACGCCTTCCCTGATTTCCTTCTCCCATTACTGTATATTTATTTTCCATAGATCCTACATTTAAAAAATTGAGAACATGTTTTTTATCACTAATACAATGCAAACTACTTGAGGGCAGGAATTTTCTCACTTTTGTATTTGTATTCTCAGCTCCTAACATATTGCCTTAAATATGGTAGGTGCTTTAGACGTGCTATTGATTAGTTGATTGAACCAGTTTTCCATTTTTACAAGCATGTCATCCTTCTTCTAGAAGCATACCTTGGGGCTACTCCATTACTTCTTAGAACCTTCACAAAGCAGCAGGCTGAAAAATAAAGTACCTTCTTTACCCAGGACATACTATACTTTGCTGGGCTCGATGCTATGGTTCTTCTGTGATCTCGTCATCATCCTTCCATTGGGTAGCAATCACAGCCCTTCTGTGCCTTCTCATCCTGTGTGCCTTTCTTCCATGATCTTCCAAGCAGAACTCCCCCATAGAGGATCCACTCAGTACAATGTAGCCATCATATATGTGCCCTTGCTGGTTTTATGTGACTTCTCAGTGTGCAAGTCTCAACAGGTAAGATGCTGTTGTCTGCTTATAATGCTGTGTATCTTTTCATTGCCATGTCTGCCACCTGCAGTTGTGATTCTTATGTGATTTGTGGCCATAGAGAATCAGTGGGGAAATTTTAGTGTTAAAGAGATGAGGTTTTCAACAATTAACAATTTTGGGATCACCCAAAATACCACATAATCTCCCAAATTCTCTAGCTTAGTCTCTACCATCTATTCAATTGTAGGCCCAGTTTATTGTCCATCAGTATGCTCTTTATGTATACTCCATACACACACACACACACACACATGCATATTACCTTCACATTAGAACATAAGGTACTTGAGGGGAGAAAATATTTCACTTTTGCATTTTATCCCTCATGCTTAGCACAATTACTGTCTCATAGTAAATGCTTAAAATGATCATTCACTAACTGATTGTAATATCTATCTGATGTATGTGTGTGTATATGTGGGCATGTACATAGGCATATGTACACATCCACATATACAAACTACTTGAGGAGTTATCAGTCTATCTCTAGTTATATTTTCATATTCTAAAAAGTAGGCATTTTCATTCACCTTTTTTTTAACAATGTAAAAAGTTAAAGCAAGTTTCTTTTAACAACTATAGGTTCCATTGAGAAGGCTGTTTTGTGTATTTATGACCATATCATCTGCAAACAGGAATGTCTGGAGTTTCTGACCATTAATAGATATCCTTCAGTTTTAATTCTGCAGACCATTGACACATGTCATGTGAATCTATGTTTCCCCATATTATGCCCTGCTCAGATGATAGTTGATCTAAGTTATTTCTCTGGTTACATCGGTCATAGAATATTGGATCATAATAGTACGCATTATGTATGGAGGGCTGCTAGAGTGACAGTGGATAGAGCAGTGGGTTTGAAATCAGGAAGACTTATTTTCATGACTTCAGATCTGCCTTCAAATACTTACTAGCTGTGTGCCCCTGGACAAGTCACTTAGCCTCTATTGGCCTTAATCTGCTAGAGAAGGAAATGACAAACTATTCCACTATCTTTGCCAAGAAAACCCCAAATTATGACCGAATGACTGAAAAACAGCTGAACAACCAATTATGTGTGGAAGATACCCCCATTTGAAAGAAGCCTTTAAAGGGACAGTTTCTTCTATGGAGTCATATTTTTAAATTAACAAACAATAGATACAAATATTAGAATATTCTTTACACCTCTCAATCAGGTGTAACTATGAAAGAGTTTGTTGTAGAAAATCAAAAGTAAAATCCTATCTCTTACCTTATGTTTTCGTTTCATCCACAATACCCTTAATGAATACAGACTATTGTTATGAAGTTTTTCACGAAAACAGAAACCAATATAAAAAATTACTACAGCAATACACATAAACAGATTGCTAAAAGGAAGTTGAATTCTTAAGTAATAGAAAAAGACCAAAAAAGATTATTGAACTTATCTCTACCCTCATGGTGGAGATGTTATGGCCTGTTAGGACAGAAATGTCTGTATTGTCAAACACAGTCTTTGTGTTGGATATTTCTGCTTAATTTTGTTTTGTTTTGTTTTTGTTTTTTCTTATAAGGAAGGGTTCTATCTGGAGTGATATTGGGAAATGACTGATAGATTATCAATAATTTTTTTAATTATGAAGATAAGGGGGTATATAGCTTTTGGTGGTTGCCATTTTTTAAGTAAAAATAACATATGACCTTTTCCATTCTATTAAAATTTCCTCCTCTTTGAAATTATCTTAAATACTGATCTTTGAATGCCTTTAAAATTGTCACTCAACTCAGATTTCTTCCATATGTATTTAGGCACCTCCTGAAATTATACTCTGCTGCTTTACCATGATTTGGAAGTAATACTAAGTTTGCAAAATTATTCCGTATTCACCTTGGAATCAAGGTGATACTTGATGAATGAATTTTAGGAAAACTTGAATCGGGGGGGGTGGGGGGTTGGCACTAGTTCAATAGAGCACTAGCCCTGAGATCAGGAAGATGAGTTCAAATGTGTCCTCAGAGACCTACTAGCCATGTGACCCTGGGCAAGTCACTTAACCTTGATTGACTTCAGAAGAAAAGGAGTAGAAGAAGAGAAAGAGGAGGAGGAGGAAGAAAGAAAAGAAAGGAAAAAAGAACAGAAAGAAGGAAGAAAACTTGAATAGAATTATCAGGGAGAAATTATTATACCCACCTTTTTTTAGGACACACAGATTCAGGTCAGTTTAGAGATATGATAATTTCATGAAGCATCTTTTATCTTTATCCTTTCTTGTAACTTGGTATTGACTTTGACCTTTGATCTCACCAGTTGTTGATCTTTTTGCCCACAGACAGCTGATTATGAATGATTGCTACATTGGTAACCAGCCTTTGCCTGTCCTAGTTTCTTTTCTTTTTTTTTTTCTTAAATAATGTTGTTAGGTTATTGCCACATCCAGTGTCTTGTGATTCTCTTATTGCAGACAATATTTATTATATAAACCTGATACTTCTGAATAGTCTGTAAGGTTTTCTCCTCTCTTGTTTCTTGCTACTAAATGGCATTTTCAAAAATTATTTTCACTACCCTTTCTTGGGCCCTCCTTTATAGTGTCATTACCTAGCATCAGGGGATATGTTGTATATGTTGATCTAGTGTGGAGAATTTTATCACTCAGATTGTTCTACTTTATGCTCTGAAATGGATGTTGACACAAAGGGTACAGTTTTCTATCTCTGTGATGAGCCATTTGTTCATGCTTATCATGAATACTGGAGATGGCTACGTACCATTGAGAAGCAATCATTTTCGTTGCTGTTGGGTATCCACTAAAACCAGTTTTCCTGACTCCTTTATTTGTCTTCTTTAAAGTGAACTTTTGAGTCATTCTTCCATTAAGTAGTAACTTTGTGCCTGCTATATTCATTTAGAGCAAAAAATTTTATATGAATGTGATTGATTTCCTCAGTTTGTTGGTTACTGGGAGGTCACTAAGTATTATAGTAGAGGTACCCACTAAAGTTGAAATCCCACCTCAGATACTTAATGTGATCTTATTAGATAAAGCATTGAGTATCAACAATTAAATATGTTTATAGTTGATGTTTATGGATTTATAGATAATCCATAGATTAAATACGTATTTATAGCATGATTTTTTTCATACTCTGCTCCCTTTTTTTTACCATAATTCTACCACTGATGTAAAAAAGGAGTGCACAAAATAACTGTGGACTATTTTGTATTGATGTTCATTTGGTGCATACCTGTGGTCAAAAACTTCATTTCCTGGTGTCTTCTAATTAAGAACTGCCATACTTAGGTTGATCCTCACACAAACAGCACACAGTATATTGTCTGACATATATCCAAAGGATTTCCAGTTTGGTAGAACCTTCCTCATGGATGGTATTGCATCATTTATGAAAGTCCAGAGTTTTCTTTACATCAAGATGAGACATTAGAGAAAGACTTATATTATTTAAAATTTATGATATTTAAAAGATTTAACAGGAGAGTAAGTCATTTTAGAGCTTTTATTGAACCCTTGATCAAAATTCATGATAACAGTGAAGCTAAGGGTTCTGCAAGGCATTCCATGAGGAAGCCCATTGCCTGGACTGGAAGGAACTGGGATCCAACGTGGAGCAGATTAGGGAGGGAGAAAGGAAGAAACTGAGAGGAGATGCGATGGAATCTATAGCTTTCATCATTTGGGTCATATTGATTTCAAATTTGAAAATATTTAGCCATGACAGAGTTTTTTTTTAAATAAAGTTCTCTTTCTCCCCCCCCCCCCCCTCTCCCTCCCCCTCTCTCTCTCTCGTCGTTCTCATTCTAGATCGGAAGCCAATGGATTTCCCCTCTTTTTTTTTCTCTCTTCTCTCCTCCCTCTCTTCTCTCTCTCTCTCTCTCCCTCTCTCTCTCTCTCTCTCTCTCTCTCTCTCTCTCTCTCTCTCTCTCTCTCTCTAATCTATTAATGCTGGTTGGCACCTCTCAGCAATTTATTACCTTCAGAGTGCTCCCTTGAACACTGAGAGGTTAGGTGACTTGCCCAGGGTCACACAACCCATATGTGTCAGACGGAGAACTTGAACCTGGGTCTTCCTAAGCGTAAGACCAGCTCTCTCTTCATTATGAAATGCCACATCTTCAATCAGATTGAATTATTATGTTATTAATATACATAGCTAGAGTTGTACAGAGACATGCTATCTCTATGTTAAGTATTTGAAAGTGAAATGAAATTATTATGAAGGAGTTTTTCACATACTAGGAAGAATTGGAAATAGTTAAATGAGATTCTTGGATCATCAGTGTATTTCCCTTATCTGCACTGGCATGTCTAAAAAGAGGCTAGGATAATTTAATAGGCAGCTAGGTAGCAGAGTAGATAGAGTACTGGACTTGGAATCAGTAAGAGCTAAGTTCAAATACTACTTTGACACTTCCTGGCTGTAAAACCCTGGCCTAGTCAATTTAAAAAAAAATCTTTGTGGGGCAGCTAGGTGGCACAGTGAATAGAGCACCAGCCCTAGAGTCAGGAGGACCTGAGTTCAAATCCAGCCTCGGACACTTAACACTAACTAGCCGTGTGACCTTGGGCAAGTCACTTAACCCCAATTGCTCTGCCCTCCCCCCTCCAGAAAAGCAAAAAAAAAATTGTGCCTCAGTTTCTTCATCTGTAAAATACATATATTATAATAATATCAAAATAAATATAATAATAATAGCACCTACCTAAGTGTTGTGAGGCTTACATGAAGTAATGTATGTAAAGAAGTTTTCAAACCTTAAAGTTGTGTATTCCAGTTATTATAATGAAACATTATTCATATGAAATAATAGACTAAAGAGTAGCTTAATTTTCCTACATAGGAATGCCTTCAAACTGGAACTCTGGCAGCTGATTTTAGTCCAATAAGATGAATGTTATTTTAGATTAAACCAAATACTTGGTGATTCTTCTCGAGCTTAAAGATTCCTTGGTTGCAACTGGGTCCCCAGGGAAAATCAGAGACATCCTCCTCAAGAGATAGTATCATGGTTTTTCCCTTGTCAGATTCTGAGTAATGTAGAAGGAAAAATAATTAATTTGCCTTGCCCTGGATTTCTTCTCTGGTTTGATTAATTGCTCATTATAATTATTTCATGGTTTAAATTAGTATTTTATTTTGAGTTAGACATTAACTGTCATTTCAGACAGCATCATTCTATGTGGCGTTGTTTTGGGTTTTTTTTTAATCTCTCTATTCAGTGCTATATTTATGAGATTGATATTCCATTCAGAAGCATATCCCCTTAATTCCTTTCCAGTTGGAACTATTAAATTGTTAGTGTCTTCGAGTTTCGCAAACCCAACTGAAAGAAAACCCTGTTCTTCCATTACCAAAGAGCGCTGAGGTTAGTTGTTAAGGGTGTTTAGGGGAAATTTTCTGAAGTTCTTTATAAAGGAAAAGTTCAGTTGTGGTGAAACCACCCCAGATAAATGAGAGCATTTAGGAAACTTCAGTGGGAGGTCCAGCTTAATCATATAACATCTAGAGAGCCTTGAATACTCAAGCCCTGTCAATTGAAAAAGGGCTCCCACACTCTCCCCTCCCCCTGTCCCCAGCAAAGGTCGGACAAATCCTGACATGTGTGTTTCAGCTCTGGCGTATGGAATGTTCCCAGGAGGTTTTACTAGTTGACTTATGTGGGAAGACCGGACAGTTGTCTCTAAAAGATGCCTTTGGTTTTAAGGGCCAACGGGCAAAAAAAAAAATTAGACACAACATGTTTATCCTTAAGGAGACTAATATTTGGAGATTCCAGGGAGGAAAATTTCCAATTTCCCTCATTCTCTCAGAAAACATGCTTTGGGGCATACTCAAAATTAACAAATAACTTGAACAAATTTTAATAAAAGTAATTTTTTTTCATTCCAATGAATAGAATTATTCTATTCTGTGCCTTTATGAAGGGTACACATTAACTAATATGTTCCAAAGCTGTTAATATTCATTTTGTTCTTTGTGCCTTTGTTAAGTCAAAACACAATTAGATTCCCACCTGGAGAGGAGGTGCCATGATATTTGTATTGGCATTTGATATGGTTAATGTTTACTTGGTGGGGCGACTAGATGGTATAGAAGATAGAACGCCAGACTTGGATTCATGAGGACCTGAATTTAAATCCTGGCTCAGACACTTTATTGGGGGTGGGGGGGAAGATGACCATGAGCAAATTACTTAGCTCTCTCAGCTGCAATATCATTATCAGCAAAGTTGGGGTGGTGATAGTGGTAATAATAACATGTTCCTCACTGGATCAGGTGTGATAACATGTAAAAATGTATTGAAAACATTAAAATAATGTAAGCACTAGCTGTCATTGTTATTGTTAATATAATTTGCTTCATTTGTTTCTGAAAACAGAAGTGCTCCAGGATAGGTGTGTGACTTTGAGCAAATCATTTCATATCTCAGGGTCTCAATTTTCTTCACCATAAAATGAATAGTTTGGATGAGATAATCTTTAAAGATCCCTTCAGCTCCACATTTCTGGCATGATTCCTACAGAGGTATCAAAGAAATAACATCTCTTAAATTAATATCCTTTCTCTGGCAGGAGTTCACTTACAAAGCTCTTTAAAGCCAAGATGCATATTATCTTTGTTCTTTGTTCCTCTTTGAGATTGCTCAATGGATGATGATGGCTCTTGCCTGAGAAACAGAGTGAGATTGTCAGTGTTTTCTAGTTGTAGTTTCTACATAATTCTATGTAGTTATAGAATTAAATGATGCTGGTTGAAGCCGCAAAGTACATTTATATATTTGGAAACAGGACACCAGACTTGGAATCCATAGACCTAGGTTCCAAACACATCGCTGTGGCTTTATTTCTGCAGGATATCACACATGGTAGACATGAGTAAGCTAAAAAGAATATTACCAAGGTAGAACTATGCAAAAGGATTTGACTGGCCATGTAGCAAGAAGGAATAATGGATGGATAAGCCTTGTGATTCCTTGGTGCCTAGGTAGTGTCAAGAGATAGAAGTGATGGACCTCAGTACTTTTCACTTGAAATCCCTATGTAAAATTTAAAGGAGGACATGGTCAAGAATCCCCCAGGATATAAAGATGTGAGTGGCTAACATTGTTTCATGGGAGAGAGTGCTCATATAAATGTAGCCACACACCCATCAAAGGAGTATGGAACTGACCTTGGATAAATCTTTTTTTTCTCTTTCTGCACCTCAGTTTCCTCATCTGTAAAGTGGGGTGGAGGGCATTGAGTTGGAAGATCAATAGAAGTCTTTTCCGCCTCCAATTATTGTGCAGTTTGGGGTATTTTCCCCCAGTTCAGTGTTGTAATTATTTTTATCTCCTCCAGGGGGAGCATTCACATAAGCTAAATCTCTGTGACTTGAGGCTTTTAGTGGGCAAGATCTACTTTTCCATCCAGATGCTGGTTTTATTATGCTGGTGGGATCCACTTTATGCTACTCCTTTTTTCATTTTCTATGGGAGGAGCATTTAAGTATGGGAAGATATGTCAGTCACCTAATTAAAATCTTTTTGAGAATCCTATCAGATCTTAATTGGTTATATTAATCAGCCTTGTTTATAGGTGGTTTGCTTTATCAAATGTGAATAGTCTTTGTCTAGGGTTTGTGAAACTTCCCCCTCCAGGCCAAGCAAGTAAAGAATGTCAGGCCTGAGACATGCAAGTTTAATTAGAACATTTTTCATGAGCAGGAGAATTAACTCTTTGGTACTGATCCCTCTGTGTTCACCTCATTGTTTGTGGTTAATATGATCAACTCAGTCCAGCCATTTAATACCATTCAAGAGAGAAATTTGTTTTGCTATTAAGAGAAAACTGCTTCAGTGATGGATATGTCTTCATCTACATTTTTAATTTCTGGGATTCCTCCTCTGTATAGTGAGGACTTTGGGATTAATCATAGCTCGAAAACTGGAAGGGCCCCCAGAGAGACCATCTGATACAAGCTGGTCGTTTTACAAATGAGGAAATTGAGGCACAGGGTAGTAAAGAGATTTGCCCAAGGTCACATATCACTGAGAAGCAGGATTTGTACTCACCTCTACTATAGAGAGAGGCTGGTTTGTTCACTGGGCTTGAACATGGTGCTAATGAGATCAAGGTCACAGGTTTGATCCCTGTGTGGGATAATGAACTTTATTACATTCCAGGGCCCTAAACTGTACCCCAAACTCAGTTATCTCACAAACACATTTCCTTCATGCAAGTGTGATCAGGTGACTGATTACTGTGGCGATATCAATCAGCACAGGCTGGTCAGCAGTATCGAGAAACACATCAATAGGTAGAGTAGATCAGGAATATTCTTGTATATAGGAAGCCTCATCTTCGTGAATTCAAATTCAGCCTCAGACACTTACTAGCTGTGTGATCCTGGGCAAGTCATTTAACCCTGCTTGCCTCAGTTTCCTCATCTGGAAAGTGAGCTGGAGAAGGAAATGGCAAATCACTCCAGCATTTTTACCAAGAAAACCCCAAATGAGGTCATGAAGAGTCAGACATGACTGAAACTATTCAACAACAATTTTACCTTCTTGCCACCAAGGTTTCATTTATCTCTAACTTCTACATTTCTATGATATGAGGAATGGTGGTATATATAAGGATTCTGTCAGAGATGCCCTTCTTAAAAATCATAAGCAGCCCAGATTGATCATTATATCAATTCCTCTTTGTGCCACTAATATTGATATGTGTAGGGAGGGTAAAGAAAGAAGGAAGGTCTTTTTTTTTAAGTTAACACTGTCTTATTGTCTAGTTCAAAACCTTTAAGAAGTATTTTTCACTTATAATCTAAGGATTTTTTTTATTATGCCTGTATTTATTAGCTTATGTGGCTCTGAATTCTAGCTCCAACATTTACTAGTTGAAACAACAAAGTACATTTTTATACAGTCTTCACTGGGGATATTTGGGAACAAATCACTACATTTGGAACCTGTAATCTTGGATTTCTGACATTTCTCTGTTACTTTCTTGGGCAAAAGGCCTAAGTAGTCTTGAGCCTCAGTTTCTTTACCTATAGAATGGGAATAATAATACATGTACTACCTAATTCACAGTATTGAAGAAAATTATTTGTATTTTTTTTTGGCTTTTTGGAGGGGGGAAGGTAGGGCAATTGGGGTTAAGTGATTTGGCCAAGGTCACATGGCTAGTTTTTGTGTTAAGTGTCTGAGGCCAGATTTGAGCTCTGGTCCTCCTGACTCCAGGGCTGGTGTTCTATTCACTACCACTTAGCGGCCCCAAGAAAACTATTTGCAAATCATAATTGTATAATTATGTAAATTTATTATCACAATAATGTGATTTTTAATGTCTCATTGTTTCTTTTAAGTTAGTTCCCAGGCCTGCCTCATTTCCTTTTTTGACAGGGTTACTAGACTGGTAGGTAAGGAATAAATCCTAGACATAAACAACATTTGGAAAGGACACAAAATAAGAATCTCATAATATTTTGGAGGACAAAATGGAGAAATGTAGACTGGGTAGCATAACCAAATGGATTCAGATTTATTTGAATGATGCCCTGTATGGTATTGATTTAGATGAAGCTGGAACAACGTCTCTACTAGTATCTCTCAGAACTCAGTTCTTAGTGTTGTTCTTTTCAGCTTTGTAACCAAAACCTTGAATTAATACATTGTTGGTGATTGTGAGTCCATCTGCCATGGAAGCCTTCTCCTAGAACATTCCTGGCCAAGACACTGTCATCATACAGAAGAGACAGGCCTTCTTTTTGATGTGTTAAACTTCTGAAGAAACAAAGAAAATTTGAAAAACAACCAATAATATCTGAAAACAAACCTTTCTGAAAAATTAAATGATAATGTAGCCAGTACTGTTATTTTCAAACCAAGAATGAACCAGTTCTGTTATTGGGGTTTGCCTTTGGGAAGCAAAGTTTTAAGTGAGTTGCATAAATTAAATTTTTAAAAATATGCTATGGCATATTGGCAAATTTATATTTGAAATGAATAAGTAGTTACTTAATGTCAGACTGATTGATTGTAAAACTGGGAGGAATAGCTTATGTGTTGGGTGATAAAATGAGTATCCAAAAAGATGTAGACAGGTTGTAAGGATGAGACTTAGGCCTAGCAGAATAGAATGTAATAATAAGAAATGTAAATGTGGAAGCCCCAAAACTAACTTTATCTCATGCTACATTAAGTAGAGGGTCCAGAATGGAGGAGGAGACAGTTGCATTTTACTCTACCCTTGGAGGACTGCCTAGAGACTCCATGCTAGGTACCTTGTTTTAAGGAGGGCATTGCCAAGTTGGAACACATCCAAAGGGTACAGCGGTATTGTGTGAGAGAAATAGAGAATATCCCTTATGACAGTAGTTTGAGGAATGAGAGATATTTGGCCTGGAGAAAACTTAGGGGGAAATATGGTAGCTCTCTTCAAAAATTTTAGAGAATGCCCTTTTTCTGTTTGGACCCAGAAAGGACTAGGAACAGCCAATATATATTACATGATCATAGATAGTGGCCCACTGTTTTTTAATTAAAAGAAAAACTTCCTAATAATTACAACTATTAGGAAATAGAATGATTTCCAAAGGGAGTAACTAGTACTATGAATAGTAGTAGTACTACTGCTCCTCCTAATAATAATAATAATAAACAACTGCTAATGCTTTTGTTGTTGTTGTTGTTTTCAGCTGTATCCAACCCTCTGTAATCCCATTTGGGGTTTTCTTGGTAAAGATACTGGCATAGTTTGCCATTTCCTTCTCCTGCTCATTTTACAGTTGAAAAACTGAGGCAAACAAAGTGACTTCTCCAAGGTCACACAGCTAATAAGTGTCTGAGGCCAGTTTTGAACTCCAAGCCCAAAACTCTACCCACTGTACCACCTAGCTGCTTAATATGCATCATCTCATTTGAGCTTCTTCAGTACCCTATTCCTAGATCTAAAAGATCTAGGTAGAAGTTGGATCAACCAGTTGTTAGAAATGTAGCAGAGCGGTAGTGTCAAAATCAAATAGAAACAGATCCATTAACAATATGTCTTATTGAATTTCTATTTATTTTGTGAAACATTTCCCAATTACATTTTAACTTAAGCGAGTTTTGAGGCTGCTTGTGTCCAGAGAGTTTGACATCTGTAATGCAGAATAAAGGCCTGTTCCAGTAGTTTATGTAATAGCTCTGAAAGGCAAAACTGGGGCTGCTACCTAGAAGTTACAGGGAGCCCAATTTGGATTAAACTCAAGGAAGATCTTCTTAACAATTAGAGCTGTGCAAAAATGGAATAGCTTGCCTTGTGAAATGGTTGGTTCTCCATCACTAGAGGTGCTTAGACAGAAACTAAGTGACCCCCCCCAGTACATGTTTTAGAAATGATTCATGTTTTGGATAAGGATTGGGATAATGACCTCTGAGGCCCCTTCCAATTATATAATTTTGTTTCTCCTCAGCATTCTGATCTAACTTCTTTGAAGAAAAAGAACACATGAAAAAATACCAGCTTATGTTAGTGATTCTGGGATTCAATGATCTCTACCTGAGAAATATATTTTTGAGAGAGGGGAAATGATTCTTTGGTTGAACTTCTCTAAATACAATTGGAGAATTTCCATGGAGAATAAATATTTGCAAACCCTTTAAGCAAGCATTCTTTAACCAGACACCTGGTAAACGTTGTATAGTCTATTGATGACTTGCAAAATCCTAAGGTTGGGAAATACCGTGTCATTAAGATTAGTCATTTGGCAGATAGTCAAGCATGAGAGCAATTGTTTAATATCTTTTTGCCCACAAGAGCTCTAGTTCATTGAAAACATAGATTTCAGCATATTACCCTCCCACCCTCTGACCTTACACTAAATTGCTCAGTGACTTTGCTGAGATTTCTTCTATTTTTATTCCAAGTTGAAGAAGCCCTTCAATTCCTGCTTCAAACTTAATGCTATCATATCCATCCATCAGGGATCTCTTATAAAATTCAGGCTCTAAAGGTTCATTCATTTGTTCATTTATTTCATTCAGTAGTTCTTCAGTGCCTATTCTGTATAAAATGGGCTAAATAAATTTCATGAAGAATATCCAGTCCCTTCCCCCCCCTCCAAAAGAGCTTAAATAATGTCACATGATCCTAGAGAGATGGGCTGAACACTTCCATAGTGTTTTCAACAGACCATCATCAATCAATGCTGAGACCACTGACCATTCGCCTCAGGTTAAAATCAATCCCTCCCTAGCTGGAGTTCCAACTCAAGAAGGGGTTTTGAATGTCATTAGGCTTCTTTCATGTGGCAAAGCGCCTGTTGCTGATTCTATTCCAGCTGAGATTTACAAGGTAGGGGGTCCTTTGCTCACACAAAAGCTGACTGAAATTTTCCAGGTTACATGATAAGAGGTCATCTCCCCAGAGTTCAAGGATTCCTCCATCGTCCATCTCTGTAACGGTAAAGGAAATAAATTGTCTTGTGACAATCACAGTGGGGTCTCTCTCTCTTTGTCATTGCTGGCAAGATTCTTGCCAGATTCTTTAATAGGCTGATCCTTCACCTGGAGATGGTCATCTACCCAAGAGCCAGTGTGGCTTCAGAAAGGGCCAAAGAATGGTTGATAGCTGTTTGCTGCCTGACAACTCCAGGAAAAATGCCAGGAGCAGAACAGAGAGGTCTGTATACAACATCCATAGATCGGACCAAGGCCTTTGATACTGTCAGTTGTGAGGGCTTATGGAATATTAGGTCAGAATTTGGTTGCCCAGAGTTCATCAGGATTGTACCTTAATTTCATGATGGGTTCTGGATAATGGACAATGCTCTAGTGATATCCTAGTCACCAATGGAGTGAAACAGCAGTGTGCTTGCTCCCATGCTTCTTACCTAATGTTCTCAGCCATGTTGTCAAAAGCTTTCAATGAGGATGAACACCAGCATCAAGGTCAGCTCATGCAGTGATGGTAAATTCTTCAACTCCAAAAAGCTACAAGCCAAGACCAAAGTGGAGGGAGTGTCCGTACGTGATTTTCTGTTTGCAGATGATGGTGCCCTCAATGCAGCCTCTGAATCTGAGTTGCAGCAAAGTATGGATCAATTCTCTGCTGCTTGTGCTAATTTTGGCCTAACAATCAACACCAAGAAAACACAGGTTCTCCATCGGCCACCACCATACCATCCACATGTGGAGCCATCAGTTACAGCAATGGAGAAGTTCTGAATGCTGTGGATAAGTTCACTTACCTTGGTAGTGTACTTTCCAGGGATGTGCACATTGCTAATGAGGTTGACAAATGCATTGCCAGAGTTAGCTCAGTGTTTGGGAGGCTACGAAGGAAAGTATGGGAGAGAAGAGGTATTAGACTGACTACCAGACTGCCACAGAGCAGGCTGTGCTGACGTTACTGTTATGTGCCAGTGAAACATGAACAGTCTACCAGCACCATGCCCAGAAACTGAATCACTTCTATTTGAATTGTCTTAGGAAGATTCTGAAGATCACCTGGCAGAATAAGGTACCAGACACTGAGGTCCTTTCTCAAACTAAACTGCCAAGCATTCAAATTCTGTTTCAGAGAGCACAACTCTTATGGGCTGAACATGTTGTTGGAATGCAAAATGTGCAGTTGACAAAAAGAATATTTTGTGGAGAACTCACACAGGGCCAGCATTCACATGGTGGTCAGAGGAAGTGATACAAGGACACTCTCGAGGTCTCTCTTAAGAACTTTGGAATCGATTGTGTGGCATGAGAGACACTGACACAGGACTGGTCAGCATGGCATCTCCACATCAGAGACCACGCTGTGCTCTATAAGTAAAGCAGAATTGAAATAGCTTTTAAAAAATGGAAGATGTGCAAATTTAGAGAATCCACCCCGTTCACATAAACTATTTGTGCCCAACCTGTGGTAGAACATTCTGAGCTCATATTGGTTGGATCAGCCACAGCTGAACATGCTGAAACTTGACTCTAGAATAGTGATGTCATTTTGGGCCTCTTTGAGAATGAAGGACAACAACCAACCAACCAAATAATGTCACGTAAACAGAGGAGGTCCCCACTAAAAAAATTAGATAAAAATTCTTTGAATGTATAGAAAGGCATTTATTAAGCACTTATCACTTGCAAAGAAATGTTCTCAGCTCTGGAGATGAAATGAAACACCTCTTTCCTCCCAAGCCTTCAGGTACTTTACATTCTAATAGGGAGAGATAATACATATGGGAGGGTACAGAAAGAAGGGAAGTTCTAGTGGTCCTTAGGGTGCTACAGCAAAGCAGATGATAAGGCCTGGTGGTCTAGTGGGCAAGAAGTCGAATTTGGCTGGAGTATATAGGGAAATAGGGCTAAGGGATAAATGCATCTTCTTTCCTTTCAATTCAAATAAAACCTTATCTGTTTCTGGTATCAAACCATTTTGATGATGAGAACATTATTTTGTGGTTCATTGGTAGCTGTGGTTGTCGAGGAAGTAAGGGCTATAGCACTGGCAGAAGCAGCTAGTAGGTCCCATCTCCTTGAGTTCCTCCCATAAATGATAGCATTAGAGACCAGGCTGGAAACAGGACCAGTGGCTTAGGAACTTCTTTTCTCAGTAATCATAAGCTGGGCACTCTTAGATGTCTCTGCAGATCTGAGGGCAGGTGAGGGTATTCAAGGTAGTGGTGGTGATGTTCGTTTGGCCTGGTTAGCTCATACTGTTGGTGCTTCCTGTCTCCTCAGAGATTTCACTGCTTCCCTTTGGCAGGATGGTTTGCCAGCCAAAGGCAGTTGGTCATACAAGGCAGAGTAAATCATCTATCAATGTTAGATACAGCACATTATACATATTTGTTGTAGATATAATGGTAAGTGTTAAACAGCCAAGAGGCGCGGGTGGATAGAGCACTGGGCCTGGAGTCAGGAATACCTGAGTTCAAATCCAGCCTCAGATACTTACTAGCTATGTGGCTCTGAGCACATCACATAAACCTCATCTGTAAAATAGGGGTAATAATATCACTTACCTCCCAGCGTTGTTGTAAAAATCAAATGAGATAGTATTTATAAAGTACTTAGCACCAATGCTTGACACATGAAAAGTAAGAGACGAAGAGGAGAAAATGCAGAAAAAAATTGATATAGCAATTATTCTGTGCTAGGCATTGTGCTCAACACTTCTCAGTTATCTCATTTGATCCCCACAACAACCTAGGGTGCTATTATTATCCCCATTTTACAGAGAAGAAAGCTGAGAGAAAAACAACATTAAGTGACTTGTCCAGGATCATAGAGCTAGTAAGTGTCTGAGGATGGATTTGAATTCAAGTCTTCCTGACTCCAGACCCAGCTCTATCCACAGCACCACATAGCTGCTTCTTACACCACCTAGCTCCTAGCTCCTAGTAGTAGTAGTGGTGGTGGGGGTAGTAATAGTAGTAGTAGTAAAGCAGCAGCAGGTGGAGAAAATGAGAAAGGAGGAGGAGAAAGAGGAATATACTTATACTTCAGTGTCCTCATCATTAAAGTGAAAGTGTTGTACTGGATGGTCTAACCATGTTTCTTTGCTTAAAAAATTTGAGTAAATCCCTATTGCCTTTACATATAAAAGGCAAATGCCTTTGCTTTTAATCTTGACCTCTACATTACATGGCCCACTGCTTTGTACCTGCATACTTAATCAATGTTTGGACTAACTTGAACTGATTTGAATTGCACTTGCAGCAGCCCTGAAAGTAAACTTGAGAGCGCGGATTGCATCTTCTCTTTTTGAGGCTCTTAATAGCAGGAGCTCACATTCTTATGAAAGGCTTTCTAGGGAGACAGTGGGAGAAGTGTAACACTTGGAGTTTGTAGAGTAATAAGCATGTACTCAATGCCATAGAGAAGAAAGGAGGGCGGTCCCCTGAGAAATTTAATTATTAGGGATTATTTGGGTTTCTAGAGTTATAAAATGCTTTGTATTAATTATCATTTTGATCCTTGTAATTATCCTGTGAAGAGGGAAATGCAAGTTATATTTTTTTGTATTTAAGAGAAAACTAAGATTCCTAGAACTTTCAGCACTTAGCCCAGGGTTACATGGCTTCTTGTTTAGTTGTTTGTTCATTTTTTTTTTTCAGTTTTGTCTGACTTCATGACCTCATTTGGGGTTTTCTTGGCAAAATGGTTTGCCATTTCATTCTCCAGCTCATTTTACAGAGAAGGAAACTGAGGCGAACAGCATTAAGTAACTTTCCCAGGGTCATATAGCTAGTCAGTGCCTGAAGATGGATTTGAACTCAGGTCTTCCTGATTCCAGGCCCAGTGCCCTACCCACAAAAAACAAATCAGGGATTCGATTGAGGTGTTGGCATTCTTTCCACTCTGTCCCTGCACCTATATTCCAGGCACCTAGTTTACTACTCTATAGGGCTAAATGCCTAAATTTATGGTTATAATTGTACTGAACCAATAAGATTGATAGACATTTGATTATCTGCTTAGTCTTGAAATATCTGTTTTAATTAATGATCCAAAATCCCATGAGATTTTCCTTTACTAAAGAAGTAAAGGGGAAAAATAACCAAGTCTGAAATTTTCACACAGCAGGCCTGTGTTTATCAAAGTGCAGTAGAGAGACTAGAATTTATTTTCTTCACTAAAATGAATACTCTTTGGAGAATGATTCACAAATAATAGCACTGCATCACTAAAGAGTGGCAACATTATTCTGTTCCATACCCTTCCTCACCTTCTGTTGGTTAGTTCTGATATCTTTGGCATTACGCTTCCTAATAGTGTCATAAATCTTAGTTTCTGGTGGTTTGTTTTGTTTTTTTACAGTTAGCTTAGTCAAATTAGCATAATAATCATTATTAGTTTCATTCATTTGAAAAAAAGAAAAGGAGAGAACAAAATTCAGATTTTCTTACTTAAGATCACTCCATGAGTCTGTAAGCAGACCTGGAATTGAAATTCAAACTTTCTCATTTAAAAGCCTTCACCTGAATTTCCTTGTTCCTCTCTATTTTTATGACCTTCCCTTGATATAAAAGAAAGACCTTGATTGTTACATGAGTGACTTTTTTTGTTCAATATTTTTTGGGTCTCCTTCAACAAGCTGTTGACTCATTTTTCATTATTTCCTTGTATCACTCTCATTTCTCTTCCCAATTATTCCTCTACTTCTCTTACTTGATTTTCAAAATTTTTTTGTGCTCTTCAATGGCCTGAGACTAATTCATATTTTTCTTGGATGCTTTGGATGTAGGAGCTTTGACATTTTTGTCTTCCTTTGATGGTATGTTTTGATTTTCTTCATCACCAGAATAAGATTCTATAGTCTGATTTCTGCTGTTTGCTCATTTTCACAGCCAATTACTTGATTTTTTTCAACTCTTTGTTAAGGCAAGACTTTACTTCCAGTGTGGAGGACATACTGTTAGAAACTTCAGGGGTTTTGTGCAGCTGTTTTCAGAGATACTTCTAGGGACCTGTAAGTTTTCAGTTCTTCCAGGGTGGTATGATCTAATGAGAGGTGTTTATTCTTCTCCTGGTCTGTGCTCTGGTCTGTGAGTGACAACAAGCACTCTTTTTTGCCCTGAAACTGTGAGGAGGGTTCCCTCTCCACTGCTGCCACAAGCTCAGCTATGCCAACACTCTTCCGTGCCCCAGAACTGCAGCTCAGATCCAAGCATGGGCAAAGCAACAGAGTCTTGCCTCAGTGCCAGCAAAGAAATCCCTGAAATCTTCTGATGAATTATTTGATCCCCTCATGATCTCTGGACTGAGAGTTCTGGAAGCAGTCACCACTGCCTCTGCCACCACCCTCACGCCCCACCCAACCCCTCCCCACCCACCCCTGGGCTATGCTGGGGCTGGCCTGTGCTCCTGTCTCACTCAGGTCCAACAGACCTTTCCCATTGACCTTCTAAGTTGTCTTTGCTGATTATGAGTTGAGAAGTCTGGAAACCGCCTCAGTTGCCAGTGATTCAGTCCCCTGAAGACTACTCGAGGTTTGCTGGGGCCTGCCAGTGTGGCCCATGCTGGACTGCACTCCTTTCCCAGTCTGGCACAATAGACCTTTCCATCAACTATCCAGGTTGTCTTGGGCTGGAAAATTGTTTCGCTCTTTTTGTGGGTTCTGCTGCTCTAGAATTTGTTTAGAGGCATTTTTTTACAGGTATTTGGAGCGGTTTGGGGAAGAGCTCAAACAAGTCCCTACTTTTACTCCACCATCTTGGCTCTGCCCCACGAGTGACTTTTTTTTCCAAACTGCAAAGATTCAGAGTTCTGAAAGAAGGAAAAAGGAAATAAAGGGGGAGAAAGTCTAGTGAAGAATGAAGTTTAGGCAATAAAAACCATAGTTTATTTTGTTTCTAGCTGAGAGTTTGATTTCACCATGGAGAATCTCTAGAGAAGGAACACTTGGAGATTCCCTAATGAATCCTTCTTGCAGAATATCTTGCTTCTTCCAAACTCATTGTAAGTGGGTTAAAACTTATTGACATTAATCCTAATGGAGAATTCCATTTTGGTAACATTTACGGCAATAAAACATTAATTGGTTAGAATTGGTATAGACAAATTAGTCTTGGCTATATATAGGTAGATAATAATGATAATACTAACATAAGTTTGTAAAGGCTCTACAATACATTAAGCATTTTCACATGAATTCATTTAATCCTTATGGAAACCCCATGAAAAAGGCACAGATAGTAGTATCATTTCCATTTTATAGATGAAGAAACACAGGCCATCAACCACAGCTTCCTTCCACCCACCATAAAACATGAGTGATTAAAGAGTTTCTCACAGTTTCATAGGTGCTTGAAGTCCTTCTGCAGATATCTACCCAAAATTTCTAGTTATCATATAGGAAAAGCATGAAGTTCCCCCCCAAAAAAAAACTCCCTAATATCATCCTTTTGTGACTTCCTTTCCTATATAGGGCTACCCTCATTATTCATTTTAACCTGATTTCACCAGAGTACGGGACAAGTAGGCAATTGTGCTGGCTATGGGGGAAAGTGGAGAGACAAGGATAAGCATATTTCCATATATAATGTGATTTGCCCTGAGCCCACAAACTTCCAAGGATAACTACTGTCTAGATAGTGGAGTATATCTGTGTATGTATATTATATATGTATACATATTTACATATACAGCATACATATAGATATATATTTATATAGACAGATGCACATATGTATACACACATATATATATATTTCTCATTTTAAAAATATTCTCCAGATGTAATCCAAATCAAATGTATACATCCCTTACAATACATTATAAAATCTTAGCATTGAAAGGGATGCAGTTGTCTAATTCCTGCCTCCTTGCTATAGCATCCCTGACCAGCTGTCATCTATCTCCATCTAAAACACTTAGAACAGTGGATGTTCAGTCAACATTTGGTGAATTAGCCAATTCTATTGTTGGACAAATAATTGTTAGAAAAGTCTTCCTTGTATTAGGCCAATTTCTCTCTTTAATTTCTAACTTCTAAATATATACTCTAAGAGAAAATATCACCAACCTCATGAAGTCCTCAAACTTTAAACTTTGCCTATGGTTGAATGAAAAAATATTTTACATTTGACCCCAGTGGAAAGTGGGGGGGAGTGGGGGGGGAAAATGAGCTGACCCAGATTTTTTTCAATGTTGCATATTTCATCAATTAAATTCAGCAAATGTATGCATCATACATGTTCCATACAATATACTGTGCTAAACACTCAGGAAAATACAAAGACAAATATGAGAGGATCTGTATCTTCTGGGCATTTATGTTCTATTGTGGGAGATAAGATCATTATAATGCAAAGTAGAATATGCTATATATCACATGACGACTCCATATAATTTTTTGTCGAGCCAAAATGGTTTTCTTAGGCCCTCTCATATATGTGTTTCCATGTCCCAGCTCCATACCTTTGTCCAATCTCTCTGCTGGGCTTAGAATTCATCTACCTCTGAGAATTCTGAAAGTTCAGTTTAAGCACCACCTTTTTAAAAATATATTTATTTCATTTTTAATTTATGGAGTAAAACGAGTATTTAAAAAGATGATTTTACATGAAACTACAAATCTGTTAAATACAACTTGCTATTCCTCTTAAACATATAATAAAATTATCATGTAATTTTTTATTTTTACCCTCCATCCCCCTGCCCTAGAAATGGCTACCATTAGACACAAATATGTATATATGTAAAATCATTCTATACATACTTCTATTTATTAGTTCTATTTATCAAGCATTACTTCTAATGTTCTTTGCTTTTACTTTCTTAGTTCTTTTTTTGGGGGTAGGGAGATGTCTTTTCAGGGAACTTGCCTGAGTCCCCCCTCTCAACAGCTGCTACTGCTTCTCCCATCATAATTATAATAGCTTATATTTACTTTGTAAATATAGGAGGGAGGCCTAATTTACATACTGGATGGGCCTTTGTTAAAAAATATTATATGATGTGACAGAAAATAAAAGCATATTCCAAAATAATTTGAGCATATTTTTGAAAGATACAGTCATATATGGTATCTTATAGTAGGTGATGCCAAGAGGGATTAGAATAGGGATTACCAAGACATAGAAATAAACATGATTTCAGGAAAACTTCCTTAAAAAATTAGAACTCTCCATTCCATTGGCTATAATTCTTCTTTGCAACATGACTAATGTGAAAATGTTTAATGTGAAGGTAGAGTCTATATCTAATTACATACTATCTTGGGGAGGGGAGAAGGGAGAGAAGAGGAGAAAATTTGGAAATCAAAAGCTTGTGAACTGAATGTTGTAAACTATAAATAAATAAATTTTTTAAAAAATTAGAACTATACAAAAGTAAAATAAGTTGCCTCAGGAAGTAGTGAGTCCCCCTTCCCTTCACTGGAAGTCTTCAAGCAAAGCTGTGTTGACAACTTACTAGGTTTGTTGTAATGGAGATTCTTTTTCAGGTATGGGTTTACCTGAATAGCCACTGAAATCCCTTCCACACCAAAATTCTGTGAGCAGTTTCTTGCGGCACATTTCCTTTGGGCTGTAACAGCAGAATCCTGGGATGGGTCAGGCGTCTGACCCAGGACCGTGGTTTCCGTATTCCTGTTGGGTGGGCAAGGACAGAGCAGATATAAAGCACATGTATTTTCACATTATAAAGACAACCCAGTTCTAATGAGCTCACCCTCACTCACCCTCATTGCAGTGTAGAATTTTCATAGTAATTCTCCTGAGTATAGTTTTTCTATAAGCCAACAACTCTTTCTCAGAGATCTGAGGACTGTCTTAAAACTAGGCTGGTGCAGTTGAAGGCTTATCTCCTGAGATCTCTTCCTTCAGTTTTATCCTACTAATCTATGCTTTTAAAAATCAATGAAAGGGGAGGCTAGGTGGTGCAGTGAATAGAGCACTGGCCCTAGAATCAGGACGACCTGAGTTCAAATCTGGACTCAGACACTTAACACTTACTAGCAGTGTGACCTTGGGCAAGTCACTTAACCCCAACTGCCCTGCCTTCCCCTTCCAGAAGGCAAATAATAATAAAATAAAATTTTAAAATCAATGAAATCTGTATCTGCCTCCCAACTGATAGGCATTGAAATCATTAGCTCTAGAACTAGAACAGATTATTGAGTCTACACTTCATTTCACAGATCTGTAACCTGAGGCCAGAGAACTGTACTGGCTTGCCCAAGGTCACATAGATACTAAATATCAAAGTTATAATTTGAACCTCAGTCCCTCTGACTTCCAATCTAAGTGGTCTTCCTACTACTCCTCTGCTGTTGGATATTAATCTTTTAAACTTTTTTTTTATTGATATATCATTGACTTCACATAAGTACAGACTGTGGTTTTGTAAGGCCCCATTTCTCAGCTTGAAAAGTAATTTATTGTGAAGCATCACACAGCTAGTCAAGCTTTGTTTAACCGAGGCCAATCACGTTGTGACTTGCTTTATGCTCACAAACACTGTTCCTTGGGGTTAGCTCTGCTGGAGCAGCCACTTGTATGAAATGTTCAGTTGCTATTAAATCCTTAGAATCATTTTAGGCTTGCTTTTGTTTTTTTTTTAAAGACATTTATAGATAAGCATGAAGGAAGATATAGAATTTCATGCACTAGCAGATATTAGTTCTACTGTTTATATAAGAGAGATACTCACTGTCCAGATAAATTTTGTACCTAATTAATACCACAGACCATATGAATATTGACCCTTGATAAATTTCACAGAATGTTCCCCATGGTCACTTTGACTCATTGATCTATGACTGCCTTCAGTCCCTCAAAAGTTGCCAATATCAACAAAGACATTGGTGTTACCTTTTCCCCCTTTCCCAGAAAACTGCACTGTTTGCTTAAGATGATTTTGCCCTATGGTAAAGTGAAAAAAAAATTCTGAAGTTATTAGGCTGAATCTGATCTATATTGAGATTAAAAATACAAGGTTCTTCCAGTCCTGATTTTCAATTTTTCTTCCACAAGAATATGCTGTGTTCTAGAACTGCTTTTTGTTAGAAAAACAGGACAGAAGATTTCTCAGGGTAAAGTGACATTCCACAGATGAAAGGTTTGGCTTTTATGCACATTCTCCATCCTTTGACTCATCTAGCTTTGTTGGCTATGATATTACCTTTATAAAAATCGAAGCTCTGCACAGTTTTTTCCCCCCAGAATGGATCTTGTATGTGACTTGCATTTTTATCCCAAACTTTCAAATAGTTTCCTCTCCTAGATGTTTCAGTATGATTTCTCCATTCGCTGCTTCTCTACATCTTACAAATGTCTCTCTGATATTTTGATCTATAAAGACTTTGCTTTGATTAAAGGCCCTGCTCCCTAACTACTCTCTTTGAGTTCCTCCATTCTAGGAAGAAATTGTAGGCACTTCGGGTGACCCTACATCTCTGGCATATTAAATCTCTGTGTCAGATACATGCACTTCCTTTGATAGATGACCTAATAGGCCTTTTCCATCTCTAATTTCAATGGTTTTCTATAATACTAAATTATTTCTTTCTGTAGGCATGTGATTTTCATCTCCTCTCTCAACTTCTCTCAGTTACTTACAGCTTCATAATTAAATGCAGTGAGTTGTTTAGAGTCTAATCTGGGAAGCATGTGCTGTTTGCCCATTGAATGGAGATGGGAATGGAGGGTCATAAATCAGACTTTCAAGCCTAAAATATAATTTATTATGAACAAATAAAGGAAATATTGCTCATGCACAAGAAGGGCTTACTTTCATCTTAGAGTTGGATTGACAAACCATGAGGCTATATGAATAAGGAATGGAAATACTTAAAAAAAAAAAACTCCAGGGGGGGGAGAGAGAGAGAGAAGGAAGGAGAGAAAGAAGGAAGAAAGAAGAGAGAGAGAGAGAGAGAGAGACAGAGAGAGAGAGAGAGAGAGAGACAGAGAGAGAGACAGAGAGAGAGAGACAGAGAGAGAGAGAGAGGAGAGAGAGAGAGAGAGAGAACCAAGTCACATTTAAGTACTTAACGTGCCAGGAACTGTGCTAAACACTGAGAATACAAATACTAGAATATGAATACAAATGACAGCCTCTGCCTCTAAACAAGATGGGGGGGGGGGGGGAAAAAAAAAAAGGGAACTGAAAAGGAAGAGAGAAAAGGACAAGGTGATAAAGCTGTGTGGGGATTAATGAGCTGAGCCAGATTTGAAGTGAGCCTGGCTAGGGTGTGACTGCTTTCTCAGATGGAAGTTCTAGATATGAACACCACTAAGAGAAGATGACTTTTGAGGCAGAGACATTGCCATGATATGACTACACCCCACCCCACCTGATTCTGCCTCAGACATAATAATTCCTTGTTGTGAAGCTAGGTACCAGGAACAAAGAAAAGAAATCTAGTATACCTAAATTCAAATGGAATTCTAAATAGCCATAGAGAGAGTTGCTTCAGTAAGAGACAAAGGATAATGGTGTTTTCTTGTGATTTCAGGAGCTTTGTTTCTAGCTTAAATGCACATGTTGAGAGGTGTGCTACTTTAAGGAAAATCATGACATATAAAAATCAAAAAATTCCAAATGCAGCCTTGTTGAATCCCATTACCAAAAAGTTCATTGCTTTATTAAAAAAAAAAAAAAGATTTACTGCAGGGTATCTTTAGAAAGAATGCCCCCCTAGTGCATTTTAAGTGGTTCTGTTTACAAAACTTTGATTTACACAAAAGGTTACAGGAAAACATCTATTACATAAAATGAGGTGTGTCTGTATATTAAAAAGCTAATCATATTAACCAGGGCAATATTATATTTTTCTAGCAAATTTACTTTACTAATTATGTTTTATATAAGCAATATTAAAGTTAATTTTCATTTCCTGTGTATACAGAAACTGAGAGTGGAGGGAAGTGACCTGAAAGCATACCAAATGGCTGGGGGAAGTCAGCTGGGGAAACTTTTTCAGTAGCCATTGAACATGAATGACATTTGTATTTATGGGTCAGTCAGAAAGAAGCCTCTAGTAAAAGTGATCCCAAAGAATTGTGGTTGGTGCAATATGGTGGAAAGGGAACCCTCCAAGAGAGTTAAATGTCTGAGAGAGTTGCCTGGTATACTAAGAAGTGTACTTGTCCATACTTCCGAAGAAACTAGGTGCCAGAGATAAAACCTTCAAACCTTCTCTATCTAATATAGCATACTGCATTTCTGAGCTATTTGCCTAGTTTGTTGGTTGGTTAGGTTTTTTTTGTTTTGTTTTGTTTCGTTTTTTGTTTGTTTTGCAAGTGGAATGATTTCATCAGTAGAGGGAGAGCCAGTTTGGAGGATCCCCTTCTCTGGCAGGCAGATTAGCATCTGCTCTGTAACAGTTAACCTTATTTCCCTGGGGCACTTAAAGGTTATGTCATTCTTCAGCATCCTACCATCTGTACAAGTCAGACAGGAGTCTTCCTAACTGGAGGCCAAGTCTTTATCCTCTATGTCACTCCTCTATTATTGACATTATTTATGCTAATAACGATGATTTATTCAGCAAGCAATGCATATTCTATGCCAAGCACTGTGATAAGTACTGAGAATACAAATACAAACAGAGAAAAAGATGTTCCCTGGCCTCAAAGAGTTTACATTTTAATATATTTAACATAAAACAATATTTTAAAATGAGATATTAGATGGGGAGAAAGTACTCATGGTAGAGAATATCCAGTCAGGAAAGGAGCCCAGAGGGCAGTGAAGACATAGATGGCTTGGGTTCTTTCCATAAAATGAAATTGTGGAAGAACCATTCAGGGAAAGGAGCAGAATATGCTTCCAGTGGGAGAATATGGTGGTTGTTCCTGCCATTTTTATTAAGTATCCTAATTACCACAGTTTTGAGGTTATAGTCCAGGGGTGGTGTAACACCAAGCACAAACAACTTCCAGGTTCAGATTACAAGCATAATAACTTTCCATTTATTCAGTAGCAGATTAAGGCAAAACATTCACAGAAAAGAGAAAAATAAAAATAGAGGGTAACTCAATCATTTAGTAAGTTCTCAGTTCAGTCACAAAGTATAAAGTCAAAATACACCACCCCTGGGTTGTACATTCATTTAGTCAATCACAAAGTCTCTCTTTCCAAGTGGAGATTCGTTTCCAATCATAAAGTACATTCATTTGGTCAGTCACAAAGTATAAAGGTTAGAAGTTTTCCACCCCTGGATCACAACTGAATTACAATACACCACCAAGCACCCTCTCAAGAGGCAGTGGAAGGCCATCCACCCCTAGGTCACAACTAGGTTACAATATCATCACAGCATTCAATACCCAAGGAGAGGTCTTTTCTTCATCTTGACCTGAGGCAAGTTCTCAGCAGTTTCTGTTCCTGGGAGGACAAGGTTTAAGAAAGACACAACATACATATTGCTGTTGTCCTCATCAATTCACTTTCTGCCTGTGAAATCAACCTAGACCCAACAACAAGGTCTGAGGAATTAGCACAAATCATCAATACAGTCTCAGGACCCCTGAAAACATCAGCAAGACCCTCCTCCAGGATTTCTGTAAACATACAACAAGAATCCTCTTTCAGGACTTCTGAACCAACAGCAAGGTCCCAGAACTTCTGCAACAACAGCAAGGTCCCAGAACTTCTGCAACAACAGCAAAGTCCTCCATCAGCAGATGAATCTGACCAAGCAACATCAAAATAGATAGACCAAATACCAGCACCACAGTCATGCTTCCTCTCAGTCCTCAGTTCTCATTTCTCTCTCTCCAGCCATAGCAGCAGCCTCCAGATGCTGGCTCCCAGAAGTTCTTCTGGCCTCTCTCTGCTTGGGATTTTCCCTATGCACAGAACCAACTCCTCCCAGTTCAGGCCCCTCTTCTTATGTCAACAAGTCCATCCCTGTAGGGTTCACAAGCTCTGAGTCTTAACACTCAACCTGAAAACCATGCCAATACAAGGGGATCTTTAAATTCCATTACCATTACAGATGGGGAAAGATCGGCCTCGAGGCCACATGTGGCCCTCTAGTTCCTCAAGTGCAGCCACATGTGCCCTCAAGGTCACTCCTTCCCCACCCCTGGTTATATTCTCTATTTATCTTTTCTGATGGTACTTTAAGTAAAAATTTTAAGGAATTCATTCTTTCTCCAGCTCTGTGGAGTTGTTCTTGAATAGAACAAGAGAACAAGCATTAGAGAAAGAAGTAGTCATTTATAACCATTTACATTCATACATACCTTGATTTGTTTTATCCTCACAACAGCCTCACAAAGATATAGGTATTATTAACTCTCTTTTATAGATGAAAAGCTGAGTGTCAGAGAAATTGAGAGATTTGCCCTATGCCACATAGTTAATAATTACTAGACCTGGGACTTGAAACCTTTATCATCTAATTCCAAGTGTTGTGCTCTATCATTCGGATCACTGCTTTATTAAGTAATCTAAATATACTATACACTACACTACATGGTTCCTGGTCTGTAGAACATTTCACAAAATCTCCAAATTGGAAGAAATCTGCCAAGTCCAACCTGTACTTGAACAAGAATCTCCTCTGAGAAGTCATTATCCAGTCACTATTTGAATTGCCTCCAAGGTGGGAGAAGATACCATCTCCTGACACAGCCGAGGAAGATATTTAAGAGGTTTATTATCAGGAGGTTTTGCTCGATATCAAGCTATAATTTCATTTTCTTTGAAGTTTTTCCCTCGTTTCTGTGATGCTGCTACATTGTACTATTCATAATGTGAGAACACATTGGTTGGGCTTCCCAGTTCAATGCTTATCCACATATGTTTGTGTGTTATCTGGGTCTGGATTGTAATCTTTCTCTCCCCTCCACCTATTAAACAACATCTCAGCCTTAGAACCATCTACTCCATGAAGCTGGAAATAATCCCTCACAGAATTCTGACTGTAACTCTCCAGTGTCCTTATAGAGGCAGCAGAACATAACGGATAAAAAGCTAGCCTCAAAACCTGAAAGTCCTGGAAGTGTATCCCTTCTCTGACACGTACTGGTGTCTCTGTGGGCAAGGTGCTTGATCTCTCTGTATCCTGGGCAAGTCCCTATCAGTTACAGACAGGTACTAATCTACATTGGTAATAAGCTTGTTTTCTCATCCATGAGTTCCCTATGCCAATGAAATCATAAGCATAGTCCCTATCCATTACAGAAATGTAGAAACTAGATGGAACACAGAGTTGTAGTCCAGAAGATCGCAGTTCAGATATGTACTATCTACATGACCCTGAACAAGGTACTTAACTACTCTTAGTCTCAGTTTCTTCACCAGTAAAATGAGGATAATAATAGTACCTACTTCATAGGGATGTTGTGAGGCTTTGCAAAGCTTAAAGCACCGTATCAATGTTGTTATTTATTATCACTTGTGACTATGTGGCATCTCCCTCTTGCTTAACTTGTTGAGGGCAGTGACTACTAGATCCACCTATATGTGTCCCTAAGTCTAACGAAGTTCTTTAATTATAAGAACGTCATAAATGTTTATTGAATAAAGTTGAAGATAGTACAAGAAAACTTTAAACCTAAAGGAATGTCAGATAGAAAGGACTCTTAATTAATCTTGTAAAAGATTGCCTCCAGTTTGAGCTAGCTACTTTTTATCATAGCGACTATAGACAGTAATGTTTATTATAATCAATAATAATTTATCACAATAAAAAATAGAAGCATTGGGTGAAAGTTACAAAGAAGCAAATTTAACTTTGGTTCCTGGAAAAAAAAATCTACCTAACAAATAGAATTATCCAAAAGTGAACTGTGACATCCTGGGAAGGAAGGGGCTACTCTTCATTGGAAGTCTTCAAGAAAACACTGAGTGACTTACTACTTGTCTAATTTGTTATAGAACAGAGAACAAATTCTCCTTGAGGTAGGCATTGGATTTGATTGCTTCTGAGGTCCCTTCCAACTCTGAGATTCTGTAATTCTGCAAAAGTCATTTGCATTTCATCAGCATGCTTAAATCTTCAGTAATGACCTTCCAACTACAACTTATATACTACCTTGTATTTCTAGCTTTCTGATGCTTTCGTCATATAATATTGCTTATAAGTTGATGTCCCATCCCCCTTCTAATTTGGAAGCCCCTTGAGGGCAAGGGCAATGTTTTGTCTCAATATTATCTCTCTTTTCTTCAGCAATAAGTCTTCCCACCTATCATAGAGCTGTACATGCAATAACCGAGTAATAAAAATAAATTGATTAATGCACTAATTAATCACCTTTCTAGATAGAAGTTGCTTGATGAAAATCGCTGCCAGTGAGGGAATATACAGTTATCCCTTTCAAATTGTGACTTTTCCCATCATAGTTTTTATATATCACAGATTGGCATAAGAAATTAAATGGGAATTTGGGGGGAGTGTTGCAGAAGCTGAAGACAACAAAGGCCATCAGATGATGCAGACGTTTAAAAACTCAGAATGTATAAATGTATAGTATTGTATAATATCAAAATATTTTATCTTTTAATACCATAAGTATTCAGACTTCTTCTCTGGTATGAGGGGAGGACCAAAAAATTGTATGCAGCTTTTCCAGATTGTGAGGGCACTGCACCCCTAACCCCCACAATGTGGAAGGGATAACTCTATAGTTTTATCTCCAGGAGATGCTTGCCCTATTCTTACTCGTGTTTATTTCTCTGCTTTTAGTAACTTTAAATATGAGTATCCTATTTGGATGTTCAGTCTTCTCTATTTTAGTAAGTTAAGCTTATTTTTACTCTCCTTTGTAAAGTTCTACTTAGGAAAAAAAGTATTTATCATATTTTAGAAGGATTTCTATATGTAGGGAAAGAATTATCCTTCTTTTCAAAATCCAAATGGAGTAAAGCAAGGTAAATTTCCATGATTTTAGAAGCCTCCAGTTTTTTTTAACCACTTGACACAAAAGAGTGAAGGCTGGTGGTGCCATTTCACCAATCATTTTCATTTCCTTAGTTATGAGATCTTTTAAGTGAATTGCCACTTCAAAGTGTAGTAATTGTGTGTGTTTATGAATTTTCTTCTCTGTTACATGGAAATTCTTACTTGCATTATGGTTTACCTCCTCACCATGATGAGCTCTCAGAATATACAATGTTGTTGATTAGTCCAACTCATTTAGTGTGGGTTGAAAGCAAACTTTTCAGAATAGCTCATCTCCAGCACGTCCTGCTGATTTCTGATATTTAACTTGTCGGAAAATGAGCTTAGGTTTGCCCTCACCTCTTCAACCCCCACCCACCTCATACCAGAAGATCCCCGTTTTCACCCTATTAGTAGCACTGCCATCCCAATTTATATGATCACAATCTTAAAGGGATTTTATGCTAATAAAATGCATAACCAAGTCCATGGTGCTGGTGTTTTGGTTTGGTTCCTTACCCCATAGTAGCTGTCACACCATCCCTTCCTTTTCGTTTTCACAGTTGGCATTTGAAATCCTTCACAGCCTGACTACAGCCTACCTTTCCAGACTTTTATACATTACTTCTCCTCATAGACCCTACAGTCCAGCCAAAGTGTTCTCTTTGCTACCACATATGACACGACACTCCATGCCTTTGCAAAGGTTGCCCTCCCCATTCCTAGAATACATTTTCTTCTCACCTCACTCAATCACTAAAACATGCCTCTGCCTTGTAGAATCTCTACCTTCCTTCAAAGCTGTGTTTCCTACATGACACTTTTCTCAGTCTCCCCCAACCATGTTAATGACTCCATCAAAAAAAAATTACTTTGTGCTTGCTTTGTGTTTACTTGATGTATATTTCATACTTATTTATCTGTGTACATGTTGCTTCCCTCAATCAAACATAAGCTTCTTGAGGGGAGACTGGTTCATTTTTGTCTTTGTAGCCTAGCACAGGACTTGGCACATTTAGTAAGATGGGCGTTTAGTAAGTTTTTGTTGATGGATTGATTTTTGACAGCCAGAACTTTAGTCCTATTATAAACTCTTACTTTCCTATTTTACAAGGTTTTGTGGGAGAAGCACTTTGTAAACCTTAAAGCTACACAGACATGATTTGGTATTATTTTTGTTTTTGCCTCACTTATCTCAGGATGGCTATGGCAGCATCCTATCTGATCATTCTGACTATAGTTTCTCCTTCCAGTGTTCCTACATAAAACAATTTGGACTTGTAGCCAATTATATGAAATCTGAAAGACAGGATTAGAGCTGAAATGGAATAAAAAAAAATCTGCCAATCTGGTTCTTCATTGTTTTTCATAAATGAGCAAATTGAAAGAGTTTGAAGTGACTCACTGGACATCACACCAGTAGCAAATGCCACAGCTGAGATTCAAATCCAGGTCCTTTGACAATAACTTGAGTACTCTTTTCCTCTCTGCTATACTCTGATATTTCTTATCTAAGCATTCCAGAGCCTCCATCAATGATTACATTTCCTGATTGTTTCCCTTCCACTTCATCCAAGCTAAATTGCTCGATGTGTGCTACCTATATAATATTGTTGTTGTTTTTGTTTTATTCTCGAAGAGGACCATGACATCAGGAAAATGATGCCATGACTTGCAAGTAATTTAAGTGTGGGAGGGCTATACAAAGTCATCAGCTTTACTTTCTCTGGAGCCATCTAGTTCCAGTGGCAAGATATAGATCAGTATGACTGGCTATGTCCCCACCACTAATGGTACAGCAGAAGGAATATACATTAGACAGAGGGTACAAGTATAAGGTTAATTTGAGGGAATGACAAAAAAAATAAAGGAAGTCTACTGGCTGGTTGTTACTGGAAAACACAGGAGGGAAGGTTCTTCAACCAGTGTTAGTACCCTGGGTGAAGTAGCAGCTACATCTAGTAGTATCAGTGTGGGATGGAGGAGTCAGCTAAGACAGGGGTTGTACAATAAGAAAGATATTAATAAGCTGGAGAGTATCTACATAGGAAAGACAGGATGGTAAAGATGCTAAAATTCATGCCATCTGAAAATGAAGAATTCTATGGTGTCTCAGTTATTTAGTCAATAAACATTTATAAAATGCCTACAAAGTGCCAGGCACTTAGGAAGAAAAAGAAAAGCCGGAGACAATCCCTTTTCTCAGAGACCTCACAGTCCAGGGGGCAGGCAATATACAAACCACTGAAGTATAACAAACCATATACAGGACAAATTGCAATGTTGTTGTTGCTGTTGTTGTCTGTCCTTCCTTTTCAAAGAATTCCATGACATCAGGAAAGTCGTGACATGCAAGTGAATTGGATTTAAGTGAGGGAGGACTGTACAAAGTCATCAGCCTCACTTTCTCCTCTGAAGCCATCTGGGTCCAGTGGCAAGTTATAAATCAGGGCGACTGGAGATAGTCCTACCTGTATAATATGGATGTTAAACAAAGAACATCCACTGAGCTTTAGAACTTATCTCCAAAGCTCTGCAGATCAAATTTTGCTCTGACAAATTTTCAAGTAGATGGAAGCCTTATCTGGAGGATACTTTAAAGGAAAAATCATACCAGATCCAAAAATACTGCCATTTCTTATGATGCTAACCCTGGAAGACTTTTGACTATAAGAAGAGAGGAAGTTTTTTATGTAGGTCTGAGAGAATACCAGATTTGAAGGGAGGGGAGTTAATTCAATTTTATATTTTTTCAGTTGCAAATTCTCTCTCTCTCCGCTCCCTCCTTCATTAAGTAGTCAAGAAAAACAAAACCCATTACCAGTATAGTATAGTTGGGCAAAATAAATTTCCGCATTAGCTATGTTCCAAAAAAGGAGAAAGAGAAGGCAGAGGAGGAGGAAGAGAGACATAGAGACAGACACAGAGAAGGAAGTGAGGGAGGGAGGAAGGAAGGAAAAGACAAGGAAATATGCTTCAATCTGTACTCTGAGTGAATCATCTCTCTATCTAGGAGTAGATAACATGTTTCCTTTGGAATTGTGGTTGGTCATTGCATTGATCATTTCTTAAATCTTTCAAAGTTGTCTTTACAATATTGTTATCACATATGTTATTCTTCTCATTCTGCTTGCTTCACTTTGCATCATCATGTAAGCCTTCCCAAACTTTTCTGAAACCATCCTCTTCATAAATTCTAATAGTATAATATTATTCCATCATATTTATATATCATAACTTGTTCATCCTTTTCCCAATAGATGGGCATGCCCTCAGTTACCTATTCTTTGCCACTACAAAAAGAACTGCTAATAAATAGTCTTATACTTACAGGTCCTTTCCCTCTTTCTTTGATTTCTTTGGGGTATAGACCTAATAGGGGAATTGTTGAGTCAAAGAGTATGCATAGTTTAATAGCTTTTTGGCCATAGTTCCAAATCGCTTTCCAGAATGGTTAGACTAGTTCATAACTCTACCAATAGTTCGTTAGTGTTTCCTGTTCTCCCATAGCCTCTCCAGCATATTTTGTCATCTTAGCCAACCTAATGGGTATGAGGTATTACTTCAGAGTTGTGTAAATTTATTTTTCTCTAATTACTAGTAAGTTAGAGTGTTTTTTCATGTATCTAATAATAGCTTATCCCCAATATTTAGTTAAGTAGCAATTAATAGCAGTGAATAAAAGGTACCCATCTGAATTGTTAAAAATTCTTTAAATCCTAATTCATCATCTACTTTATTTCTAATCAATCCTGGCTAATATGTATTTATACTATCATTTCAATGAAAATTTATATTATTATAAGAGAGATAGCTATGGGATAGTGGATAGAGAGCTAACTTTGGAGTACAGAAGACCTATTTTCAAGTCCTTCCTCTTGATTCATACTTGCCATGTGATTTTGAGCAAATCTTTTAACCACTGAGTGCTATAAACAGTTCTTTAATGCTTTGGGAGAAGATGTCCACCTGAATTTTTAGGAGTTTTTTCATGTGAGAATTTCCTATATCATTGAAATCATTGAAATGACAGCTATTTCTCCAATTGCTACAGTGTAGCTCTTGTAGTTCATGCTGTGTCTATGTATGTGTGTATATGTGTGTCTCTGTGTGGCTATATTTATACATTCACAGGCATATGTCTACATATGCATGTGTTTCTTATATTCATGCATATATGTGTTACATATACCCATGTAAGCATGCTTTCCAGTTGTCCTTTTTTTCAGTCATTCTATGTACCTTCTTTTAATAACCCTCCACAAAAAAAAAAATACATTTATATTGCTCCAGTTAAGCCATACTACTAATATCATGATTCCAAAGTGTTTTGGAATTGTAACACCTTATATTTGTTTGCTTTACTAACACCTACTTCTCCCCAGTCACCGGAAATACAATATGGTGTTTATTTATTTATGTTAATTAAAGTTAATTAGAATTCATTTTGTTTTAAATTTTTGCATACAAGTACATGCAAAGCGCCTTTGAGATAATTGGAATAGCCTTACAGTAATAATAGTTGGATGAATATATGATTTTGCTAGTGTAGTTATTCCCTCTATTCATGAATCGGGCCCACACCTCATCCTTTATGATCCTTGTTTGTGATTTTCCATAAATCTTCCATAGAAGATGACAACCAATGCATGACATATTTTCCTCTCCTTTTTTTCATATGTTTTAGGTACCAGTGTAGTCTTTGTGTTATTCATCTACTAATTTTCCTTCCCACTTGACCAACTCACCTCCTTTTCCAATAATACATTCTCTCCAATGTCCTACTTTTAAAGATGTGAAGGAATCATGGAGTCGCTTTATCAGATCACAAAGTCAAAACTAGGAATCACTGAGCAGTATACTCAGGTTTCATTAGAGTAATTTATGCTCATGTTATTATATAAATGTTTTAAGTTATTTTCACATCTACACAATCTAGCTCTTCAATTAAATTATACAGCTGTCCCTTCCCCATTGAAACATTCCCCATTATGGTTTCGATATAGATATATAAGCATAAGAAAATAAATGAGAATTTGGAGAGATTTTTGTAGGAACTGCAGACAACACGCAAAAGCCAGCCAATGACACAGAAAAAGTTCAAAAACTCAGAAATGCGTAAAATATGTATTATATATCGACATATTTTATCTTTTACTACCATAATAATTTGAACTTCTTCTCTGGTATGAAGGGTGGGCCTAAACATTTTGTGCAGATTTTCCATATCATGGAGAAACCACGTCCCTAACCCTGACAATGTGGAAGGGATAACTGTAATCTCATCAATAGTAAGCATCAGATATTCCCTTTCCTTATATCTTATGCCATGCCCACAAGCAGGTGCTCTACATACCAATGGCACAAAAAAATTTCCAGTTGACCAAAGTTTTCTCCATATGCCCATTGCCAGTTAGTAAACATTTATTAAGTGCCTACTATGTGCTAAGTGCTAGGGATGCAAAGGAAGGAAGAAAAAGATCCTTGCCCTCAAGGAACTCACAATGTGATTGTGACTGTACACCCTTCTGAGTCCAAAGCTGACCTCAAAGCTCTCAGCATGGAATATTACTTCATTTCTCAATGTCTACCTGCCATAATAAAGCCTAGTCCACCTTCTAGAGTGCTTGGGTTTCCCTAGAAGCTTCTGGTCCAGCTATAAACCTTATGTCCTTTAATTCTCTTGAAAAACCATTGGGGTTTTTTATTTTAATTAATGGCACAAATAAATAAATCAAAATGTCTATATAAAGGATCAAGAAACTAATAGACCCAAGGATACAGAGGTTTGGTTTTTTTTGTAAATACCCACAAGTCTCTGCCTTCAAAGGAGCTTATGGTCATATGCACATAATTATAAGACAAGGGAGAGTGTGATTAGGAGAGAAAATAGACCCTGAAAGAGCAGTCTAGAAAAAAATTGAACAGTGACAGAACCCTTTTATATTGGGGCTGGGATGGCCTAGTAAGTATTCATGGATGAGATTACATTTTGGAAAATAAAAAAGATATAATTGATTTGTAAAGCAAATCTACTAATGGAGTCACAAGACATAAATTTTTAGGGAATACAGAACTCCCTGGAGTGGAGAAGCACATGGAAAACATTTTTAAAAAATACTGATTTCACTTTGGAATTTTTCTGATATATTGGCTATTTTAGGAGTCATTGATTCAATTGAAATCTTGTGCAGTAACCACCTTGTCCAACATTTAATCTTGTCAGCATATGAACTCTATCTGTATCTGGCTGTTGTGCTCATGAGTAGGATAACTGGGGAGAGGAGGTTTGCCAATAGCCATGTAATGTGTTTCTCTGTAATTAATAAAACAACAAGATACCTCATGCCTGCTGGGTTGCCCACCTAGCGACATTAGATTAACAAGGAATAGAAAAACAACAATGCACCCAGTTGCTGACAAATAAAATCAAAGGTATTTCAATGCTTGGTCTACCCATCAAAAGCAGAAAAGACCTTGAAGGTTGTTTATGGTATCATAAATCTTTGAGATATAGTCTACATTATGTTAGTGTCAGATTTTGTTTAAAAACAATCTGTTCAGTGGTTCAAGAGAAGAGATTATTGGATGTTTCCAGTGATTTAAAGAAAAAAAAACAAAAAACCTTTTAAAAACAAAATTGTGTTGTTTCTTAGCCAGAAAGTATCTTGGAAAATGTGCATACAGCAAGGAACATGGATTTTTAGACTATATTTAACCTTTAATTTACTAAGAGCTATGTAGTCCTTCCCGAGAGGGCTAAAAATTGCTCAGAACCACACTTTCAGTCCATTGGAAAGGCACTGTAATATGATTTCCTTCTGAATTTTTATTTCTAATGGGAATTTACATTATTACTATTTCCTTCTATTAACATCATCAGCTTCTGAGTATTTTCAGCATATAATCTTAATTTATCTAACAGTCTTTTCCCCAAGATTGCTAAAGAATCAATGCATCTATTCCTATCAAGGCAGTAAATAACTGACTGGAACCACAGGATAATTTGCATTAACCCCCTTTCTTCTCTACACTGAAAAAAAGTGCTCGAGTTAAAGGATAATCATTTCTAAATGGGATCAAGTGAGTACCCAAGTGTTGGCTCCATTGAAATGCTGGCAGGTAAGAGAAAATAGAGATGTATTCATTTTGGAATGTTCCTCAGGCATCCTTGCCAGGAACTGTGGTGATGACTGGCCGACCTTGAGGTCCTTTCTAGGTCTGGTGTTTAGTGATTGGCTGGTATCTTTAGGCTTCCAGACTTCATGCTAGTGGTTCCTAAACAAGATGAATCTTAAGCTCCTCTGCAGAATACAATTAACAGGAGAGCCTGGAGGGAATGATTTCTTCCTTCTAAAAATCTCTGATTTCTGGCTACTTTTATTCAATTCATTTCAACAAAGATGTTTGAAATACCTGCAACCGGTATTTACAAGATACTAAGCAAGACTGAGCAACAAAATTGACCAGGCCCTCAAGGAGCTGACAGTCTGCTAGAGGGGAATTACAAAGCAAAATTTACCTGATTACCAGCCTCCTTGATTCCTTGTTTCACTTGTCCCTTTTCCACTGGAAAGAATGGTAGAGATAAGTAAATACAAGGTAATTAGAGGAGGGTATGAGCTCAGACCACTAGCAGAAAGGAAAAATGAGGAATGGCTTAATGAAGGAGGGGTGCCTAAGCAGAGCTGGGAAGGAAGAGAACAAGTCTGAGAGGCTGGAGGTGAGTGAGGAATGTATTCTCAACATGGGAACTGGTGCGTTCAGTGCAAAGAAGCGGGAGATTGCATGACAGATTTTGGGAAAGAGCTAACCAGAATTGGAATAAGGTGAAATAATGCTGGGAAAAATAAGCAGGAGTAAGATTGTGGAGGACCTTAAGCACCAGGCTGAGGTGCTTTTATTTCATCCTCAAGGCAAAAGGCAGTAAAAGAAGGTTTCTGAACTCAGGAGAAAGAAATGGTTGGTCAGACCCTTCCTGCTTTATGTTTATTATTTCTGACAATTGTGTCAAAAGGATGTATTGGAGAAAAAAGGGACTGGGGAAAGTGATTAGGAGACTATTGCATTTTTTAAAAAATATATTACACTGGGGCAGCTAGGTGATGCAGTGAATAGAGCATCGGCCCAAGAGTCAGGAGGACCTTAGTTCAAATCCAGCCTCAGACACTTAACACTTAGCTGTGTGACATTGGGCAAGTCATTTAACCCCAATTGCCTTGCCTTCCCCCCTCCAATACACACACGTATATATGTGTGTGTATACACATACATATAGATATAGTTATAGATAATATATATGACTAAATATGTCATAAAAATAATAGATAGCATTTACACAGTACATTATGATTTGCAAAAGCTTTACAAATATTTTCTCAATTTATCCTTACAATTAACCTGTGAGGTAGGTGCTATAATTATCTCCATTTTACAGACAAGGAAACTGAGGCAGGAAGAGGTTAAGTGACTTGCCCAGGGTCATACAACTAATAGGCCGAATTTGAATTCAGGCTCCCTGACTTCAGGTACACCTAGCTGCCTCAAGGTAAGACTCTGTACCCATAGTCTCCCCACCTGTAAAGAAAGAAAGGACAGAGTTGCATTTTTACAACTCCTTTTTATGACATCGTCAGACTTAGTGGATGTGTTAGTGAGTTTGACTGAACTGCTTTTCTTTTTACTCTGTTTTATTCTTTGATAATAATAAATACACTTAGCATTTATGTAGCAGTTTAAGGTTTTCAAAGTGTTTTGCAAATATTATTTCATTTTTATCTTCACAAAATCCTTGGGAGGTAGGTGCTATTATCTCCATTTTACAGATGAAGAAACTAAGGCAGACAAATTAATTGACATGCCCAGGGTCACACAGCTAATAAGTGACTGGGGGCAATTTTGAACTCAGGTCTTCCAGACTTCAGGTTCAATGCTCTATTCACTACACTATCTAGTTGTCTCACCTTACCCCAGCCCCACTTGTTCTTGGAGGATGGCTCTCTGGGGTAGTAAAGGAGGGGAGAAATACATTTGGAAAGGAAGGTATTGTAAAAAGAAAATATGTCAATATTTTTTTTGAAACCAGAATAAAATTCCAAAGCCCTATTGCCTATCCCTGAAAGGCTTTTTCCTGGCATCAATGTTTCTTCTCTCCTTGCTTCTCAGGAAATGGGGATGGGTAAGGATGACTGTAGTAAAAGGCTGATGAAATGCAATGAAATTACAGGAGTCAATGGAAAAGATACTCGCTGCAGGGACAGTTTCAAAGGGAGGGTCACAGCTTTAGCCCCCACGGCCTCTGCTGCACTAGTCTGAATGAGATATTGGATGCTTGTCTCCTTATATCCTTGATTGTGGTCACAGAAGCTGAGGGTTGGAAGAGATCTCAAATGTTGTCTCCTTTACCCTAGGCTTTAAAAAGAGTTCTTTCTATAGTATCTCTGTAAAGTGGTCATCCAGCGTCTAATGAGGAAGAAGCCCCTGCCTCCCAAGGCAACTGATTCCACATTTAGATAGTTCTGCTTGGTGGGATTGTTTTCCCCTAATATCAAACTTAAATCTGTGTTTCTGGACCTTCCAAGTACTGCTTCTTGTTCCACTTTCTAGGACCAATCAGAAAAAGTCTGATCCCTCTTCTATGTGACACTCCTAATACCTGAAGAGAGCTATGGCATTTCCCCAAAGTATTCTTTTCTCCAAACTTCTAGATTAAATCTCTCGTTTCCCTCTCCCTCTTCTTCTCCCTCTCCCTCTCTCACTCTCCCTTTCCCTCTACCTCTCCTACCCTTCCTATGTCTCCGTCTCCCTCCCTTCCCACCCCACCCCTTGCCTTGGCAGTACTGTGTATATCTGTGTGGTCCCCACCAGAGAAATACAGGGTCTTGCCAGAATCTTCCTTACTTTTACCACCATGATTCTCTGGTAGTTTCCAACCAGTCGCAAAGACAATATTGTAATAATATTCAGGTTCTGTGTTCACATGTAAGAGAAGGTTGTTGGGTTGTTTCATTTTTTAATGTATTCGCCAATGAGAACACTCCACAAATCTGCTTAATGCTGAAGCTTAGAATCACAGCCAAGTCCTGGTCTCCTGGAATTATTTTCAAAGCAACAAATTTGTCTTGCCACTGAGCAGATTCTTCTCCATCTCTATCTTTCTTGAACTGACCTCATTTTCTCCACCTTTGTGTAGCCATCCAGATCAGCAACTACTTTAGCTGTATCACTACTGGAACTAAACAAAGAGGAAAAATGGAGATGCCATTCGATAGCCAGAGTTTAAGCATTAGATGGGGCATGTAATGTACAACAGTACTGTCAAACTCAAATAGAAATGGGGTACCCTGTGAGCCATATATTCAGAAAATCATATATCAGCACTGTCTGTATTGTCTCATACTTTTTTTTTATTTTGTTAAGTGTTCACCAAATACATTTTAATCTTGTTTCAGTTACAATGGGGGTGTTGCAGGATGCATAAGCCTAAGTGTTTGACACTTGGTGTAGTGGATGCTAGGTTTGACTTGAAATGAGGAAGCCTTGGGTTAATTTCCCATCTTTGAAACGTGCTGACTGTGTAGTCACAAGCAATTGCTCTAACTCTCCCCAGTCAGTTTTTTCATCTATAAAAATATTATGTAACCCCAGTCCCAAAGCTGATTGGTATGGGATTGTCTCCTCATTGGTAGATATTAATGCCCTGTGCCTGCATGAGGGACTGGGCAGAGTTGGTGAGATGGATAGAGAAAGGAGATCAGTCTCTTCGGTCTCTTTGGGATCTTCTGGCTTCTGGCTTTAAAGAGATGGATGATGCCGAGCCCACTTAAAGTTGCTGAGGGAAGAAAATGACTGGGCAGAAGTCAATATGAGAGGAGCTGGCAATCTTCATCATGTCCCTACCCCCAGTTTGCAACACTAGATTCTTTGAAGAATTTCCCCTTTGGGGAAGATCTGGGACTTTCTGAGTCAATCACACTGAGTTATCTTTGCTCCCATTGGGAGAGTTCCTTCAGTCTATATTATCTGGTATATATTCTCCTAGGTATACTTTCTCAGATTTCTGTTTTGCTGTTGACATGGATAAATGGGTTTCTTTACTGCTTGCTATGTGTGTTTATTGTAGAACTATCATTTAGTGGGAAGGGAGTCGAGATATAAAGCTTGACATTCTTTTTTCAAAAATGACAAATGCTAGAAGGGATGTGGGAAAATGGGTACATTAATGTACTATTGGTAGAGTTGTGAACTGGTTCAACCATTCTGGAGCCCTGTTTGGAACTATGCCCAAAGGCTTTTAAATAGGTGTGTAGCCCAAAGAGATTCTTAAAAAAAGAGCTCGTACATACAAAAATATAGCAGCTCTTTTTGTAGTGGTAAAGAATTGGAAATTGAGGGTATGTCCATCAGTTGAAGAAGGATAGAACAAGTTTTGGTGTATGATTGTGATGGAAAAATATTGTGCAATAAGAAATGATGGACAGGAAGATTTCAGAAAAACCTGGGAAGATTCATATTAACTAATACAAAGTGAAGTGAGCAGAATCAAGAGAACATAGTACACAGTTAACAGCAATATTGCTAGGATGATCAACTATGAAAGTCTTAGCTACTCTAATCAATACAACAATCCAAGACAATTCTAAAGGACTCATGATAAAAAAAAATTCTGACTACATCCAGAAAGAGAACTGTTGAACTCTAACCACAGATTAAAGCACACTTTTTTTTCCACTTAGTTTATTGTTCTTGCTTTTTTTTTGCAACATGCCTAATATGGAAATATATTTTGCATGACTTCACATGTATAATTGAAATTATATTGCTTGCTTTTTAAATGAGTGGGAGGGAGAGAATTTGAAATTTTATATTTTTCAAATGAATGTTAATTTTTTTAAATAAAGTTTAAAAAAGTTAAAAAAAAGTTATAAATGGAAAAAGAGAGATCTTCCTTTCTCCATTAAGAAATAGCAATCAGGAGTTTAGCTTGAATCTAAAAATTGCATCCCCTAGACCAGTAATCTTTAAGGGAACAGACAGATATGGTTTAGCCCCATACCCACCCCTCTGAGGAGAGTATAGTGACCACCCCCTTGTCTCCCTGGGAAAAGTGTCAAGGGAGGAGATGCTAGAGGTATCAATTCTGCCTCCCTGCAGGCCACACTTAGGACAGCACCACACCCCATGCTACATGTGGGGAACCACCTAGCCACATTTATGATCATTTTAGTGCCCTCCAGGGGGTTGTTGTGATATACAAATGAGAAATTTTATATATCCTTCTATATAGAAACATATCTATATAGAAATATGTGTATTTCTATATAGAAACTTTAAAGAACTATGTAAATGTCAGTTGCTGTAATTGTTATTCATTGGGCTAGGGAACTTCTAGGTGAAGAAACTTTGAAGAGTCAAGAATACATACTCTATTAAAAATCCTTAATTACATTGCACTTCCATTTTTCCAATTATAAAATGGGAAGAGTAAGGATTTTTTTTAAAAAAAGCAATTGGGGTTAAGTAACTTGCTCAAGGTTATACGGCCAGTTATTTCTGGGTGTGGGGCTAAGTATCTGAGCCCAGATTTGATCCCCAGGTCATCCCGACACTGGAGCCGGTGCTCTTACTCACTGTGCTACCTGGCTGCCCCAAGAATAAGGATTTTTACATTCATGAAACCCGAACAAAGAATTTTGAGTAGCTATATGACATATGTGGCATGTACATTGATGCCAGAAATAGTTCCATGAGGATCTGTTAAATGTACGCAAATATACAAGTACATTTGTTGTTCAGTAATTTTTCAGTTCATATCTGACTCTTCATGACCCCATTTGGGTTTTCTTGGCAAAAGTACTAGAGTGGTTTGCAATTCCTTCTCCGACTCATTTTATAAATGAGGAAACCAAGGCAAACAGGTTTAAGTGGCTTGCCCAGGGTAACACATCTAGTAAGTGTCTGAGGCTGGATTTGAATTCATGAAGATGAGTCTTCCCATATACAAAAATATTCCTGATCTACCCTGCCTATTGATGTGTATCTCGATACTGTTGACCAGCCTGTGCTGATTGATATTGCCACAGTAATCAGTCACCTGATCATACTTGCATGAAGGAAAATGTGTTTGTGAGATGACTGAGTTTGGGGTACAGTTTAGGGCCCTGGAATGTAATAAAGTTAATTAGCCCACACAGGGATCAAACCTGTGACCTTGATCTCATTAACATTATGTTCAAGCCCAGTGAACAAACCGGCCTCTCTCTGTAATAGAGGGCATGGGTCTGTCCTGAATCACAACAGTTACCTGTGGGAGTGGAATGTCCAAGCTTTGAAATAATGCATGCTAACAGCTCAGAAAAGAAAGGAGAAGGAATGCTTTGTAAAATTAAAATGGCCAAGGGAACTGAGATCATCCAGTGGTGAGAATGGTTTTTCAAACAGCATTGAAAAATTTAGAACATACAGTACATCTATTTCCTGTTTTTATTCAGACCCCAATCCTCTCCTTTGAGGAGTACACGGATCCTGATGGTCATTATCAGTGGTTGTACTGGTCACCATAGTAGTAGCAATCAACTCTAATACTGATAACTAGCATTTCTGTAGGACTTCAAAGTTTGCACAGCATTTTATATATGTTGTCTCATTTGATCCTCACAGTAGCCCAGTAAGATAGAGGCTGTTTTGGATACAAAGAAAGTGGAATTTAGCTAGGTCAAATGACTTGCTTGTTGTTGATCAGTCATGTCATTCTCTTCATGACCTTGTTTGGGGTGTTCTTCGCAAAGATACTGGAGTGATTTGCCACTTCCTTCTCCAGATCATTTTTACAGATGAAGCAACTGAGGCAGAGTTAAGTGACTTGCCCAGGTCACACAACTAGTACATATCTGAAACTAGATTTGAACTCAGGAGGATCAATCAGCCTTCCTGACTCCAGGCCTGACGCTCTATTTACTGTGCCACCTTGCTGCCCATAATTATTTACCTAGGGACCCACAATCAGTAAGTGTCTGAATTAGGATTCAAAGTCATATCTCCTGGTGCTAAATAAATCCAGCACTATGGACAGCACCATTTTATCCCTTTGGTCCACTGCCCTTTGATTGGTTCATTGCGCAATACTATATCTGCTAGAGCCTAAGAAGGAATATGGAGTTCACATGAGTGACTTTACAAAAAAGGTTATTGTCAAAGGTTGAAATGAAGGAGGATTATAATGTTGCCTAAATTAATATTGTCTTTAAGATCCATGGCTTTCACAGACATGTTGATGTACTGTTGGTAGAGCCATGAAACCACTCCAGATATGAATTTGTAATTGTACAATAATGATAACTAAACTATCTATCCTTTGACATAGCATACACACCAAAGAAGTCAAAGACAAACTTCTTCATATCACAGAGCCAGATATTTGTAGCAGCATATTAAAATGTAAATTTTCATTGATATTTTCTGTTTCTTAAATCACCTAAGTATCCCGTGTATCTTTCCCTTTCCCAGAGAGCTATCCTATATGAAAACCTTTTTTTTTTTCCTTTTTGGAGGGCAATTGGGGTTAAGTAACTTACCCAAGGCCACACAGCTAGTTTTTGTGTTAAGTGTCTGAGTCTGGATTTGAACTCAGGTCCTCCTGACTGCAAGGTGGGTGCTCTATTCACTGGGCCACCTAGCCACCTCAACAAATAATGTTTTTGGAGAGGAAAAAGAGGGAGTGGAGTGGGGGCAGTCAGCACAGCTAATTGAAAAAGTCTGAAAACATGTGTAATGTGTAACACCTGTAGACCTCCGGGGTATGTTGGGAATGTCTTCTCATATCTCTTCATTTGAGCACTACTTGATATTTATAATTGTGTTACCTTTTATTTTTTGGTGCGTCATTGTTTTTTAGTTATTGTAGTTACTATGTATATTGTTTTCTTGGCTCAGCTTACTTCAGTTTGCATTCTTTCCTATAGATTTTTCCATTCTATATATTTGTTGCCCACATCATTTACACTTATTATTCATTTGAGCCTTGCAACATCCCTGGAAGGTAAGCACTATTTTCATTCCCAATTTACAGATAAGGCAACAGAGGATAAGTGACTTGTCCAGAGTGTGCAAAGCAAGATTTGAACTTGTTTCTTCCTTACTCCAGGCCAAGCACTCTATCCACTGTGCCAGTTAGGACTGCCCCATGGTAGGGCCCTTGCCCACCACATCCCTAATTAGGCAGCCCACCACTGATCTATATCCTCTCTTGTTGACTTTTTTTTTCTACATTTGTCTAGAAATCTCTCTTGTGTTTGTGCCCTTCCATTCCTCTAGGTGCCGATTAACCCAGAGATTCCAACTCTCCCCACCTCAGGACAAGTATATTTTTCAAGTACTAAAACCCTAGACTTAATCCAGTTTATGGTCTCATTTCCCTTCACCTATCTCTCTTTACTCCTAGGAACATTCATCAGTGCAACTCCCTTGTACATCCAAAATAAGTCTTCCTTCCTTTCCCTCTCCTTTTCACACTTTTCCCTTTCTTCCTCACCCTCTCCATTATAGGACCTTCTCTTTCTAAGAGTGCAGAGGTGACTTTCCCCTCATTGCTAGCCCTTGATTTGACCCTAATACATCACTCACTTCTCTTTATTCCCTTCCTCCCCTTTTTTGTACTTTCCCATGTTCTAATACAGTTCCACAAAAGGAGCATTCATCTGTAAGCAGGGTGCTGCCAAGTTCTGTCCCTTAGTACTTTCCCGTAATACTATCTGCCTCTTCACCGTTACTTACCTTCACCAGATTTCCACCTTCACCCCAGGATCCTTGGGTACATTTAGAAAGAAGTCTCTTAATAGTCTTTCTGTTGTCACTCTTGCTGTTTCTATCTGCATTTTTTCACACCTCTTGCATTTCTGTTGTTTGGGGTATTTAAGAGGCAAACAATCTCACCATTCTGGTTTCCTTTCTAAAAAATGTTTCAAAATCTTCATTATTATTGAATGTCCATCTTTTCTCCTATATGGTTGAACTCAGATTTGCAGGAGAGATCACCCTGAGTACCATTGCTCTTCAGAGCACATTTCATTTCCCCTCTCCCTTTTTTTGATGGGTATGGAATAGTCTTGCATTTTTAAAGTGTCCTTTCCTTTGTATTTGGAAGTGTCTTTCTCCTGATGACTTTCAGAACTTATTGTTTCTGAATTTAATTGTTAAATTTAACCACTGTGTTTCTTGGAGTTTGCAACCTTGAGTTTTATTCTGGAGATGGTCTGTGAATTCTTTCAATTGGAATTTCTTTTTTTTTATTTTTTTTACTTAAAAAAAATGCTTTATTAACTTCTGATTTACATCAATCGTTTCCGCCAGATTCTGAGTTACAAATTTTCTCCCCGCTTTTCCCCCACCCACCGCCCAAAAATAGCAGTCCCACAGGATATCCCCTCCTCCAATCTGCTCTCTCCCATATTTTCTCCCATACCCCTTTCGACTTTTCCAGTGGATCTCTATGCCTCAGTGCCTGTATATCTTATTTCCTAATTACATGTAAGATGGTATTAATAATAATATATATACATATATATGTACATATATATTTAAATATTTGATTTTAAAACTTTCAATTCTAGATTCATTCCCTTCCTTCCCCGTCACCCACTCCCACTGGGAAGGCAAGCAGTTCAGTATAGCTTGTACATGTGTGGCTAATGCAAAACAACAACATAGTAGATATATTGTAAAAGACTGACTATACTTCCCTCCCTCCCATCCCACCTCCCACCTGCTCCACTCTCTACCCTGATCCCATCCCTTTTCAAAAGTGGGTGCTACCAACTTCCCTCCCCCCCAGCCTGCCCTCTCTTCCATCATTCCCCCTCTCATCCCCTTCACCCCATATTCTCCTGAAGGGTGAGATACCCTATTTAGTGTGTATTTCACTCCCTCCTCAAGCCAGATTCAATGGGAATAAGGTTGACCCATTCCCTTTTGCCTTCCTATTCTTCCCCTCCATTGTAACCATTTTCCCTTGCCTCTTCTGTATGAGATAGTTTACCCCAGGAATTTCTTTTTTTTATGTTTAGCAATTTGGGGAAATTTTTTCCCCCCTTCATTATGGTATTAAGATTTTTCGTCCATCATGTTTTTCTGGGAGACTGATGATCCTTCCTGTCTGTACATCTTGTCTTCCATTTCAGTATGTTTTGCTTGCATAGTGAGGATATTTTCTTTCAATGTTCTTATTGTTTTTTGCTTCTCTTATACTAGATTGCCCTTTAGTTTCTGTATATTTACATTCCCAATCTATTGTTCTCTCTTTTGTTTCCTTCATGAGCTTGCCATTGCAGCTTTATCTGCTCATTAATTTTGTTCTGCAGGACATAAGTTGTGCACTCAAAATTCTCATTTTCTTTTAAACTGCCCAAGAATAGTGTGTTGTGGTTGCATGTTCTCCTCAAATTCCACGGGATTCTCTGTCTCATATTAGATCATTCCCTCCTCTCCTTTATTTTGGCAGTATTTCTTCATAGATGCCTGAACTCAATTGCTAGATCTGAAGTCTATGTTTCTTTCTGTTATTACTGTTTTTCTGTTTTACTGATTTATGTGTTTATGTTCAGGATTTTTCAGTTTTCTTCTTTCTTAAATTTTTGATATTTTCAGTTTCCTCTCCCCCTTTTATCACTGATTTTATCCCCTCTGATTATGTTTTTTTGGGCAAATCTCAAAGTATCTCTGCCTCCTCCCATAATGGGAATGATTCACCAGCCTACATTTCTGTCCCAGATGACTTTTTGGTGTTCAGAACTGGCCCCAGCTAGGTGCTATACTTTTTTCCCCTCAGTCATGGTAGAGTGCTACATAGCTCCACACATGTACTGTATCTTTTCCTGATGATCTATCCCACTTCGTTTTTTCCTCAGCTCTCTGGCCCAGCACCAGCAGAGCCTACTTTTCCCTGGGATACAGTTCTTGTCAGGCTTTTGGCCCTGAAGTAATTTGGCCAACCAGACTATCGAGGTCTGAGCAAATTTCTGCAGCCTGGGACTAGGGTCTCTCTTGCACTAGAAAGAGGGAAGGGGAACAGGGTCCAGAAGTGAGTTTTGGATTTGGGGGCTCCCAGACCATTGAAACAGATGAAGCTGCTTTATCTTTGGTGCATACCGTGTTTCCCCGATAATAAGACACTGTCCTATTATTTTTTTTGGACAGAAAAACACCAGAGGGCTTATTTTCAGGGGAGAGCTTATTTTAATGAACATTGACAGCAATTTTAATAAACAGTTAAATGCGAACAAAAAAATGTACCAGCAAGCAAATCACTGGGGAAGAACAGGATGATGCACTCACTGCTGCAGCTCTGATTGGATGCAACTCCGAGCGCGGCGTGCATTTCACCCGGGGGGGCGGTGCATATAGAGGGTACCGTAATGTAGCGTGTAGCAGGGGATCACCTTCACTACAGTAGCAATCTCAATAGGGCTTATTTTCGGGGGAGGGCTTATTTTAGAGGAATCTTACACAGTACGGGGAGGGCTTATTTTCAGGATAGGTCTTATTATCAGGGAAACACGGTAATTTCTATTTTGGAGAAGTCTGAGAGCTTGTGGAGATCAGAGATAATGTTTAGTCCACCATTTTGTTGCTTATATAACTGAGAAGTCAGCAGTATTGTTTATGTTTTCAAAAAACTGGAAACAAAGTAGGTGCCCATCAATTGGTGAATGGCCAAACTACAGCATTTGAATGTGATAAAATATTAGTGTATAATGAAAAATTATCAACAACCTGGGAAGATTAATTGGTAAAGAATCAAATAAGCAGAACCTAAAGAACAATATATAAAATTACTTCAGTACTATAAATGAAAATATTAAAAAATAAGTCATACTCTGACAAAATAATAAACTACATTTTTCCCCTCAGGACAGAGAAGTGTGGGGCTAGTAGGATAGAATATTGTACAAACTATTGTATCTTATTTTTGATTTGATTCTATTTCTTTGTAATAAACTGGAGGTTTGACTGATAAAAGGCATTATCAATAAGATGTTTTGTTTTGTTACTTTTCTGTAGCTTTACAGTGGGAATAGTGTATATTGGAAGATAGGCATACTAGTGCATATTTGGTGATGCTGTGAATTAGTCTGACCATTTTGAAAAGCAATTCAGAATTATGTGAATAAAGTGACTAAAATGTCCATGACCATTAATCTAGAAATTCTGTTATTAAGCTTATACCCAAAGGAGCTGGTTAATTAGGATATAGTTTACATAGACACCAAAATGTTTCTAGCAATGTATTTTGTGATAGCAAAGAATTGAAGGCAAAGAAGATACTCATAGATTGGGGATTTGCTAAACAAAATGTGGTATATGCATGTAATGGAATATCACTGGGATAAGAAATAGAAAATATGGGGGCAGAGCCAAGATGGCAGAGTGCTTCTGCACAACCTTCCCGTGGCTCCCGCTTCCACCTTCCCCAATACATGTAAAAAGGGGACTCTAAACAAACTTTGGAGCTGCAGAAGCCACAAAATGACACAGAGAAGCTAACCTCCCGCTGAGGACAGCCTGGCAGGCAGGCCAGCAGGAATCCAGCGCAGCCCCACACCAAGGCTTTAGCCCCAGGGCGAGCCTGACTAGCCGCGGCCAGAGGGACTCCAGATCAGAAGCAGCAGGGCAGTTTCCGGATTTATCAACACATAGATGCAAAGGACAAAGTGAGAGGCCAGTGCAGTCTGAACTTTGGGACCAGTAAGTGGGAATGCGTGGCTTTTACCCCGAGGGCGAGAAGATGCTTAGACACCTGCACAGCCAGCCAGTGCCACATGGCAGCTTCAGCTCCTGGCCTGCAGAGTGTAGGGGAACCAAGCACCAGTCTGAGGGGTAATCGCTGTTGCTTTAACCTGCTTGGATCTGGATTGTAGTCTAGGGTGGAGGTCCTGGGGGGGTGTGTCCAGCTTGTCAGAGGGTGTGGAGACCTCAGAGAGGGCACCCAACTAATACCTCCGGGAGCTGAGAAAACCCCAGTGTTTGGTACGAAAACTCCCTGTCTGGTGGCAGAGTCCTACTGTGGCAAAAAGCCCAAAAGTCAAGTAATTGAGTGGCAAAATGAGCAGGCAAAGGAAACAAACAGAAGATTCCAACATTACACTCCTATTTTGGGGACAAAAAGGAGCAAAGCATGGAACAGGAGGAAAACAGTGAAGTCAGAACTCCTGCACCAAAAGCTTCAAAGGAAAATACAAGCTGGTTACAGGCCATAGAGGACCTTAAGAAGCAGATAAGAGAAGTGGAGGAAAAATTGGAAAGAGAAATGAGAACAATGCAAGAAAATTATGAAATGAGAGTCAACAGCCTGACTGAGGAAAATAATACCTTAAAAAACAGACTGACGCAAATGTCAAAGGAAGCTCAAAAAGGCAATGAGGAGAACAATGCCTTAAAAAGCCAAATTTGCCAGATGGAAAAAAGAATCTCAAAAGCTCAATGAGGAGAATCATTGCTTGAGAATTAGATTGGAGCAAATGGAAGCTAATGACTTTATGAGAAATCAAGATGCTGTTAAACAGATCCAAACACATGAAAGAATAGAAGGCAATGTGAAATATCTCATGGGAAAAACCACTGACCTGGAAAATAGATCCAGGAGAGATCATTTAAAAATTTTTGGACTACCTGAAAGCCATGACCAAAGTAAGAACCTAGAAAGCATCCTCCAGGAAGTTCTCAAAGAAAACTGCCCTGATGTTTTAGTACCAGAGGGCAAATTAGAGGTTGAAAGAATCCACCGATCACCTCCTGAAAAAGATCCCAAAAAGAAAACTCCTAGGAATATTATAGCCAGGTTCCGGAATTCCCAGACTAAGGAGAGAATATTACAAGCAGCCAGGAAGAAACAATTTGAATATTGTGGAAACACAATCTGGATAACCCAAGATCTGGCAGCTTCTACACTGAGGGATTGAAGGGCTTAGAATATGATATTCCTGAGGTCAAAGGAGCTGGGATTAAAACCAAGAGTCACCTACCCAGCAAAACTGAGTATCATGTTTCAGGGGAAAATATGGTCATTCAGTGCAATAGAGGACTTTCAAGCATTCTTGCTGAAAAAACCAGAGTTGAACAGAAAATTTGACATTCAGATACAAGAAGCAAGAGAAGCATGAGAAGGTAAACAGGGAAAAGAAATCATAAGGAACTTATCAAAGTTGAACTATTAACATTCCTACATGGAAAAACAATAATTTTAACTTATGAAACTTTTCTCAGTAGTTGAAGGGATTAGAAATATATATATATATATATATATATGTATATATGTCTATATATGAGGGTATATGGGCATATGAATACATATGTGAATGTGTGTATACAGGTATACATAGATAGAAGGCACAGGACCAATTTAACAGGAAGGGATGATACTTAAAAGGTGAAATTAAGAGGTGAGAGGAATATAATGAGAGGAGATGGGGAGAGACATACGGGGTAAACTATCTCATACAGAAGAGGCAAGGGAAAATGGTTACAATGGAGGGGAAGAATAGGAAGGCAAAAGGGAATGGGTCAATCTTATTCCCATTGAATTTGGCTTGAGGAGTGGGTGAAATACATAAATAGGGTATCTCACCCTCCATGAGAATGGGGGGGGAAGGGATGAGAGAGGGGATGATGGAAGGGAGGGCAGGCTTGGGAGGAGGGAAGTTGGAAGCACCCACTTTTGAAAAGGGATGGGATCAAAGTAGAGAATAGAACAAGTGGGAGGTGGGATAGGAGGGAGGGAAATATAGTCAGTCTTTTACAATATATCTACTATGTTATTGTTTTGCATTAGCCACACATGTACAACCTATACTGAACTGCTTATCTTCCCAGTAAGGGTGGGTGACAAGGAAGGAAGGGAATTAATCTGGAATTGAAAGTTTTAAAATCAAATATTCAAATATATACATATGTATATATAAAAAAAGAAACAGAAAATATGATGAAGAAAGAGAAGCATGGAAAGATTTACATGAACTGATGCAGAGTGAAATAAACAGAGCCAAGAAAACAATATGCCCAATAAATACAACAATGTAAATGGATTATTAGTTAATATTGCAAAATTACAAATAATAAGCATGTCACTAAAGAATAGGTATGACAAGACTAGCATCCTACTCTCTTGCAGAGGTAGACAGTCTAAGAGTATGGAATATTGAATATATATTCATGCTTTTATATATATTTATTGGTTTTGCTTATTTATTTCTCTCTTTTCTTTGTTATATGGGATAGCTCTCTGGGAAGGAAGGAGAGGAATGCTTAGAGAAATTTTGGTGACAAATAAGCAAAAAGTTCTCAAAAATTCATTTTAAAAAAATATATACATAGCCTTCTATTATCCAGGCTTTCTATTCTTCTCTTTCTCTGAGTAACACAGATAGCTTTATTTTATATTTCCTTTATAGCATAAAAATTTCTTTTCTAGCAAGACCCAAAATCCAGGTCTCCAGGCACTGACTTGGTTACTCAAAAGTAATAAATAGATGTTTGTGAAGATCCTTCAGTAAGTATTGTTTATTTTCTTCTTCCTAACACTCCAGGACGGGCACTGCTGAGACTCACTGACAAAAAACTGGAACGAATGGGGATCGCCCAGGAGAACCTCCGACAGCACATCTTGCAGCAGGTGCTTCAGCTGAAGGTTCGAGAAGAAGTCAGGAACCTTCAGTTACTCACACAAGGTACCTCACTATTTCCTACTGGATGGACTGAAGAGAGAGGGAAGGGAGTATACTTCCAAATATCCAAAAATGAGAGATTCTTTTGTTCCCTACCAAAAGATCCTTCACAAAAATCTTCATTGTGATCTCGAAAAACATCTTTTTATAAAAGTAGGTAAAAATCTCTCCATAGAAAGGTAGGGAGGTGGAAGAATATGGTTGCAGAATGTCATATACAGATGTGGTTACTGTTTCTGTCAGTCTCCTTAAGGATTTTACTTTGCTATAAGGAAATATGTATTATCTGTAGGCGGAAAGTATAAGGAGATTGTTATGGTGTTTTTAAAAATCCATAAATATAATTTAAAGAAAGCAACCACTGATTGCTAAACAAACTATGGAAGCATCTTAGTCTAACCAGTTAATCTGAAAAGCTCCTTGGAGATGGATATCATTCTATCATTTATGTACTATTTTTGGTTTATTTCTTTGGTGTTGGGAACTTTTGTTGTAAGAGCTCCCATTGTCTTCAAGACTATGCCTGGGGCACAAAGACAGTAAGTGACTTCACTATAGTCACACAGGTAGTGTGGGTCAGAGGTGAAACTTGAACACATCTTCCTGACTCCAAGGCCAACCCCCTCTCCGCCATGGCAGACAAAGTGGACATGGAATGTTTTACTTATTGTTAGAAAAGAAGACAAGTAAGAAGAAGGCATTTTAGAAGTCTTTGAAAACAGTGGAAAAAAACCTGTTAAGTCTCTGAAATGGAAAGTCTTTTAAAAAATAGATATCAAGAAAGACCTGTATGTCAATTTCATGTCGTACTCAAGAGGAATCCTTAATTGCTTCAATAGTTCTAGTACATTTAAGGCCCTTTTCACTGTAGGGTCGGTTCAAGCTAAAGCTGAAGTGTAGACAATACCCTATATTACATTTCAGCATTAAAAAAAGAAAGATATATTTTCTTCCATGCAGGATGCAGACTGGTAGCCTCACCCAAGTGCATCAACCACAGATTGCTTTGACTTTTTGTTTTATTTTAATGGCTATTTTGTGTCATTTCAAATGAAGAGATAATAATAAAATGTGTTTGGAGAGCACTGGATACGTTTTTCAATCTGCAAAATATTGTGACTGGCTAAGCTATGTGCGTAATGGTATTAGAGAAAACTAGGTCAGCCAAGTCTCATGGTACACTGAGATTAACTCAATAATAATCTATCTCCCTAGAAGAAAGCCGGCTGCCTGGATGATAACTGTTCTATAGGGATGTGTTTATACATCAGGTAATCTGAGAATTGTTTCACTCATTTGATCTGTACTGTGTAAGCATTTTGTTCCCAATGACTTATTACCAGTGGACTTATAGGTGGTATTACATACACTGTGTGATTTACGAATGACCAATAGAAAGTTTGCCTAGGCTCTTCTTGGATTTGCAGATAACAGGCACTTTATAAAGGCTTGTTGTGCAATGTTGGAGTATCCAAAGAATTTTTGTTTTCCTTCTATAAAAGAAATTAATTTCAACTCTATTCTGTTCAGTTCTATTTTATTAAGCACCAGCTGTAGATGAGACACTGTGTAAACAATTTGGTGCAGGGTTGAGGGTATGTATTGGATAAGACAATGAGATTAGCCGTGTTCATTAAACACCCCTCAGGAATCCATTTTTGTCCAGATACTTTCCGTATACCTGTGATGTTTCCTTTATGAAACTGTTTATAGTATTGCTTGCCATAGATACATTTTCCCCACACCATTGCTGGAACCTTTAAACTCCATGTCATTTTCATTCTGAAATGGTGATGCCGAAGTTCAACCTCTTTATTTTGTTTGTGAATATCTTTGATTTGGAAAAGCTACATCCTTTTAATAATAACAGTGACAACAACGATAACAATAGCAATACCTAGCATAGTATACAGTACATAGTAAGTGCTAACTAAATACTTTGTCATTCATTCATGTAACAATAATAATAATAATAATTAGTGAGACCCGTATTTTGCAAACAATTTCTTACATGCTTTCTCCCCCATTAAAATACATGGACGTATTTTTAACTTTCTTTGTATCCCTGGCACTTAGCACAGAGTTATGGCAAATAGCAGTAACTTAATGAATATTTGTGGGATGATTGAGTGATTAAATGAATAATAGCTTACACTCATGTATCACTTCAAGGTTTGCAAAATGATTATACAAACTATTTTATTTAAGTCTAACAACAAAACTGTGATTTAAGTACTCTTATCCCCATTTTACAGATTTGGAAACTGGGATTCAGAAGTGAACAGACTTGCCCAGGGTCACACGCTTATCCCTTTAGAATACATCAAGTTACCTTGAATTTAAGTATATTGTATGCAGTCACCACTATAATATATATACCACCACGACTATGCTGTCTCCTTTTAAGTGGGGGAAGAGGGGGACTAAGATTGATTTCATTAGTATAATGATTTCCAACTAAAGAAGATTCTGCCAATACATCAGCAACTGTTGTGTGGCCATCTCGAGAATTACCTTGAACACTGAGATGTTAAGTTATTTTCCCAGGGTCACACAGCCCATACATGTCAGAGAAAGGACCAGACTTCTCTTTTCACTACCCTATACAGCTTCTCTATCAACCTTTTACATATCAACATATAAGCATATATCATATCGAGGAGCTTTTTAAAAATGCTGAACCTTCTTTAAGTAAATTACCTTTTTTTTTTTTACAAATTTTAAATTGTGTCAGAATAATAGACAGACTTAAAGGCAACAAATAGCCTTAAAATATTTAGGGAGTTGATTTGGAGTTGAACACCTTGGAGTTTAATTCCCCTGACTGAATTAATATTTACGTGATGTGAAAATTAAAGGTGTTGAGATGTGAGCATCTATGATGAATATTTGATTTTTCATCCCCATGCACCATAATCAGCAGAAATATTATGCTAAATAAGTGAAAAGATTTCTGAATGTCACTTAGCTGTCAAATAAAGTCTAAATTCCCTGGAAATCCCAAATTCCACTCTCTTGGAAAGCCTGAATCACTCATTGTAGATGTGAAGTATCTTTCATCTTCCTCAACCAGTTACAATTCTGAAACTCCCCTGTTCAAGGATCTTCAGTTCCCTTCCCCCAAGTGGATAACAGAATAAAGCAAAGAGTTCTCGTTTTAACATCCTAGCACCTCTGCTTTGCAGACTTCATCTTCCCAGGATTATTTATCCTTCCCTAATTATGCAAATTCATCTCCTCCACTTTTCCTACAGTTGCAAAGGATGAGGTCATTCTATCTTTCCCAAATCTAGCCTTTCCACATGTGTCTCTGATCCCATTCCTTCCCATCTCCTTCAGGACTTGACTCCATTGATCTCTCCCTGTCAAATGGAGCCTTCCTTCTACCCTGAAAAAGTGCTCTGGTTTCTCTGTCACTAAAACAACAATAACCCTTCCATTGACCCTGAATCATAGTTCCACATCGAAAGCTGCCCCCTGAACATCTCCACTTAAATGTACTCAAAATAAACTTATTTCTTCCCCACCTCCAAAACTGGTCTCTCTGAATAGAACTTTCCAGTTTTATTGATAACACCAAACTCTTTCTTATCAACCAGGCTTGAATTCTTGGTCATGTCTCTTCCTTCTGTTTCACTCTTGTTAGTGCCGCTCTGCCTCCCCACAAATTACTCTGAATTTACTTTGTATATATTTTGCATAAACTACTCTCTTCTATATGTTACTTCTCCCAGTATAATGTAAGCTCCCTGAGGTCAGGGATGATTTGAATTTTATCTTTGTATGCTCAGTTCCTGGCACCTGGATGTTTAATAAATGTTGATTATTTGATGTTCAGTCACTTGCCTCCATGTGTCTCTCCTGTTTACTTGCACTAACACTACCTTAGTTAAATGCCTCATCACCTCTTACCTGGATTATCCACATTCCCTTCTAACTATTCTTTTTTTGGGAGGGCAATTGGGGTTAAGTGACTTGCCCAAGGTCACACAGCTAGTTTTTGTGTTAAGTGTCTGAGGCCAGATTTGAACTCAGGTCCTTCTGACTCCAGGGCCAGTGCTCTATTCACTGTGCCACCTAGCCATCCCCCCTTCTACCTCTAACTCCTCCTTTATTACATTATTCCATCTTTCTACCTCTAGCTCCTCCCTTATTACATTATTCCATCCTTCATACAAACTGCCAAGCTAATCTTCCTAATTCACAGCTCTGGACATGTTACTCTCCTTCTCAGAAGTCCTCAGTGGTGCTCTATTGACTCTAGGATCAAATATAAACTGCTTAGCCTGGCAAGCAAAACCTTAAACAATATGGATTCTGTGCACCTTCCAGTCTTAAGAAAGAGACTGGAAACTAATAACAATATCGATAGAGCACTTTCCTCACAACAACCCTGTGAAGCAGGCAGTATACTATTATTCCCCTAGCTAATAAATGGCGGGATCAGAATTTGAACCTACATCTTATGATTTTGCATCTAATGTCCTTTATACTACATCACAGCTGTCTTCCAGCTGTGCATAGCTGGCCACCTTAGTATTCCACAGCTTGAACATCACATTTTATGCCAGATATTTTTCTAACTGACTTTTAGCTGCTTCTAAAAATTGAATCCACTCTCAGAGGATAATAATTTTTCTCTTATTGTTTCGATTCTGCTATTCAACTGACTTTAACTGTGTGCCTACTACATCCAAGACACTAGGGATACAAAGACAAAAACAGCAACAGCAAAAGCTTCCCTGGCCCTCAGGAGCTCACATTTCTTGGGAATACAACATATAAACAGATAAGTAAATTCAATATGATTTGAGGATGAAGAGAACACTCATGATTCAGGGGAATTGGGAAGGGTTTAGCAATAGGAGGGAACACCTGAGCTGAGACTTGAAGGAAGCTAAGGATTTTAGGAGGCAGAAGTGAAGAGGGACTACATTCTAGACATGGGGTCAGATGCCAGAATAGCAATCAAGTTCAGCAAGAAGGACAATTTGACTGTGCAGAAGGCATGAAGAAGAGTATGTGGACACCAGATTGTGACAGGCTTCAAATACCAGATTAAGGAATTTGTTTTGTTTTGGTTCCCTAGAAGTCATATGGAGCTATTGAAGTTTCTTGAGTAGGGGGGTGACATGGTCAGAACTATACATTAGAACAATACTAAGGTTATTCAAAAGAACATGCCATATTCTTCAGAGTGATCATAAAATATAAGTTCTGAAAAATATCTTGAGCAGTGACAGAATCATTTTAATAATTGCAAGGTTTTCCTGAGTGACTCCTTTGGGGAACAGTAATATTTTATGTATAAATGATGTTTGTAGAGGGCAGCTACGTGACACCATGAATAGAGCATCATCCTTGGAATCAAGAAAACTCATTTACATGAATTCAAATCTGGCCTCAGACACTAGCTGTGATACTGGGCAAGTCACATAGCCCTGATTAACTCACTTTTCCCATCTGTAAAATGCACTGGAGAGGGAAAGGAAAAACCACTCTAGTATCTTTTCCAAGAAAACCCCAAAGGGGGTCACAAGGAGTCAGACACATGTGAAACAACACAACAACAACATTTCAAAATCAGTTATGTTGCTTTTAGGAGACATAACACATGAACAATCAAAGTCATCTGGAGGTACAGTCCTGAAAAATTTGGGAGGCTACATAGTATATCTAATTGAACCTGCTTCTCTGTATTGTTTTTCTGGTACTATCTTTTTTAAAATAATATTCAAATTTCTTGGTTGGAGTAAATGTTTCCCAAACTTTAGATAAAGATTCTTCGTGTAATTGTAGTTCTGAGAGGATCACAGAGACTGGTCCAGCAGCCTTCCAAGCATCTGACTAGCATTGGAAGTAGTGGTTTGTTGCTTGTAGAAAAAGGATGAAAGACTGCTTCCTTTGCCTTATATTTCAGAGTTTAAAGGGAATTCAAAGATCATCTAGGCCAGGCACAGCCCAAATCATGAATCCATCTTCCAACATGCCTAATAAGTTATAATCTAGCCTCTGATTAATTCAAAGAGGTCATTAGCTTCTTTGCTAACCTCCAGTGACAGAGTTCATTCCACTCTATGGTAACCTATTCTACCATGAATATGTTTCATTGCTAAGAAGTTTTTACTTGCATGGAACTAAAATTTGTTTCCTTATAGCTAAACTATACGTTTAAAGTTTAATCTCTCTCTCTCTCTCTCTCTCTCTCACACACACACACACACACACACACACACACACACACACACACAATTTTTTTAAACTGCTATCATCAAACTCCTACTTGAGTCTTCTCTTATGATGGCCAAACAGCTTCAGAAATTTGCATATGGCATGGTAATCGACATACGACAGTCAATCATTAAACATTAATGAAAAGTCTGCTATGTGCCAGGCACTGTGTTAAGTGCCACAGACACAAAAGGAGGCAAAACACAGTCCCTTCCCTCAAGGAGCTTACAATATAATGGGAGAGACAACAAACAAATATAGACAAAGCAGGCTCTATACATGTAATAGCAAGCACCCTAGATACGTGGGATGACTGCTAGCGTAGACACTTTGATCTGCTTTTCTAAAGGAAAGCAACTCAGAAAGGGTTAATCTTACTTTAATCAAACATGTATGTAATTTACTTAGTTCAGGGAGGAAAGCCAGCACCCTGAATGTCAGAGAAAATAGAAACAGAAGTTACAAGCAGAAAAAAATACAGACAGAGAAAATAACACAATTCAGCAGACCAACAGTCAGGACTTCTAAATGTCTGACAATTACATACATACATAGGTAGTTACCAGAGAAACACCAACATCTGGGTTTTCAAAGCTCACCGGCTACCCAGAGTCTCATCTGGCAAAATCACACAACTCTTCTCATAAGTGAGCCCCAAAGCAAAACCTCACCTCAGAGTATATGTATACCCTTCTTCAGGGTCAGAGGACATCATGACTTTCATGACCCACTACCTGATTACAAAGTAACAAGGTCTGGGTCTTCCTGAAAAAACATGCCTCCCCTAAGCAAGCTTCTTTTGTTGGGCTCCAAGTGAGGCCCATTAAGGGGCAGGGAAGATCTTCAAATTCCCTTGCCATTACATTATACAGGATAAATAGGAAATAATTTAGAAGATTTAGAGTTTAAACCTTGATTGTCTTCCTCTGGATATAGGCTGCCTTATCAACTGTCTCTAAAATTTGATGACCAGAACTGGACACCATATTACAGATAAGGTCTCACTAGAGCAAAGAACAAATCACATCCTACACCCTGGATACAATTCTTCTATTTCTTCAGTCTAAGTTCACATTAGTCTTTGTGGCTCCGACATTGCATAATGTGATAAAATGGACAGAACACTGGATTTAGAGTCAGACTACCAGAGCACATGGCTAGTTAGTGGAATATCTGGGACTAGATCTCAGGACTCCTTGGGTCCTAATCCAGGGTTCTTCCTACTCTGTGATGATGAAAAATAAAAAGAAAGAAAACTACTCATCTATTCCTGGAGCCTTTCCTTGGATTTCTCTCTCTAGTCTGGTTTTCCAGCATCTTTTTCATACAACTGCTTTAACTCCCTGACATTTGTAACTACCGTGATCAATTCTTGCCCTTGTCTTAGTACTCTTCCCTTTGGTGCTGCTGTTATTTCCTATATTCTTGCCTTTATGGGACATTCCAGATTGTGACTACCTGTCAACATTTTTCTTTTCCTTTTGTTTTCCTTTCACAGTAGAAAGGTGTGTATTCGGCATCCTTGCTGGTGTGAGCAATTCTCCTAGCAACTTTGCAGGTTGAGGGAGCTACTTTGGCAGATAGCTGCAGATATCTCCTGAGGAAAGATGTCTGTGCAGGAAACATCATTATTATACTTCTACCTTAATCTTGATTTATAAGAGACAGAAAACATGCCTTAGATAACGGCATGACAATGGTGTGAGGCTATTTGGGGATTTTTTCCAAGTTAGTCCACGTTAGAGAGAAGTTGCTTCAACTGTTCTTGCTGAGACAGATGCACAATGTATTTAAGGAGCATTGTTACCTTATTGACAGTGAGCAATATTTGTAGATGTATTGAAGGACCTTCTCCACATGTACTTACCTTTATGTAGTAGAGAAGAAACTATGAGGGTTTTTTTCTAAACAAACTGTATATTCAGTAATTATATATGTAAAAATCTAAACTTTTTTTAAAGCAATCAGGGTTAAGTAACTTGCTCAAAGTTACACGGCCAGTTATTTCTGGTTGTTGTGCTAAGTATCTGAGCCCAGATTTGATCCCCAGGTCATCCCGACACTGGAGCCAGTACTGTTACTTGCTGAGCCACCTGGCCGCCCCTAAGCAATTGGGGTTAAGTAACTTGCTCAAGGTTACACGGCCAGGTGTTTCTGGGTGGGTGCTAAGTGTCAGAGCCCGGATTCGATCCCAGGTCATCCCGACACTGGAGCCGGTGCTCTTACTTGCTGTGCTACCTGGCCACCCCAAAAATCTAAACTTTAAAATAAAGAAAAGAGAGTACAGATACTCTTAGGTTGCTATTATTAAAAAAAAAGGAATGGAACCCAGTAAGCCAAACTGCTCCAGTGATGGCCTTACAATGTTGGAAGCAATCAAGGAAGGCCTCTAGCACTTTGGATGAGCTTCCATGACAAATGTGGGGGGGGAGAACATGGATGGGCAAGCACCATGAATAGGTTGCGTCCTGAATCATTAAACAGAACTCCCAAATCACGAGATCACAAATGCAGTTGGGGGCTATGTTATTAATAATTATAGCAATAATGGATTTAAGTACTATATTGCTGATTAATCAATCATATAATCATTAATATTCCTAAGATACTCATGGATCTGTGATCTCATGGATGCAGATTTTCATTCCACTGATACAAGCCCCATGACATTCATGTCTACCCATCTTCTGTGACTCTTGTCCAAGTCCTGCCATAAATTTGCCACACATTTTCATCATTTCATCATTCGCATTTGATCAGAAGAAAGCAGGTAGTTCATTGATAATCTCTCACCTTCTTTCCATCTATTTTTAATAGCATCCTTTCTCAAAGCTTGAAAATGAAGAGGTCATCAGGCTCTTTGCTAACCTCAAAAGGACTTTAGAAACTTCATTCCTTCCCTCTTCCCCTCCCACCTCCCCTCCCTCCTTAAGGTGTTCTGGACTCATAGTTTCTATTTCCTCTAATGAAAAAGAAGTCAGCTGCCTTCTTGATGACATGATTAATAACTTTATCAATTACAATTATGATGTTTTAGTTTTACACTGTATTTCATGTACGTTATCTGTTTTTTCACATTTGAAAAGATCTTTATGATCCATGGACACTGCAGTAGAGAAAGAAGTGGTACCTAGGATACTTCTCTATAGCACCATCCTTGGCTGCAGATATCTGGACAATGTAATAAGGATTGGAGGAAAGCATACATCACAAAATGATGCTGCTTTTTTGTCAGAGGATTTCCCCAAGTGGTGAATGTGCCAGATGAAGCAGTTCATGTTATTCCATAAGTCATTACAAACAAATACGTTTCCTGGCATTTTACCATCAGCAAATGCCTTTGTAAATCAGTGACTCTGGGTATGGGGAGAAGTATGTGTGCATTGTTAACCAGAGGCAATTACAGCTTATTAAATGTCAGCATTTCCCCCCCCAAGGACTCTGTCAGCAAAATCCAAACATAGATATAGTTTTTTAGTATTCATTTGCTTCACAATGAGGGCCTTCGTGACCCTCTGTCTTTTGGAAGAATTTCCAAGAATACAACACTGCTCTCTCTTTCCAGAACAACTTCTTTGAGCTACTGCTGTTGACTAAGCCTTAATTCAATCTTCTCCTTACTGAAGAATACCCAAGCTTTGGCATTCATAAAGTTGAAAAGGGACCACCCTCTTCCTTCAAGCCAAGCAATGTAGGTCAATTTATATAGATGACTCTGCCATTTACCTGTTTTACCATCTTGCAAATGAATATGTTGGCTTAGAAGACCTTGGAGGTAATTTCTGGCTAGATCTATGATCCTATTATTGAACCCACTACTCCAAGTTATCCTCCGTGGAGCCAAGTAGGAAAAGTCTAATCTGTCTCCCCATGGCAGCCCTTCATATACCTGAAGATAACTATAATTTCCCCTTAAGTGTTCTCTTCCTCCCTAAAGATCCCTACTTCCATCTTCTAGTCCTTATATGTCTTGAACTTAAGGACCTTCTGTATCCCTCCTCTGGCTTCTCTCTAGCTAGTTCAATGTCTTTCCTGAAATATGATGCCCAGAACCAAATAGGATATTATTCCACATCAGGTCTGACCCAGGGTATTGTTCATGGGATTGTCTTCTCCCTTAATGCTGAACATTATGCCTCTGTTAACATTCCCTTACCTTTCTTAGTTGCCATACCACATTATTGACTTATACTGAGTCAACTAAATTTAATCCCATTAAAATCCATAGATCTTATCCAGGTAAACTGTCTCAGAACATCTCCCCATCTTGTACTTGTGAAGTTGATTGCCCAAACCCAAATATTAAACTTTATATTTATCTATATCAAATTGCCCCTAAAAGATCCAAATCAATGTTCTGGCTTGTTCCATTCCATTATAGAACTCCTTCTCTATATCTCAAATCCAGACTACCTCTTATCACTTCTCATTATACTGGACAACAGATTGGTGCTTATGCTGACTCATTCATATCCTTGTTCTATTTAACCACGAGCTCTAACTCTACAATCCTATGGAATTATAGATTCATAGAGCTATAAAGAAACTTAGATGTCATCTACTGTGATTGCACAAGCTTACAGTGGAGGAAACTGAAGCCCATAAAGATTACTTGATTTGTCCAACGTTACGCAGAAGCAGAATTGAAACTAGAACTTATATCTCTTGACTCCTCGATAGTTCCCTGAACTGGCATTAGTCATGAATGAAATTAGAATATTGGTTTCCATTCATGGGTGGCTCACAGATCTATCCAGAGGTGAAAGAAACCTCAGTTTTTGTTTGATCATTTTTCAGTCATGTTTGATTCCTTGTGTCCCCATTTTGGGATTTTCTTGCCGAGATGCTGGAATGATTTGTCATTTCCTTTTCCAGTTCATTTTATAGATAAAGAAACAGAGGCAAACAGGGTTGAGTGGCTTGCCCAGGGTCACACAGCTAGTGTCTGAGGACAGATTTGAACTCAAGAAGATGGGCCTTTCTGACACCAGGCAGGGCACTCTATCCATGCATGGTACCACGTCTCTGCCCAGGAAGGGACTCCAGAGACCATCCAATCCAGGGTCCCCGCATTTTACAGATAAGAAAACTGAAGCCCAGGAAAGTTAAATGACTTCATGGGATCAAATATTTAGCAGTCATCCAGTCCAAACCAACTCCCACCCATTTTACAGAGGAGAAAACTGAGGCTTGTGAGAGACTCTGGAATATCCAGGCTTCCACAGCTAATAAGTGCCTAAGCAAAAGTTTAAACTCAGGTCTTTTTGACTCTGAGTCCACTGGCTTGTGCATTTTACCATGCTGTCTTTGTGACTTGTCCAAAGTCACAATATCAGAGGTGGGATTTGAACCCAGGTCATTGAAACAAATCTAAATTAAACTAAACTAAGCTTTAACATATGACAAAGCTCTGCCTCTATGTGTACTCAAACTTTGGATGAATTAGTCACTCAGGGAACATTTGTTAAGCTCCTACTGTGGGCCAGGCACTGTGGTAGGCACTCCAGATAGAAAGATGAAATGCTCCCTACTTGCAGGAAGCTTACATTCCATTGGGAGAGATAACATGTATGCAAAGTATGTACATAATAAATAAATTCCAGGAATTTCCAACATCATACAACTTAGTGGGAACATAAGAAACTGCTATTTCTCTTGCTTGATGGTTTCACAAAGGCATTTGACCCAGTAGAAGTGAAATATTAAAGTGTCCATAATATACTAACTCAGAACCTACTTGCTAATTTAATAGACCAGCACTTTCTATGTATTCTCTTGTTGGCAATCGGAGGGAAAATATCTAGTGATATTTAATTTCCTAGAACTAAATTTATAAGTAATGAAACTGAAACATTTGGGATTCTCTATCACCCAATCATCTGTCCGGCAGCATTGTTTACTGTTATTCCCTGAATCAAACCAATCAATTTTCTAGAATTCTGTTTAACTTTTATTCAATCATAGCACCAGTATTACATGTTCTTAACTTTATCTCTCTCATTGTATTAGGTTTATTCTCATGTTAATTTCATTTTTTTAATGTAGCAACGTTTAAGAGTCAGCATGATATAGATAGGCAGGGGGCAGAGAACTCCCTCAGGAGTCAGGAAGGTTTGGGTTCAAGTCCTCATCTGACACATCCTACTTCTGTGATCCTGTGGGCACATCACTTAATCTTGCAGCATCCCCAAACAACTTTTTTATTGTATTTTTATCCCAATTGCCTAACATAGAGCTTTAGAGTAATTAATAAATGTTGACTGATTGAGCTGATTTCAGAAGTTTCTTTAATTTGAGTTCTATATACTAATGACATCACAGCCTCAAAATTCCTCTCTCCTGTCCCTCAAAAAAATTATTTTATGGTGGAAAGGAGATAGTTATATGTTACCAACATGCTTTGGGTCTCGTTTCTCCTTCAACAATCTTGACTTTGTCTTTCTTTGGTAGTAGTATCTTAGGATTGTTGGCAAGAACACTGAAAATCCTACCCTCTCCTTTTCACTTCCAGGAGTTCTGACCTTACAGTTTCCTTCCCTTTTGACACTTTAAAAAATTAATCATTACCACTCCCAAACATTTCCTGAATATGGTAGCATGGTACTGTACTTTTTTTCTGAGTAATTAATCATTTTATTAATCGTGTTAGCAAAAATTAATAAAAGGTTTCAGTGACACTCAGATGTCAAAGATTCGTCATGGAACCCATTCAATTCCTATATGCCCTTGGAAGAGTGGGTGTTCCAGAGGTCTCTGGTAGCAGAGAAGCTGAGTTCAAAAATGACCTTCAGCATTTATTTCCCATGTGACTTTGGACCTGTCAGTTCTTCTACCTAGGTCACCTTTTACTGGGGGTTGGGAGGAGGCAGGGGTTGACTAGGTGACCTCTTAGTTCTAATACAGCTCTAGATATCCATGAATCTATTAATCCCTAAATTTGGTTTCCTTCCAGAAGGCCTTATGAATTGCTTCTGAACAGTTTTCAAAAGTGGTGACAGGTGATAATTTAGGATAGACAGCATCCTAAAGAATATGTCACATCCTTTAGTCTGGGATTCATGCTACCTTCATCTTTTCAGACTGTACACACATGCTATTGGCTTATAATGTTTGAACCAAATGTCCCTGTTTGATCTTCTGGGTAGAAATATCTCAAACACTGTTTATCATAATCTTAAGATTATGTCTGGATTGCATTAAACCACCCAAATTGTACACATATTTTGTTGCCAGGAGAATTCAAATTTCATCAGCTCTTTAAATCTTCAAAGCAATCTATAGGCATCTGTTAAGCACCTACTATGTGCCAGGTACTGTAAGCACTGGGGATACAAAGAAAGAACAAAGCCAAGAAGCTAAATCCTGATGGTGGAGACAGAATGGAAACAACTGTGTAGAAATAGCTTATCAATAGGATAAACTGGAGATAATCACACGGGGAAGGCACTAGCATTAAGAGAGATCAGGAGAGGGGTGGCTAGGTGGGACAGTGAATAGAGCATGGGCTCTGGAGTCAGGAGGACCTGAGTTCAAATCTGGCCTCAGACACTTAACAGAGAAACTAGCCATGTGACCTTGGGCAAGTCACTTAATCCCAATTGCCCTCAAAAAAAAAGAGGGATCAGGAGAGGCTTCCTGTAGAATTGGTAGAATTGTGAGGAAGCCAGGGATGCCAGGAGACAGAGAAGGCATCCTTCCTATGCAGATTCCTTTAGGGTCCTTGCACTTTATTTGCCAGTTTTATAACAGAAGTTCTGTCACATTCATCATAATGTTGCTTCACAATCCAACTTAATATTCAAAGTCCATTGCTGCCAAGTCATATGAAAATGTTTTTTTTCCTTGAATTGATGCTTGAAAACTAGTCTTCACATTTTTTCAATGACAAATTGCTCACCATGGCACACTCTGGGTTGCCATTACTGCCAACTAGGGTCCTTGCTACCCCTCAAATACAATGTTCCACCTCACTTTCTTTATCTATAAAATGGGTGTGTTGGATTGCCATCTCTTTCAACTCTACATCTATGATCCTACTAATATCTATAACCTCCCTTTTACTGTGCATTTGCAGAGGCCATCCCCTAGCCAGGAATGTATTCTCTGTCTACTTCCCCTCTTCAATTCCCATGTTTCCTTCAAAGCTTAGTTCAAATGCCACATAGTATAGAAGCCCTTTCCTAAGACTCCTGGTTGCTGGTGCTATAGACACACACACACACACACACACACACACACACTCACACACTTTTATTTACTTTCCACCTTTTTTTATTTATTTAACTGTACATATTATTACCACTCTCCCGTTCCCCCTCAAAAGAATATGAGCCTCTTGAGGGAGGACTCGTTTTCATCCTGTGCACCCACTGCAAGTTAAGTCAACAAGCATTTATAAATACCTACTGTGTGTCAGCTACATGTTAACAAGTATTTTCTGTGTCACGCTATGTGTCACACATGGCATATAGAAAGAAAGGGGGAGGGAATCCTTGCTTTAAAAAGACCTCACAATCTAATAGGGAAGACAACATTTAAATAACTGTGTACAAACAAAATATATATAGGAAAATTGGAGAGAATTTCAGAGGGGAGTCACTGGCATTAAGGGAGGACTGTCTTCTAACAGAAGGTGAAATTTTAGCTGAGATCTGAAGAAAGCCAGGGAATCCACAAAGCAGAAATGAGAAGGGAGAGCACAGGGGCCAGTGAGTGAAAATGCCTGGGGTCAGGAGATGGAGTGTCATGTGAGGAACAGCAAGGAGGCCATTGCAATGACTGTTACCTATATCTTAGCACTTAGTATTGTCAGTGATCCTTTTCCAACAGTCTGCATGTGGCTTTGGGGTGATCCCATCAGGAGTGGTCCTTGTCCATTGGTTTCCAGATGCGTTTTTGGTGTATGACATTTGTGCCATTTAATATCTGGCATTCATGTTATGGAGACAGTTTGCTTCCTTGAAAACCCATGCATGCTATTCCTTGTACTGGTCTCTGCTGACTTTTTCCACTGAAGTGTCCTTAGATACTAATGGAAATTGACTTCTTTTGTGTTCACAGTTGAAGACCTCTGGAAGTCTCCCTTTAGACTAGTGCAATGTAAAAACTCTTACTGAGTACTTCTCTTGCATCATCTTTAGACTACTTTTGACTGGATGCTCGAATGCTTTTTGTGAAGAGTTTATTTCAGAGTTTTCCCACAAGTGGCATGGCTTCTTTCTTCACAATGAGTCAATTTCCTGTAGCCTAGACTTTGTCTCATTAAAGTATTTCCTGTGCAATATGTGAAGTATGCTTCTGAGAAAGCATGTTCCATGGAAACAAAGGATTTTAATGCTGAAAGAAACCTAAGCTAAGGAAACGGATGCTCTAAAGCTAAAGTTACTTGACCAAGGCTACACAGGTAGAAGGGCCGTTAGCATCAGGAATTCAGTTTCTAGTGTATAGCCTAGTCCCCTGCCTGTCATAAATAATTATTAAATATTGGTTAATGATTATGATGCACCATTAGTTTCCATTAGCCGTAAATATTGTTACATGTGGAAGCTGATATTAGATCCAAGGAAGGTTTTAGCCTTTTGAAGACGATATGGGAGTAGTAAAGCTAAAAATGGAATAAGGCCTGGGAGAAACTAGGCTCTGGACCACTAAGATAACCTTTCATAGATTCAAAAAGAATTTATTAACTCAAATGCTACTCAGATAATTCAGTCAATGAAACCAGCATTTTTATTATTCACCAAACCAAAGGTGATTTAGATATAAACATCCTGCTGATTCTATGTTTGCAATATCTCTCATATATACCTCCTCCTTTCCCCTAACACTCACCACCCAGATGTCCCCCATCACCTCATGCCTTAATTATTGCAATACCCTTCTATTTGGGTCTCTCTTCTGCAAATCTCTCCCTACTCCAATTCTAAATTTGATCATCCTAAAGTGTAGGTCTGACCTTGTCATTCCCTTACTCAGTAAATTCCAGTGGCTCCCTATTACCACCAAGATTAAATATAAAATCTTATATTTGGATTTTATAGCCCTTTGTAATTTAGCCGCTTTCTACCTTTAGAAATTCTGAAAATTCAGGAAGACTGGCTTTCTTTCTGTCCCTGGCATGTGATACTCCAGCTCCCAACTGTACATTTTCAGTGGCTGTTCTGAAATTCTCTCCCTCCCCATCTCTGTCTTCTGGCTTCTTGGTTTCCTCCAAGTACAACTTAAAATCTCACCTTCTAGAAGAAGCATTTCCTAATCCCCCTTAATGACTTTTCTCTCTGTAATCCTCTCCAATTCAGTGTAAATCCTGTTTGTGCAAGGTAGTTTGTATTTTGTCTGACCCATTAGACTATCAGCTCCTTGAAGGCAAGGATTACTCCTGACCTTTGTTATCCCTAGAATTTAGCATAGTGTCCAGCATGTATAAGGCACTTAACAAATGCTTGTTAACTTGACACAAGGCCCCAAATGGAGATAACTCTGATGGAAAGGCAAAAGAGATGATTTATACTCCTTACTCTTCAGGAGCAAAGACAAAGTTGTCTCTCTACTACCTGCTGCAAACATTCTAATCATTTTGTCAATAGAAAAATTAAAAGGGGCATGGAGGAAGAAATGAAAATAATGACCCAAAGTCTGTCAGAAGTCACTTTTGGAGACATATTAGAAAATTCCATGAGTATACTTAAAATAGGCAGAATTTTACTATTGCATCTACATGCCCATCAGGTTTAGGCATTCCTACAAAATATCCCCCCCCCGCCGCCCAAAAAAAAAAGGTCAAGTGTATCAAACCCTCTCCAAAACTACTGATTTATCACAAGCTTCTCTTAAAGAGAGATTTCTCATTCACACAGAAGTCTTGGTGTATAATATCCTTTTAAAAATTAATGTTGCAATCTATTCAAATAAAAGTTTACTCCTAATAGCTTTCATGGTTCATATGATACAGCCTTCCTCATTTGTTCAAGTCAAATTCTGAGAGCCAGGGCAAAGAGAATATGGACATGTGTGGGTTGCATTAAACCACCCAAATACCTCCTTCTAAGAAATCAAGAGTATTTGTTTTATTTCTTTAAATCTCCATACTTGACATCATCACCAGGCAGATATGCTGGCTTTGAGTTTCCTGGAGCACCCAAACAAATTGAACAATCTCAATCATGTTAGATCAATAGGTGAATTTTACCAGTTGCCATCTTAATTGATTTAATTGAAATTGATTCAGCACAAATGAGTGCACAGGAAAGTATCAGGAATGACCTCGAGGGTTTATGGCTATGATTGACTTTGTCTGAGTTGATGTAACTTTGGTTTACATGCCTAAGTGGTCATTAATTTCAAAGTTACATTGGAAGGGTAAAAATGAGGGGGAGGCCGTATAATATAGGAAAAGGAGTTGGTAGGAAAGTCAAAAGGCCTGGGTTGAAATCCCAACTCTGCTTCTGACTACTTGTGTGATTCTAAACAAGTCACCAAACTCTTGACCTCAATTTCTTCACCTATAAAATAAGATAGTATTATCTCTCAGGTCAGAACCCATTGTAATAAACCTTAATAAATGTGAAAGATATGTCTAAGTTTTTACATTATCCTGAAGTTTTACTGCATCAAATATTGTGTGATTGAGTAGACACCTCAGTTGGAACTGGGAAGTTTTTTAAATTTTTTTTTTTAATTTTCATCATTATGTCATTTAGTCTTACAGAATTTGACCTGATCTGAGAGGTATACATACACATTAGTATTTATTTCTTGATGCTTACTCAAGCTTAAATTATATGCCACATCTACATATCAAATACCAAACAAGACTGAAGAAAAGCAATTAGAAGATTTCTCAATTATGGGGCTCTTCTTTCATTCAAAATAGTTTATTTCTCTTATCGATCAATACATAAGCATTTATTAAACACTTCGCACCATGTACAATACAAGCCAGTGAGGATAGATACAAAGTTAGTTTTAATCTCAGTGTTCTATACATATAACTTTAAATAAAAGTACTTTTGAATCTCACATGTGTGGTTGAGTTTTACACTTACCCTCTCATTTATCAAGTTTCCATATGCTTGCCTTTAATAACAGAGACTTGGTCTCATTATATTTGATACCTGTAATCAACCCTCAAGTTTGTTTAAATTAAGAATATCTCCAAGGACCATATAAATAGTTGTGTCAGTTGATACATCTGGTCCTTCTAATATTAACAATTTAACATCCTTTCCATTGAGAGTATGAACAAAGCCCTGATTAATGAATATACTAATTGTTCTGTGTAGTGGATATATAGTCTATGCTTTATATCTCATAGATATAATGTATATGCATTATCCATATAATATATATGTATGTATTATCCATCACTACAACTTCTGGCATTTTGCCAATGTGCAGAGAGTCCCATCTGAGCAAAATGTAGGTCCCCTTTGAACATTAAGAAAGTCTGATTCATAATAGTTATGTTAGTTTCAGGGTTAATTCAAAAGACAGATTTTCATCCTATCCTACCTTACTTATAGGTTTATTCAACAAGTATTTGGGGATACCTACTCTGTGCTCAGAACTGTGTGTAATATTGTAGATGTTGTGGAGAATACCCCCCAAAAAATTACACACTCTATGCCCTTAGATTAGTTATGGTTTTAATGGGGAGATATGACTTTCACAGATGGGAAAAAAAATAGCTTTTTGACCTGAATATTTCCAGAGTGACTGTCTTCAAAATGATACTAATTGCCAGTTAGCTATTTGTAGTTCATTACCCGGGATTTGGAGGGGATATAACTCTGAACTTAATGTGATTTCAGCAGTCTTCCCTCCTCTAATCATCATAGTATTTCCAAACATCATATTCTATTTGTATTTGTTTTACACCCCCATTTCACTCTCATTGTATTTTAAGAGAGGCAGTGAGGCATAGTGGATAGAGGACAGGCTTTAGTATCAAATAGATACGGGATCAAGTTTCTCACACACACATTCATATACAGACCCTGTGAACCAGATCAAGTCATTTGACTTATGATGCCCTGGGCAATTCAGAGACTCTGAGTGGAGGCAATTTGCACACTGGGAGTTCTCCACACTTGTAAAATCCTAGTTCTGTACCCAAAACTATTTTGTCAAGCCCACAAATATGTATAGGACCACAGATTGAAAGCTAGAAGGGACCTTAGAGGCCAACCAGTCCAAGTAGTCCATCTTGTAAACACTTTCTCCTCTCATCTTTTTTTAAAAACTTGATTAAGGGTCACAAATGCACTAAGTTTGAACACATATCCTCTAGCCCTAGAGTCCATTTTCTTTCTACTGTCCCAACCTATCTTATTTCATGTCTGGATTCCCAATTCGCAATTGGTAGAATGACTTGATTGTAGTAGATGCTTAATAAATGTTTATTCAACTGTGTATGAAAGTGAGCTTAAAGTGTATGGTTTGGGGTATAGGTATGTTTGTGTGTCTCTATGACATACGCATAAACACATATATATGCATACATATGTACATACTTATTGTCTCACTCATTAGAATGTTACTTTCTGTAAAAAGAGATTGTTTTTTTTTTCCTATTTGTATAGAAGCACCAAGCATAGGGCCTTGTACATAGTAGGTGCTTACTAAGTGCAGAGTAGTTCATGGGAGGAGCTATTAGAACATGTTATAAGTCTAAAATAAAGAACATCACTAAGCATTAGGGGCCAATATTAAACAATGGTTTTGACCCTTTTTCCTAAAAACTGGCTACTTGTCTATGAGGACTTAGTCAAGACTAAATGTCACTATAGTATCAGTCAGTCAGGATCAGTTAGCATTATTCTGCCAGGACCCTTAAACACATGCTAATTCTCAGCATGTCTATTCCGGCTTCCCTGAAGACAGAATGAATTGGGTGAACTCTTGCTTCAAGGCTTTTCAGGGAACAAAATGTTCTGCCACAACAATTCCCTGCCCTTTACAAGGAAAGGAAATGGGCATCAAATCCATCTGGAATACAGCTGTGGAGCCTGGATGTCTTACCCTCTGCCAACTAGTACTTTCTGGTGATCTCATGGCCATGGATAGATGACAATATGGAAAATATGAACTTAGTAATTACCCAATATGGTAAAGTAAAGAAGCAGCACTTACAATATGGTGCTATCAAATTGAGTCTTGGAAAAAAGTGATGGAATATACTTCTACACGGCCTTGTTCATTACCTTGAAAGACTCCCTGCCAAAAACTGGCGGGGAGGACTTTGAGAGCTACCATTTCAGACAACCCAAGGGGCTACCTGTTCCCTTAAAACAAGAACCAGATAGGCACTTATTTTGAAACAAATTATCTCTTTGTTCTTTCCTTTGCACTAGAACAGGAACTAAAATTATGATGGCTTGGTAATCTCCATTGTTAGGCTAAGTGTGCTTTTGAGTCAATGGGCCCCATGGGTTACCCTAGCACAAGGAGTCAGGAACCTGGAAGTATTCAGGTTTCCTCTGCTTTAAAATAACTATTGCTAGATATAGCCTGATATGCATATAAAAATAATTTTGATAATTACTGTGCTCTCTTCAAGAAGCCAGTACTAGTAATGTAATATGCTTAGGCATCAAGGAATGCAACCTTTCGGTTTTAGATTTTGAGAGTGCTAGCAGACATGGAAATACCCAGACTCTAAGTATGAAAGGCATTTCATTAATATGGCAACAGGGTAGAGGAGACACCAAGGACTAAGATCAGAGGACTAGACTTTTTGCCTGGACTGGGGTGGCTATCTCTTAGAGTGCAATGACCATTTTGTGAACACAACCTGAGGGTACTTTCAGAGTAACCCTCCACTGTTCCACAGTAAATCAACCCTCCACTGTTCCACACATAAATAAGTCAAACCACATCCAGGACAGATGCGTGGATTGTTCACCATCTTGAATCACAGAGACAGGACTGGGTCTTGCTGATCATGTGTATATCAGGAATGTGTGTGTTTATATCAGGAATGTTTTCCAAGACCATTGGAATAGCTATGAGAGTATGTGCCAGAAATTCTGAAGGCTTCCCTGGATGCCTATGAAACCATCACAGCCTTGCCTGAAGGCAGTGAGGGTAGTGTTAGAGGGGATGTTTCCCCACAAAAAAAATTAGATATGTGAGGTAAATACCCGTCCTGGCCTGAATTTAATGACTTTTAATGACCCCACTTCTGAAGAACCATCATCAGATGGTTTTGCAAAGTGAACTAAGATCTAAACGACTAGGTGGTACAGCAGATAGAGTGCCAGACCTGGAGTTAGGAAGACTTGAGTTCAAATCCAGCCTGATACTTAATAGCTTAACTGTTAACTGACTCTAGGCAAGTCACTTAACTTTGTTTTACCTCAGATTCCTCATCAGGGAAATGGGGATAATATCACTTGCCTCCCAAGATTATTGTGTGGATCAAATTAGAAAATAATTATACAGCACCTGGCACATAGTAAAGTCTATATGAGAATGTTGGTAATTATTCTTATCATTATCATTATATGCCCAGTGAGCATCTGAAACCAGCAAGTCAGCATGAGGAATTAATTGTATGAGATATATAGCTTTATAACTTACATTGAATTGCCTCTGACCTAATCCAGTCTCTTTGTCAGCCAACATCTTAGTGAAAGATTTTCCCATGTTCAAGGGCAACTTTTCATTTTCTGTGAACAAGTCCAAAGGATGAGGTAGGAAGGCTTCTCTATATTGCTGTAAATCTGTGTACTTTGGGTGCTTTGATTGGATCAGGGTGTGGAGACTGTTTGAGGATCTCTCCTAATATTTTAAACAAGTTCTTTCCCAGTGCTGTGGGTGGCCAGGTTTTAGGTGTTAGAGGTTTTTCATTGTTATGAGTGAGATCACAGAGCCATTGCCTGGGAAAGGGTGGGTAGGGGAAGGAGAGAGAAAACAAAAGAAATGGTGGGAACAACAGGGGGTTTGTATTTAATAGCTAGCTTCAAATAAATGAAAGTCTATCATTTAGAAGAGGTTTGGCTGTTTGGGCCAGGGAAATTTTACTTCAGTATGACCAAAAAAAAGTCCTCGACATTTGTTGTTGTTCAGGCATTTCAGTTGTGTATGACTCCCTGTGACCCTGTTTGGGGTTTTCTTGGCAAAGGTACTGGAGTTGTTTGCCATTTTCTTCTCTGGCTCATTTTACAGATGAAGAGACTGAAGTCAACAGGGTTAAGTGACTTGCATAGGGGCACATAGCTAGTAAGTATCTGAGGTCACATTTTAACTCAGGTTCTACTGACTCCACCTCTTATTCTCTTGGCTTCCTTCAAGACTCAGGTCAAATCTCACCTTCTGCAGGATGTCTACTCTCTTCTCCCCAACCCCCAGAGCCTTCTCCTTTCAGATAACCTCTCATCTATCCTCTGTGTAAGTTATTATTTACCTATGATTTTCCTCCATTAGAATGTATATCCTTTAAAGACAGGGAACAGTCTTTGCCTTTCTTTGTATCTCTAGAACCTAGGATAGTGTCTGACAAATAGTAGCCACTAATAAGTACTTTTTGCCTGACTTGACTGCCTGGATAATTTGACTGAACTCTTTTACAGGTTGGGGATCTCATTTAGGCGGCTTTGCAGTGTTCTGGGACTTCTTGTCATCTGCATTTGTGAATAGCCAAAGGACTTCACCATTCATAAGGAAAAGTCCAATTGGACCCAACACCAAAACTGAATCCATGAGAGTGATAACTATGTTGACCAAACATGTATCTCCCTGTTTTATACCTCATTCATTATTTATTAATATTATTATTAGATATTTAAATTAGATATTTATTAATAATTAATATCAAAATCAAAGTCATCCCTGTTGTTAACATCTTTCCAAGGAATCTCAAAAGATTCTTCAGTATTACCATTCAACAATCGTCCAACCTTGATGAGAGCTTGTAAAACTGAATTATTGCCAATGGCTTGATAACCTCTCACATTGCTTCATTGTTACAATAAATCCCCACCTTGTGCCTGCCATTACTTTTGACCTCCAGCTGCTATTGTAATTATGAGTTCTCAGACCAGGGCTTCCATCACACCCCCTTGCCTATTCTTGGAGGCCATTGTTCTTGCAGTAAGCAGGAGTGGCTCCAGCCTCCTAATAACCATCATAGTTTTGTTCATTGTTCAGATACATTGTCCCAGGTACATTTGATGCTTGAACAGGAACCAGCCGGCCAGACCAAGAAAACAAAATTCCCCTCTCACCTCACTCCTGCTATTTTTCCATGTGTGCTCTCTTTCAGCCCAAGTACCATGATGGCAATGAGGATTAGGTGGAGTTTTAGTAGTGTTTTTTTTTTTGCTTGACAAGGAAGAGAGAATTATATTATTATATGACAGCTTCATAGGCATTGTCATTGAGGTGGGAGCATCTGAAGGAAGCTAAGGAAGGAGTCAGAACATGGTAATAATGCCAAAGATAGCAGAAGCAAGGAAGTCGTGTGGGAGGTGATACAGGCAGGGAAGAAAGTGGGTTTTTCCCTCAGAGAAGATGGCTGTTTCTGTACATTTATTAAGAAGCTACTGTGTTCTAGTCTAGGATTCCTATTGCATCTGCTTTTGTGAAACTTACATCCTAAAAGTAGACAGGTCCTTTTTTTTCAGGTAACCAGAGTTCTGAATCATGTCTCATTGTAGTAGTTGACTTCCCTTTGGGCCTAAGTATAGCCATACTGTATAGGTACCCTGCTTTAAAAAAAAAATCAATAATAGAAAAATTGAGATAAGAAACAACCCAATTGCTAAATGAATTCATGTTCGACCCATGTACATTTGACAAGCTTAAGATTGTCTGAAGAAGGTTTATATTTAACTTCTTCATTTAGCCCTTTCATGGATTACCCAGTCCTGGTTCATTTTGTTGTTGTTTTTTTCTGATTTCAGTGTTTGGATACACAGGTGCCCATATATGAACATATCCACACAGTGTATCACTGTCCTACATTTTCAGAGATGATATTCCTTACTCTTCATATATCTTGATGAAGGATTAGACCATTATATAGGATATTCCTCATCTGAAGATAGTTGAGGGAAAAAATGTGCTAGGGTATTTTAAAATTGGCTTTTTCTTGATCACAGACTGTCATTTTTCAATTTGGCATTTTTTTTCCTGATTTTTGTTTTCCTCTATCGAGCATCAATAGCACTGGAAGTATTCAGAAAGAATGTCCTGGTTAGGTGACTTCTCTCAGGTTTAGTGATACTATGTATTCAACTTAATAGAAGAATCTTTAGGCCAAGAGTTCTTAATCTTTTTCATGTCCTGGACCTCTCTGGTAATCTGGTGAAGACTATGAACATCTCAGAATATTTTGTAAATGCATAACATATATAAGATTACTAAGGAAACCAATTATAATGAAATACACTTAACCAAAATATATTTTTTAAAAGTATGTTCATAGACCCTATGTTAAGAACACTTGATTTATATTTATTCTTTGTATACCAAAAACCGAACTTCAACTATGAGGTGTGTTGTGGATTACCTGCAAATGAAGTTCCCTGGAGCCTTTCCATAGAACTAGCCCCACAGGCTAATCTCTCCAACATCTCTCTGTCTCTCTCAACATGTCCCCCTTCTGTACTAGACCAGGGCAGTTTGGGTTCCCCGAGTCCTCTATTTTTTGCTCCTGTACTAGCTTGCCAAGTTTTAGAATCATTATGAGCACTTGTCCTAGAGGTCTCTGCTATACTGTAAGCCTCGGACATTTTTTTTGCTCCAGGACAAAAGAACAGCAAAGCAGAGTGATCTGATCCCTTCTGACCCTGCAAAGTCTCCACACTAGGCTTCTTAAGTTTTAATAAAAGGGGGGGAGGGGTGAAGTACCTCTAAAGTTGTGTCATCAATGACAGTATTATCAGCAGAATCCAGGTCAGTTTTTATTTCATTCTTTCTGTGTAGGCCACATAAATAAATCTCTACTGACCAAGTGCATGTGACCAGTATAATTTCACTTTCCCTCTCAAAAGATTGGGTAGAGAAGGGAAGGAGGAAAGTAAAGCCTCGGGTGCAAATATATTCACTGTCTCTTCAATTCTTCCTTTTATAATCTTAGAAATTAAGTTAAGTGAGGGTGTGTGTGTGTGTGTGTGTGTGTGTGTGTGTGTGTTCTTTCAAAAGGTATTTGGCCAGACAACATCCCATTAAGGTGACTGGATATCTGTTTTGAGTGTTAACTTGCTAAGCCCATGAACTTACATTACAATACATTTGATTTTCTTGGGCTCATTTACAGAGAAAACAAAGACATAAAAGATTTCCATAAAGTCAGGTAAGCAGCTCAGATGGAGCCATGGAGAGACCTCTATAGCACATAGGGTACTCAGTGAAGGGAGTGAGCCTCCAGGGTCTTATTTTCTCCTTGCTTTGTACGTTGTTCCCTATGGTTGGCATTACTTTGGGACTGCCTGGTCCCGCTTTACACCTGTGACAGCTGCCAAAAGTTATATTTATGTATCCTCTTCCGTGGGAGGAGGACTTCCTCTTCCCTCCCTAGAGCCTAACTCTACCTTTTGAGTTTGGAGTCTGGGTTCTCCAGCCCTATTCCTCTTTGACCCCATTCTCAATGCCCATGTTGACCTTTTTCTAGATAATCAGAAGTCTTAAGCTGAGATCCATAAGGAAGTGGGTGAGGGATTTACTTTACTGCCCAGAAATTGTACCATTTGCCCTTCTTCTCTACTCCAGAAGCAGACAGGTCCCTCAGCTGATCCCTAAACAGACCATGTTCATAGCCTTGCTCCATACCTTCACCCAGGTTTCCCCCATCCCTACTTGCTACTTACTATTTCCTCACCTATCTTCATCCTGGAATCATAGAACAAGAGAGAACAATTGGCTGCATTACTGTGTGCAAGAGGCAGCAGAATTAGCCACAACCCTTCCTGGTCAGTGCTGCTGTTCTAAGCAGCTCACATATCTGCAGATTCCACATAGACACCAGCATTTTATTGTAAGACACAAAAAATGACGTGCTTTTAATTGAATACATAAATGAGCTTTTAGGGTTTCCCCATTTCTCTGTCCCTATTCCTCTATTCCTCTTTCTGCTCCTAAAGTATATTGGGCACAGTGTCTGTTAGTTTTTTGTCTTGTCTTGTTTTTATTCCATAATTGAGGACTTTAGTGAGGTCAGACAGAGGGAAAGCAAGAGATTTATGTTATTTCTAAAATTAGTGGCACTTTATCCTCTACTCTACCACCTAGATTTTGTTTCTGCATCAATATATTATATTGATCCTATCAAAATTCTACAGAACATTGATTAAAATACATTTGGTGTTTGAAAGGCTTCTTTAAAATATCATAGAAATGACCATTATCTCTCATTTATTTGTTACTTTTTTGTTTGTTTGGCTTTATTGTCTGTGGTTTGCTGTTAAAAACCTTGAGATTATCATCCATGGGTAAAGGGCAGATGTTCTTATGCCAATGCCCAGCTGTTTTGTGCTTTTTAAACCCAGGCAAACATAAGCCAACAGGTAAAGATGATCTTCTTTCTGGGAAAGGAGAGACAGGTTGGCAAAATCTCCCATAGAAAGGTGAAGACCTCCTCCTTAATTAGAGTGGAAATTTTTCAGCATCTTAACATTTTGAGGAGAAAATGTCATTGTCATCCGGGAACATCTCTTTCTTCCTTTAAAAGGGGAAAAATATATTGCATTTTAGTAAGAGCCCTGAGTCATCTCGACATTGTAGTCCAAAGGAAACCCGGCCTCACTCTCTTGCTAATTGGATAAAAATGTAAACAGTAAATTAAGGATATGATTAAAAATTAAAGAGCTACTACAGAAACTATCAATAGTAAGTGCTTATTAACTTACATATAACACTGTGCTGAAATGTCAGCTTCAAGCTGTCTGCCGAATCTGATTTGGTTTGCACAGATGAGTTTTCTAAAGGGGTAGAAAGAAACTCCTTCTTTGTAAACATAGCTCCCTAGCTAATTGCTGTTTCTGTCCTTTTCAGTTTCATGGACATACTCTTTGGAAACCAAAGATTAGCTGGGCAGCGGCCCTAAGCCCCCCGTGCTTTCAGGACATTAAGTCTGCAATATTATGGCCCAAGACTTGAGTCTTTAGATCAGACTTTGCATTATTAAGTGAATAAAAACTTTATTACCTAACCTGTAGGAGGTGGCTAGAAGGTGAAATAAGGTTAAAGAAAGCATGTCGAGACTACATGCTTGGTCTCCCTAGTTCCAAGCCAGAGTCTGACATCAAGCAGTGCCTTTGTCAATATTATTGTTACCTATTTTCCCCAGGGAAGGATTTAATGGACAAGGGAAGATTATATAAAAATCAGCTTGGGTATGTGCCTTCTTGATAGCCTGTAAGGAGCTGACAAACACTGACCTGTTTACTTTGCATAGATTGACCTTTTGCTGTGAGAAGCAAATGATTTGGAATGGTGTTTCTAATCAAATTTCTAAAACATAATAGGGAATTCTAAGAACAGTCCCTATTTTCCCATCATATCAGTAAATTCATTTATTTACTCATGTAATCATTCATTCAGTTATTCAACAAATACTTGTTGGGTACCAGTTTTATGGAAGGCACTGGGCTAGGAGTGATAGACAGACAGATAAGTACATAGATAGAGATGGATAAGACCCAGTCTGGCCTCTGGGAGTTTGTGATCTATAGCGAATGTTGTTGTTGTTGATGTTGTTGCTGCTACTGTTGTTCATCCAACATTCTTGAAAAGGACCAAAGACATCAGGAAGGTGATGTCTTGACTTGCAAGTGAATTGACTTTTTTTTTCCTTTTTGGAGGGCAATTGTGGTTAAGTAACTTGCCCAAGGTTACACAGCTAGTTTTTGTGTTAAGTGTCTGAGGCCAGAACCTAACTCAGGTCCTCCTGACTCCGGGGCTGGCACTTTACTCACTACAACACCTACCTGCCCCCAAGTGAATTGAATTTTAAGTGAGTCAGGATTGTGCAAAGTCATTAGCCTCACTCTCTCCTCCAGTCATCAGAGTCTGGTAGCAAGACATAGGTCAAGATAATTGGCAATGGCCTCAGTGAATGAATGAATAAATAAATAAATGAGTATTTATTAAGCACCTACTCTATTCCAGGCATTATAGATACAAATACAAAAGTGAGACAATCTCTGTCCTCAAGGAATTTTCATTCTTATAGGGGAAGATAACATATAGTAGAAAGTGACAGGGAAAGAAGTTTGGGTCTAGAGTCATGGGGATTGTCAATAGAGTACCTGACAGCTATGGTAGTATTGATTTGATTAGAGAAGGCATGCACTTGAATAACGATAAAATAGTATAATATTAGAGAATAAGATGAGTACTATGAGGCATTCTAAAACACTTAAGGAAAGCTCCCAGGCCACCCACATCTTTATTATTCTCTATGCTCCACTTCTAATACCCTGGACTTTCTTCTCCTGCATGGTTGCTTCTTCCCAACTCAACCTATTGCCTTCCAGCTGTCTTTAATGTGTTGTCTTCCCCCAGTAGAATGGAAGCCTCTTCAGGGCAAGGACTATCTCCTTGTATTTGTATTCCCAGTACTTAGCATACTGCTTGGCACACAGTGGAAGCTTAATAATGAATTCTTGCTGACTTAATTTGACTTGACTTAATTAGAGAAGTCTTCATGGGGAATTAATCTGAGCCTTAAAGAACAGATAGTATAATGGATAGTATAAATAGCACTGTGATTCTGTGTATGTAAAAGCATCATGATACATTGGAAAGAATAGTACACTAGAAGCTGGTGGATAGATAATAATCCTAGCTCTGCCAACACCTGTGTGACTTTCAACAACTCCCATCACCTCTCTTAACCTAGATGATGGCTTCTGGGTTAGACTAAATAATCTCTAATGTCCTTTCCATTTCTAACCTCCAATAAATCTATTTCCTTCAATACTTTGATGATACAATGATCTCATCACACCCTCCACCAATACAAGTAACTCACACATGGCTATTCATCATGGCCTATTCTTGTCCATGACCTCAATGTTCCATTAGACGTTTTATACAGTGAGCTAGAAAAATTCCACTATATTTTAAAAATGTATATATTTCGTGGACATTCACACAGAACTTGAACTGCCTGACTGTGCATCTACCTCTATTTCTAGTCAAACAATGTCCTTGATGACGCTAGCAGCCGGTTTATCTATAAATCTGTGAATATTTTTTCCTTTTTTTTAGTATTTAAGGCTTTATTAACTTCTGATTTACATCATTCGTTTCCGCCATATTTTGAGTTACAAATTTTCTCCCCGTTTTTCCCCTACCCACCACCCCAAAATAGCAGTCCCACAGGATATCCCCTCCTCCAATCTGCTCTCTCCCATATTTTCTCCCATACCCCTTTCGACTTTTCCAGTGGATCTCTATGCCTCAGTGCCTGTACATCTTATTTCCCAATTACATGTAAGATGGTATTAATAATAGTATATATATATATATATATACACACATATATATTTGAATATTTGATTTTAAAACTTTCAATTCCAGATTCATTTCCTTCCTTCCTTGTCACCCACCCTTACTGGGAAGGTAAGCAGTTCAGTATAGGTTGTACATGTGTGGCTAATGCAAAACAATAATATAGTAGATATATTGTAAAAGACTGACTATATTTCCCTCCCTCCTATCCCACCTCCCACTTGTTCTATTCTCTACTTTGATCCCGTCCCTTTTCAAAAGTAGGTGCTTCCAACTTCCCTCCCCCACAGCCTGCCCTCCCTTCTAAATCTGTGAATATTACTGCTAACGATCATAACAACATTTATATAGTACTTTAGAATTTGAATAGCACTTTACCTACATTCTTTCATTTGAGTATCACAACTGTTCTCTGAGGAAATAAGCAATACTTGCATTATTGTGTCCATTTTACAGCTGAGGAAACTGAGGTTTGAAGAGATTAAGTGACTTGCCCAAAGTCACGCAACTAACATATTGTCTAAGGCAGAATTTAGATCCAGGTCTTCATGTCTCTTAGTCTATTCATCTTCCCACCTCACAAGTATCATTCTTCGCCTTGAGAATCTCTTCACTGAGGAGAGAAAAAAAAAAATATGGACTTAAATTGAGAATTGAGGGTGTCTGCTTTTCTATATGATAGGTATATTCATTTCCTAGAATATACTATATATAGGAAATTGGAGTTTAGAAATAGAAAAAAAGACTAAGTATGCAGAGGCCAGATAGCTGAGCTATCTGTATATTATATATATATATATATACATATATATATATACACATATTAGGTATGTTATATTATAATATAATATAGAGTATATTATTCTCTGTCATTCTTCCTCTCCAAAAGAATATTGATAGATCAATAATGATATGTGATAGAAGATTCTTTAAACAAATGTTTTTTCATAGTCTGGACATGAATTACTATTTGTATCCTCTATAGCAGAGAGAAGGACTTTTATCAGTCATCAGTTCACTGTGCCTAGTATAATAATTTGGATACAGTAGGTGCTCAATAAAAATACATTGAATACATTATTTAAAGACAAAACAGCAAATGCTCAATAAAAATTCACTGAATACATTATTTAAAGACAAAATTATCCTTATAGTGCTAAGGGCCTGTCCTGGGACCAGCCTAGAGGAAAAGAGAAAGGCAAGGTTTTCAAGGGTCATCATGTGTGGGATATGCTCAACATAACAATAAAACACAATAATCTTTTCTAGAAAAAAAAGGAAGAGGCTTTAAAATACTGGTTGAGGACTTATAGGGACCTAAGCAGGTATCAAAAAGGAAATAGGCACTTTGCCATCAGCATTCCTTCACTTAAGAAGATGACCCCATCAGGAGTCATTCCCTACATATTCAGTTGTTCAGCTATCTGGCCTCTGCATTCTTAGTCTCTTTTCTATCCCTAAACCCCAATTTCCTATGTATAGTATATTCTAGGAAATGAATATATCTATCATATAGAAAAGCAGACACCTTCAATTCTCAATTTAAGTCCCTCTTTTTTTCTCTCCTCAGTGAAGAGATTCTCAAGGCTAAGAATGATACTTGTGAGGTGGGAAGATGAAATAACCCTTTGTATTTAACTGCATGTGCATTCTAAAGCCTTTTCAAGAATACGTGTGATCATGTGAACAAATGTTTCCTTTTTATCCTTTACTTTCCATTTTTGTACCAGTGGTCTTGATTTTTCAATCATCCTTATTTCAATCTTTTTCTTTCCCAATAAGAAAATGTTCCTCTAAATTCCATTTAAAATGGCCTTAAGTCTGCCTTAGCCATTTCTTGGCTCTTGACCACTCTGGAAAGATTATAGTGATATTGAAGAGGTTAGGGGATGCTGGGACCCTGAGAATGCCAAGGCAGAGTTGCCTGGAATGAATTCACACACTCAAGCCTTCTCTTAGTCAAGTGGCAGAAAGTTTATTGTAATGCTTTAGCAAAAAAACGAGCAAAGATCCTCAAGGAAGATGCAAGAGAATGAGGATGGTGCTGGGACTTATATAGAAAAGGAACAAGGGATTCCATGCCAAGGATTCTAATTAGGTAATCTAGGGGTTCAGGTGCCTTTGGGAGCTATGGATAAGAAAATGTTGATACCAGACACTGAAGGAGTTTCAGAGGCATGGACCTTCGGGATTTGGTGCAAGGGAGAATCTTTGGGCCAGCCAGAGACAAAAATCCTTGGACCAGCCCTGTGTCTGTCTGATAAGAAAATGTGTCCTACAACAAGGGAAAATTTTCTCACAGGACAGGGGCCTACTGAGAAATTGGGAGGCTTCCAGAGACATGATCTTAGGTCTGGGGCCCAAGCACCCCATCAATATAATTGTACAACTTTTGGGGAGTTTGGCAATCATCTGACCTTTTGGTGGGACCATACCTAAACCAGAATATGCTTCCTTTGAATGCTGTCAGGAAGACATTCCCCAGCCTCCACTGGTAAAATATTCCAAAGATGAACAGTTCTTTATTGTAAGAAAAGATCTCCTCTTCTATCTGAATTTCTCAAGCTATAGTTTTGTCTATTTCTTTTTTTTTCTTCTTGTCTTCAATGTGAAGGATGACTATTAAGTGTCCAACATGGAGAGTGCCAGGGATTGTAGGGTTGAGAGGGATAGGGTCCAGGAAGAAATTAAGAATATACATGGAGGAACTCTACCTTTAAAGCAACTATATAAAAAATATAATTTTGTGGTCAGTTTTGGGATATGGGAACATTAAGAATTTCATTAAAAATAGTAGTTTACAAGGAACCATTTGGCATTAATATTAGGCTTGGTATAGTGGTCAATGGATTTGGAATTGGAGGACCCACATTCAAAACCTACTTTGCTCCTTTAATACCTCTCTGACTTTGGGTAAGTCACTTAACTTCCAGGAGCCAGAGGTGAAAAGGGAATACAAATGTATAAAAATGAAAGTTTTTATTACGATTAAATGTGGGGGTGATTAGAGAATTAGAGAGAATAAAGAGACAGCCGCCAGATTTCTGCTCCAGCAGAGATTTATTTTACCCTCTGGCATAGATGCCATAATTACAGTTTGTTGTTGCTTCTCAGTTGTTTCGGCTCTGTCTAATTCTTAATGAACCCATTTGGGGTTTTCCTAGCAAAGATACTGTAGTGGTTTGCCATTTCCTTCGCCAGCTCATTTTACATATGAGGAAATTGAGGCAAACAGGACAAGGTGACTTGCCCAGAGTCAAACAACTGGTAAGTGTCAGAGGCCACATTTGAACTCAAGATCAGTCTTCCTGACTCCAGGCCCTACACCCTATCTACTATGCCACCTAGTGATTACAATAGCAACCACCATTAATAGAGCATTTTAAGGTTTCATGGTCTATGTAGGCACTATTATCACCATTTCACCAATGAAGAAATTTCAGAAAGAAAAAAAAAGAAAATTCAACTCAGAGAGCTTAAGTGAATTTTTTTCTCATGGTCATACAGGTATTAACAGGCAGAGCCAGTATTCCAACCTATATCCTCTGACCCCAAGTCCAGCACACTTTTGCTTTACCAGATTATAACAACTACTGAATTAGGTAGTAACAATAGGAAGTCTGTTTATTCCATTTCTAGGAAGTACCAAATCAGACAAGGGGCAGTTTCTTTGGAGAAACATATTTAAAATATTTACCCTACCATTAGAGAAATGAGCCGATGTGAATAAAGATAAAACCAATTTTACATAAATATGATAGAAAATGATCCAGGGTCTTAATCGACTCTGCATTACAATAGGAATCAGCAGTATCATATAGCTAGATGACCAAACATTTTTTAGCATGCTTTATTTTATTTTAATAGTATTTTTTTCCAAATACAAGTAAAGATAGTTTTCAACATTCATTTTTTATAAGATTTTGAATTCAAATTTTTCTTCCTCCCTACCTCCCCTCCCCCTCCCCAAGCCAGTAAGCAGTCTGATATAGGTTATACATGTGCAATCATGTTAAACATATTTACACATTGGCATGATCAAGAATGTTATTGAGATTTCAATAGTTACCCAAAGAAGGCACACGTTGCTCTTTCTTCTCTATTTTGCCCTGGTTAGGGCTTTGTTGGGCAATTATAATTTTCATCCCCACAACTGACTGAAGATATGGAAAATTTGGACAAAGTCCAGAGGTGAACAGTAAAAATTATTACAGTTTGGGGAAGAGTACCCATGAGAAATACTAAATGAATTAGGTTTGTTTATCTATGAAAAGAGATGACTGCAGGATAATTTTTAAGAATTTTCAAAGGATACTCTATGGGTAATGGAGACTAAGTTTCCTCAGTGTTCTCTTTAAGACTGAAAAGTGAGAAGAAGCTTAAAATAGCAGCAATTGGGATTTAGTTTAAACATTGGGAAGAGCATGAAAGTTGTCAGCTTAAAAATACCGTGATGTCTTCTTTTATGTACCTTTCAAATTGTATACCTAATATGATAGATAGGATTTAGAGACAGGATTCTTAATATGGGGTAAAAAAAACTTGCTTTCTGTTTTAAAAATTATTTTTGAAGTAAAGTTTTCTTTGTAATTTTATGCATTTTATTTTGTGTATTTAAAAACAGAACTCTGAGAAGGGGTCCACAGTTTTTCACCAGATTGCCAAGGGGTCCATGACACAAAAATAATTAAGAACCCTTGATTTAGAGCTAGAAGAAACCATAAAGAACATCCTTTCATTTTATATATGAGAAAACTAAAGATGAGAGTTCATTGACTTACCCAGGGAAGTCACTCAAGAGGTGAATGCCAGTAGAGTTTTGAACCCAGGTTTTCTCCAATTACTGCTCTTTGCATGTTACTACCCTGTCTATCTATTATAGGGTTGAGTTCAGTCCTGCCTGAATATCAGAGGACTGGACATTGAGATCTCAGTAAATCTAATGCTTTATTTATCCTAACTTAGAATACTGCCATGCCTGACACTCTACTGAATTGTTCTTTAGACTAGATTCTTTCTTTTTTGTTTCTTATTTCCAGATTTTTTAAAAAAGGAATTACCAATTTATGTTTATATTGTAAGGCATAGGTATATATGGATTCATATCCATCAGTGATTCCTTTTCCAAGGCACAGTTGACAAGTGTGACTCCGACATTAAATAATTGTAAATCACTTCAATAAAAGTTATGGCTTAGAGGAGAATATAGAGCAGGTTCAAATTAACAAATACTCATTATTCTAAGTGCTATGAAAGCTCTTATATGATGCCTCATCATGGTGTGTCAGTGACCCTGGATTCTAGAAGGTCATCCCAACAGCAAGTTCTAGAAGAATCTACCAAGCCAGAAAGACTTCGAATACAGACGTTGTGATGAACTGCTTGTCTCTTGTCCAGAGTGATTTAGAAGAGGCTCGTTACCAAGTCAATAGCAATAATATTTTATTTTCCTCAATTACATGTTAAAATGATTTTTAACATTTTATTTAAAGTTTTAAGTTCCAAATTCTATTCCTCTCTCCTTCCCTCCCCTCCCTCTTCCTTGAAATGATAAGCATGTGATATAGATTATACATGTGCAATCACATAAAATATTTCTATATTAGTCATTTTGTACAAGAAGATGTAAGGGAGGGAGGGAGGGAAGGAGGAGGAGAGAAATAGCATGCTTCAGTCTGTATTCAGACATTATCAGTTCTTTCCCTGGAGCTGGATAGCATGTTTCATCATGAGTCCTTTGAGATTATATTGGATTGTTATATTACTGAGAATCGCTAAATCATTCACAGTTCTTCATTGTACGATATTTCTGTTACTGTGTACAACATTCTCCTGGTTCCGCTCACTTCACTTTGCATCAGTTCATGTAAGTCTTTCAAGGTTTTTCTGAAATCATCTCGCTTATAATTCCTTGTAGCAAAATAATAGGGAAATATAATCTTAATTAAGAAATGACTCCTACCTTCAAGGAACTTACAGGAAAATAGAGCAATGACTCTACAGAATGGGTCAAGTACCAGTTCCTTGTCCTTGCAGCAAGAAGAGATAGGTATTAGGAGGGACCGTTGTGTTAGCATATATTGAGAAAGCATAATGAGGGAGTGTAACAGACTACAATACTGATCTGAATCTCCTAAAATGACATTTAGTAGAAATAAATGTAAAATCTTTTTTGGGGGGGGTCATAAAATCAATTTTATAAGTAGAAGATGGAGAAAGCATGGTTAGGTAGCAGATTTCTTACATTCTTTTTTAATTTTCAGTTCCAAATTATCTCTCTTCCTTCAGTCCCTCCCCACCCAGATGGCAAGCAATATGATACCCATATATGTACATATAAAGTCATACTAAACATATTTCCTTGGCAACAGTTAATCTGGACAAAATCGGATAGTTTTCCATTGAATTCAGTCATCAGAGTGATATGTAAGCCAAGAAAGTTAATATTGTGTTAGGTTGCATTAAGAGAGGTAGCACTGGGGAGGCTAGGTGGCACAGTGAATAGACTACTGGTCCTGAAGTTAAGAGTACCTGAGTTCAAATCCGGCCTCGGACACTCAACACTAGCTGTGTGACCTTGGGCAAGTCACTTAACCCCAATTGCCCTGCCTTTCCCCCTCCTAAAAGCCAAACAAAAAGAAAGAGAGAGAGATAGCGTCCAGCAAGAAGAAGATGACCGTCCCATTTACCATCCCCTGATCAAACAACACATGCGATATTGTGTTCAGTTCTGGGTGCCACATTTTAGAAGAGGCATTGATAAGCTAGAGAGCTCCTAGAGAAGTCAACCAGGATGTTGAAGGAACTCAAGTTTATGCCACATGAGAACTGACTAGTAGAACCAGGGATATTTATCAGGAAAAGGAAAAACCTTAGGAGAAAATGAATTATCTTCAGGTATTTAAAAGTCTGACCTGGAGAAAAAGAATTAGTCTTTTTTGCTTAGGCCCAGAAGGGAGAAGTAGGAGCGATGGGTGGATATTGCAGAGAAAAATTTCAACTTAAGATAAAGAAAAATTTCCTAACAGAAAAGGCTGCTTTGGGAAGCACTGAGTTCTCCCTCATTGAGGTATTCAAGAAAAGTCTGGACAACCACTTGTCAGGTATGACAAGAGGGGCTTCTTTATCAGGTCCTGGTTAAGACTATGTGGCCTAATCCCAACCTTGTGTGATTCTGGAAGAAGAAACAGTGGAATTAACCTTAGTTAAATTCCTCATCTTAGTTCTTCTTTGGCTGGGTGGGCAGTTCTCTAGAATAGTTAAGGAGCTGGGAGTGTAATGCTCACAAAACACTTACCAAGTAGGCAGGTATAGGCCTCTATATAGAAGCCAAGTAGGCTCTGGAGGCAGGTAGGGGGCACCAGTCCTGGAGTGGAGAGGATTTGAGTTCAAATTTGGCCTCAGACACTTGATACTTACTAGCAGTGTGACCCTGGGCAAGTCACTTAACCCTAATTGCCTCACTCCCCCCCCCCCCAAAAAATTAACTTTTGGCAACATCTCCAAATCATACCTTCATGGAAGGTAATTGGGGATGTCAGCTGAGAAAGGAAGAAGTCTGCACTGAACCACCCAGAGATATTTATTGCTCCTGCACTCATATATCCATTGAGTGACAAAATCCCTCTGTTGATCCTTTGGACTTCAATAAAGGTAAAGAAGTAGAACAAGGACCAAGAGCTCCAAATAACAAATAAATATCTAATATTTGTGTAGTGCTTACTACATACCAGGCACTGTGCTTAAGCATTTTACAATCATTATCTCATTTGGTTCTGGAAAGTAACTGTTATTATTTTCCCCCTTTTACAGATGAGGAAACTGAGGTAAACACAAGTTAAGTAATTTGCCCAGGGTCACACAGCTAATAAGTATCTGAGGCCAGATTTGAGCTTAGGTCTTCCTGACTCCAGATCCTATCCTACCTGCCCCTAGAAGCAAAAGTCACAGGTCCCAAACTGTAAGAGACCTATTAGTAATGACCTCAGCACAAACAGGGAGCAGACCAGGCATGCTTATAAAAAATGATTGGTGTATTGACTGAATAAAACACAGCCACCTGTGCAACCTGTTTTAGGAAAGGAAAGGAGAAAAGCTGAATACTTGAAACAAGTTGAATAACCCATTAGCAGATGTCAAGTTCTGTCATTGCCCTTACACTAATCACTTCCTAGTGTGAGTTTCTTTCACTTTTAGATACCACCTTATTCACCTACAGAAAGTTGACAGACGTACAAAGAGGGATTTTCAGAAGTAGAATTAAGGTAAAGGCATGGATACATTAGCTGTGACTAGTGAAGAGAAGGGTTGATTGACCTATGGAGTTTTTTCTTAGCTAAATGGTAGTTGGGAAGTATTCATATATACAGATTACCTAATAAATGATGGTAAGTAGTTTTACAGTTGTATGGTGCAGCTTGACTGCTTAATAATTAGGGTGCCCAGACAGATGAAAATATGTCATGTCCTCTCTGCAATAGATGAATGAGAATGGACCTGATGATCCTTAAAAGTCATCCTTGGTATTCTCGACTTTTTAGATTGAAGATTTGTCTAGAGAACAACAAATGCCAGAGCCCTAGTGCAAAGAGTATTGATCTTGTCATAGCCGATCATAGCCAATCAAACTCAGATGCCCTCTAGCCAGTAAGTGGCCAATGACCACAAACCTTGAACACCCTTTAAGCCTCTTTCAGGAACCAAAAAGATGCACTATATGTAGTTGTAGATGAATGCTTATTTTTTTTTTTAAATGCCTTTCTATCTACATCATTGGGGTTTTCACTGGGGCTTTTACAACATACTGGAAATGTTTTAGATTTCAGCAGTCTCAAAATTGATTTTGGGGACATTGTTTTTTCCCTATCCCTGGGAGACAAATGGTTACTTTCCAGGGTGAAAGTCGCTGACTGTGAGGAGGCAGTCTGCTGGTTAACACTGAAGAAAGGAAGAGACAATTTGAATTGCTTTCGTCTCTGGCTTTTGATATATTATCAGTAGGTTGGTTTTAAAAAGAAATACCTAAGAACTCTTGCTCCTCTTAAATCAATTATGGCCAGATGTATATAAATCCATCTTTTGCATTTCCTATGTAATTCCAAATCAGTGCTTCCAGCTTCAACAACAAACCATCAGCGAACAAGTTATTCATCTATCTGGGTGGGGAGTCATTTATGTGCCTGCGGCAGTGCATTCTGATGTTACTTTATTGAAAAGACCAAAATAGCGACTTTCTAGTTGTTTTTCATGTTTGATTTGCTTCTCTGTAAATTTGATATAAAGATGGTTATGTTAAGCTAATTACACCTTAGCTTTTTATTTTCTGCTGCTAAGTGGAATCACGTAGAAGGCGCTCTTACCCCCAGAAGAATGGAACATTTGACCACAATTACTATTTTTACATTAGACAAAGCACCTTGCTGTATGTTACAGAAAGTGATTTATTAGTGCATACACCATGGCCATGCAGTATCTAACTAGCCACTAAGACATGGACAGTCACACAGTACGCTGCCTGCAGAATCAAATTATATTTGACATCTAGTACAAGTCCCAAGACACCTTAATGTAACACCTTAATGCCTCGTTGGGAAGGAGGGAGGGGTGGAGAATACCCACCAAAATAAGAATTCTAGCACGAATTTTCAAGTCTAAACTCTTCATATTTTGGCACTCTTGAATGGTTTGAAACAGTCGTTTGTTTTTTTGTTTTTTTTCTCATGTTTCAAGTGCCTACCAGCAACCTAAGCATATGAAGCAAGACCCCTTACAAGGTCAAACTTTAAGATCTCAAGTAGATTCTGATGGGAGAGATGTCTTTGGCATAAAAATAGACCAAACCCTCCACTGCAGACTTGGTGAACGTGTCCTCTGGAGATAGGACTCCTCTGGGGTGATGATTTGATGCAAAGCCAGCCCCTAGGGGATTTTAGCTCCAATATGTTCCTGATGGGAAAACTGAGATGTTTTATCACTTTTCGACACCACTTTGTTCACTGAGCAGAGAGTTAGCAGTGAAATAGTTAATTCATCTTCCAGCTACATTTTTTTTTTTTGGTAAAACCAATTTGATACCGTGTAGCAGGGTGCTGTTATTGAAAAATTGAAGCACCAGGTGTGATTAAATAAGATCACACATTTCATTCTTTCTTTAATTTCACATTTCTTTTCAGCAGCTGTATCCCAGAGCTCTCCTTAGAGTAAGGAAGCACCTTGTGGTGTGGTGTGTGATTTTTTTTTTAAGCCTGCCCCATTACAGTGATGACAAAATGTTTTCTAAGAAAGATACCTCATTGGACTAGTGATTAAAACCTGTTTGTTCACCTAGTTATTCATATTTGAGAGCCCAGATATATTAATCTGTTTGTTTTAGTATAAGAGCTAAGACTTACTACTTAGATGTTACCTTTGAAACTTTAATGAGAAGTGCAATCAAAACTATGGGGTATGAATAGAAACAAAATAGCAAAAATAAATAGTAAATTATTTGTTTATTCTTTTTTTCCTTTATTTCTGGACCTCCAGTCTTCTCCCTTCACTGCAACCATGCCCATAAAACATTTCCTAAACCTTAAAGAGGTATTTTAACATTAAATATCAATGTTACTACTAGGAAGGGGGAAAGATTAGAGACAAGGCATTTATTAAGTACCTACTATGTGCTGAACACTTGCTAAGTACTTTATAAATGTCTCATTTGATCCTCACAACATCTTTGGTAAGTAGGAGCAATTATTATGTCTATTTTGTTGAGGAAACTAAAGCAGTTAGAGGTTAAGTGACTTGCCCAAGATCCCACAGCTAGTAAGTGCCTGAAGCTTATTTGAATTCAGATCTTCCTGACTCCAGGTCAAGCACTTTATCTACTTGGGCCACCAGCTGAAAAGAACAGGACTAGGAGCCTGAAGACCTGAGTTCTAAACCTGATTCTGCTCCCCAAACAGGCTAGCTGTAGAACCTGAGGCCTCTAATCTCTTTGGGCCTCAACTTTTTCATCTCTTAAAAGAGAGATTTAGACCGAATGATCCCCAGAGTCCCTTCTGGATCTGACATCCTCTGATTCTACCTGACCTTCTCTGCAGAGTCTGTTTAGAGTCTGCCAAGAAGCACAGATTTAGACTCCAGTGACCTGGCCTCACGGCATTGTGAAATAGGAGTTACTTTGTCTTATCACTTCTCTGTCAGGAAGAGCCACCTGAGATGCATCCTCTGAAGTGAAGGAAGACAGAAAGTGGATGACCCTGCTCAGCCTTTCTTTGTGTTCTCCTCTCATAGCCAAGATTCATCGTACATAATAATGCAGCTTCCCCTAGATGTTAATAGAACTGTTCCACATTCCCTCCAACAGGCTCGTGCCAGCGTCCCCCCAACCTTTAGAAAGAAATTGGTAAACTGATTAGCACCTTCCCACACCCCACCATTGCAGTCACATTATGAAATCCCCCTGTTTGGTTTATTATAAGCTATTGATCTTGATTTTTTTTAATCATGCATGAGTTCACTGATACACCTACTTTGAAGGGAAGGAAAGTTTCATCGTGTCGGAAACATTCTGAATGGAAACTCTTTTGGAAAAATTAAATTAAAGCCATAGAAAAACTAATTATCATGATTTTGTTGTTTCTGTGAATACTTAATGAAAATAGTCAAACCAATCAGTCCCTACCAGGAAATAGTCTCCCTGGTGCTAGAGATACAAAAACAAAATGAAAACTCCCCACCCTCAGGGAGCTTACATTCTATCAGAGTAAACAATACATACAACATATAAATACAAAGGTAATGAAGAGGACTGAGATACAATGGGGGAGGGGACAGGCCTCTCAGGAAGGTAATTGAGCTGAGTTTGAAGGCATCTAGGGCTTCTAAGAAACAGAGAAGGGGGAGTACATTTCAGGCAGAAGGAGGGAAAAAAGTAGAGTATAAGACTACTTATGCAAAAGCATCTACAAAGTCTCTGCTTTCCTTGCAGGATATACATAGAAAATCTAGTATGAAGACAAATCAGCCTGAAAAAAGACAATATTCAAAAGATGGTTTTTTTTTTACCTCACTCAAGAGAATCAGTGGAAACTTTTAATAAGCAAGCACCTTGCCATGCTTGGTTCACTCCCACTCAGTCCCTGTTCCTGGGGACCATTTGTTATACTTTAAGGGCAAGGAAAACTTCTTAATCTGGTCTCCTGTGTCACTATTCCTCTCTCCCAGGTTTTATGTTCATATAGCGCTTTAAACTTTTCAGTGTTTTTTTTTCTATACCTTGACTAAATTAACCCTCACAGAAACCTTGTGGAATAAGTGGAGCAGGTATTAGAAACCTTATTTATCTGGGGAAGAAATTGATGCCCACAAAGGCTAAGGAAATGCTTTGCTTAAGCTAGTTAGGAGGAAAGGTTAATCCAGTGTTCTTTTACTAGAACACATTACCTATAAGCAAAATTATGGAATAACTGGGGATGGGACCTACTAGTGTCAGTATTCCAGATATAATCCTGCCGAAAGAATGAAGTACAGCCAATACAGGCATACCTTGGAGATATTGCAGGTTTGGTTCTAGACCACCATAATTTAGCCAATAGCATAATAAACAAGCCACATAAATGTTTTGGTTTCTCAATGCATATAAAAGCTAAGTTTACACTATACTGTTGAGTATGTAATGCTATATCTAAAAAATATATATATATATACCTTAATTTTTTAAAAATAGTATATCACAGGGGCGGCTAGGTAGTGCAGTGAGTAGAGCACCAGCCCTGAAGTCAGGAGGACCTGGGTTCAAGGAAGACCTGGCCTCAGATACTTAACACTTACTAGCTGTGTGACCTTGGGCAAGTCACTTAACCCCAATTGCCCTCCAAAAAGCAAAAAAAAAAATAAATATATATATATGTATATAGGATATCTCTAAAAAATGCTAACCATCATCTATCTAAGCCATCAAGTCATAATCTTTTTGCCGATGGAGAGTCTTCCCTCAATGTTTTGATGGCGGCTGACTGATCAGAGTGGTGGTTGCTGTAGGTTGGGGTGGCAGTGGTAGTTTCTTAAAATAAGATAACAGTGAAGTTTTCCTCAATCTTCCTTTCATTTGAAGAGGCCATTATAAGGTTATTAATTGGCCTATTCTGTCTTAGGGCATAGGGATTCCCGAGAAGAGAGAGAGAGAGATAGGGGAATGGCTGGTCAGCAGAGCAGTCAGAATACACACAATATTTATCAATTAATTCATTGTCTTATTTGGGCGTGGTTTGTGATGCCCCAAAACATGTACAATAGTAGATCATTGAATACCATAAAGATATGATAAGGGAAAAGTTTTGAAATATTGAGAGAATTACCAAAATGTGACACAGAGATATGATGTGAGAGATGCTATTGAGAAAAAAAAAATGGTGCCAATAGCCTTGCTCGACCTGCCCTGATCTGAACTTTTATTTTTGGTTTGTTTATACTTGTGATTCCATCAGCAAAGGTGATACCATTCTGATAGTATCTTTCTGAAAAATAAAAAACTATTCATCAAAGCCTTGTTGAGTTGCCTGGGGCATTGTAAGATAACAAAACCTTGCCCAGAGTCATATAGCCAGACAGAATTTGAATCTAGATCTTTCTGATTCTGAGACTGAACCTTTATCCACTACCCAACAATCCCTGTCATTAGGAGCTCTATGTTTCTGTTCATATGGACTGTGACTGCGTAGCTGTAGCTACACATTGAACATTGATCAAGGAAAATTCTCAGCCTCTTGAACTACTAAATAAACTAGTTCTCCCCTATTCTTTACTAATGCAATTGATGTTTTTAACTGAAATGCAGAACTTTACATTTATCCTGGCTAAATTTCATCTTAGGATCAGTGTTTTTGGCAAGAAAACCTGTTTACAATCGAGGGTACAAGTCAGTAAAGGGTTTCATTACATCCATAGTTACAAGCCAAGACTGAGAGAAGAATCAGTTGGCAATAAAGTAAGGAATCTCTATGGAGCAATCAGGCTTGGGAATGTGAGGTGTTGGCTGCTGGTTCTTTAGGGAATGGAGAAAACAAATAAACAGGCTGGGTTTACAGCCAGTCATTCAGTGGTCTTTAGGACCATTTATTGTGTTTTAGGGGAGAGGACAGAAACTTCTTAATTTCATCTGTCATTGCCTTTGGAGAGCCAAGCAAGACAGGGCAGACTCCACTTGTCTTTCGGTTTTCCTTGAAGGAAACCTAGAAGAGAGAAACATGCAACCATCAGGCTAGATGATGCTTACCCATTTAGTCTGACCTGGAGTCTTATTCTAAAATGGCATTGCTCATGTCAGGAAAAGGAAAGGACAGTACCACTCCCTCTCTACCTTCTCAATGGGATCATAAATTTAGAGCTGGAAAGATTGTTGGAGATCCTTTATTCTTACAACTTCATTTTAGAGATGAGGAAACAAAGGCTATAATGTTCTCTTACGCTTTTTTACTCAAATGTCTCTGATGACCTTAATTTTGCTTCAACCTCATAGAGGCTAGGGGTTAGATAGAGAAAAATATAAATGTTTATTAAGGCCAAAACCAAAACCCTGCTTCATTGTTAGGAATTCTCGCAACTGGAACCAGAAGTGATTGTGCTTATATTCCTAACTTTCCGTTTATTAGAAACTCTAAAGCAGCAGAGGACAGAGTCACATGAACTTGAGGTGCCATTATATTGTCCCTAGGTGTAAAACCTATTACTGGAATAAGGTGTTATACCAGCCAGAAACAAGAAAAGTTGAAGACAGTTCCTGCCATCAAGGAGCTTGTACTCAAACTGAGGAAACAATAATGGGGAAAAGTGGGGACAAAACTAACTGTCATTGGTGCCCTAAGAGGTAAGAAGAAGAACAGATCAGTTCATGCTTAAATTGTCTAAAAAGGCTTCATAGAGGAATCAAAATATGAGGCATGTCTTGAATAATGTCTAGCATTTGGATCAATTGCAATAGAAAGATAACTTAATATGGAATTAGAGAATCCAACTCGAATCCAGGAAATGCTGCTTAAAACTACCTTTGAAGTTTTAATCAATCAGTTGATCAGTATTTATTAAGCACCTGTTATGGACCAGGCACTGTGCTAAGTGCTGGGGAATACAGAAAGAGACCAAAGCCAAGATAGTCTCTACCCTGGAGGAGCTTGCAGTTTAGGAGGGGAGACCACATGCAAACAAGTATAGACAAAGCAAACCATATACAACAAGGCTTCTTGAATTTTTTTCTGCTCATGACCCCTTTTTGTGTTTTGACAGCATTCCTTATCATTGCATGGCCTGAGGGCATGCACAGGAAAAGTGTGCATACTTTGTTCAGAACCAAGGCCTCAGTGAAGTTTCACAATGCAACCCAGGCAAGTGCTGCCAGAAACACCTCAGATTTATTATGTGTTCGATTTTTAATTAATTTTTGGTCGTTATACTTTCAGAAACCTTTTACTACTGTTGCCAAATTTTTCAGGACCCCATATGGGGTCATGACCCACAGTTTAAGAAGTGCTGATATACAGGATAAATAGGAAATAATTAACAAAGGGAAAGCACTAGAATTAAGAAGGGTAGGGAAAGATTTCTATAAAGATTGGATTTAAATTCAGCCTTTAAATTCAGACAAATTTAAATTCAAATTAAAGGAACCGAGGGAAATTAGTAGGCAGAGATGAGGAAAGAGAGAATCCCAAGTATAGGGAAGTCCAGAGAAAATGTCCAGAGCCTAAAGATTGAAGGGTCTTGTTAATGGATCAGCCAGGAGGCCAGTCAGTGTCACTGGATTAAAGAGATCATGGTAAGTAGTAAAGTATAGGAAGATTGAAAAGGTAGGATGAAGATAGATTGTTAAGTGTTTTGAATGCCAAACAGAGCACTCTGTGTTTGTTCCTAGAGGTAATAAGGAGCCCACTGGAGTTTATTGAGTAGGGAGGTGACATGGTTGGGACCTTTACTTTAGGAAAATTACTTTGGTGGCTAAATGGAGGAGGGATTAGAGTGGGGAGAGACTTGAGGAAGGCAGACCTATAAGTAGACTATTACAGTAGTCCAGGTTTGAGGGAATGAGAGGCTGCACTGGAGTGGTAGCACTGTCAGAGGAGAGAAAGGGGCCTATTTGAGACATGTTGCCAAGGTGAAGTTAACAGTCCTTGGCCAGACTGGATATTGGCGGGAGGGGGAGAGAGAGAGATGGGAGATAGTGAAGAATGGAGGATGATGCCTGTGAGCCTGAGGGACTGGGAGGATGTTGTTGCCTTCTACAGTAATGAGGAAAGTGGGAGGGGAGAAGATTTAGGAGGAAAGATAATTAGTTCTCTTTTGGATGTGTTTAATTTAAGGTGTCTACTGAACATCCAATTTGAGATGTCTGAAAGGCAGTTAGAGATGAGGGACTGGAGGTCACCAGAGGGGTTGGGGAAGGAAAGGGAGATTTGAGAATCATCAGCATTAGACAAGATAATTAAATTCATGGAAGCTGATGATCTCCAAGTGAAGTAGGTCTACACCTCAGTTTCCTCATCTCTAAAATGAGAGTTGAACTCAATGAATTTCTTCTAGCTCTACTTCTCTGACCTTTGACTAAAAGCTACTATTGATTTGATTTAACTTAGTTTAATTTAATTTGCACTCCATTGTAGGTTACTTTGTAAACTGTCTAATCTCTTTGACCCTATATCCCCCATGGGACTAGATGCTCTCTAAAGTTCCTTCCGAACCACAACCCTGTGATACTAAGTTCTCTGAGGACAGGCACTCTTGCATTGTTTATGTTTTAGAGTACATCATGTTCTACAAAAACTGGCAGCTTTTATGGGGAATCTGGGAGGGCAACAGAAAGAAGGATGTCTATCTATGAAAAGTCTAATAGTACTACTTACAAGCAGTGGAGAAAAAAGGGGAGGAGGGGCAGGATATCAGGAACTTCAAATTAATCCATGTTTATTTTTACTTTCTACATAAAATGGTAGCTAAATACCTTAACATTTTTTTAATTTTCAAAAAAGGGGGTCTATTTTATTTTACAGTTTGTGATAGTAATGGCATTTAAAGATTCCCCCTGTATTGGCTTGGTTTTCAAATTGATTGTGTTAAAACCCAGAGCTTGTTAATCCCACCTGTGGGATGGACTTGTTGATGTGAAAAGAAAGTCCTGAACTGGGGAGGAGCTGGTGGCGTAGATTTGGAGGCACAAGAGAGAGGCGGAAGACCTTTTTGGAAGCAGCACCTCGTGGAGGCAGAGAGAGACTGAGAAGGATTGCTGAGAGTCACTTTGAATTGCCCTGGACTTATGAGACCTGCCCCCTGAGCTGCCAAGGACTGAGGAGACATGGCCGTTTTGCTGGTACTTTGTCTGTCTGTTTTGATGTTGTTTTGCCAGATTTGTCCACTGGTGAAAGATAGTCCTGTTGTTGAAGAAGTCCTGGAACCTGGCTTTTGGTTAAGAAGCCCTGAGACTGTCCTGCAGACAGAGAGTGAATACTGTCCACTGGTGAAGGACAGTGCTGTTGTTGCAGGG
>NW_027187460.1:37309665-37349800 GCF_028583685.1 Petaurus breviceps papuanus
TGAATACTGTCCACTGGTGAAGGACAGTGCTGTTGTTGCAGGGGTCTGGTAACCTTTCTGTTGGTTCAGAAGCCCTGAAGAAGGATTTTCTTGTTGTATGTTTACAGAAATCCTAGGAGAGGGTTTTTTTTAATGTTTTCAGGGGTTCTAGGACTGTTCTACAGACAGAGGATGAATTAATGAAGAGACTGGCAATTTATCTTGTGGCCTTGCTAAGCCTTGTCTCCCCAGGAACTAAGATTGCTGAGAACTTTCCTCATGTCAAGATGAAGAAAAGACCTCCATTTGGGTATTAAGTGCTGTGCTTGGACTTGATGTAACTCTGGGGTAGATTCAATTGTGATCCAGGAGTGGGGAACTTTTGACCTTATGTTTGGAAACTAATCTCCATTTGAGAAGAGGGACTTTGTGGTGGACTAAATGAAGGTATAGCCTAGGGGTGGAGAAGTATTTAGAACAGGGACTTTGTAATTGATTGAATTATTGGAAGGTCCTGGGGTGGGGTAGTACTTGGAGATTATTTAATCATGCTTAGTAAATGCTGTATTTTGAATGATGTCATGTTTTGACCTTCTCTGTTCTTGGTTTGTCACTGAATAAAATGGAGAGCACCTATGCTGGTATTCTGAACCTTGGGAAGTTGCCATTCCTTGGTATTACAGTACACAGTTTTATTAGTAATAAATTCTCATGAGCCTATATAAGGGTTAACACAGATTGAATTTTGTTCTATAGATTTCATGTATTAAATTACTATAGTAGATATAGACAGGAAAAGTATATTGGAAACCATTAGGAATGTGTCTTTACTACCAGATAATTTAAAATGGATGAGAAGAGAGGAAACTTGAATAGGGACATGTAAAGACATTTGGAACTACTCTGCCCTTCATGCTTTAGCAAGATTAAAGGCAAAAACCACCCCCCCTTAAAAATGTTCTTCTTTAATATGCTTTGAGTACAAGTTCCTCATCCTGGACCCTTTATCAGAATGTGTTTCCATCACCAGCTGTCCACCAAAGGAAATTTTCAGAAAGAAACAAATTCAGAGAGGAGATGGGATATAGTGGGAAGGACACTGCCCTAGAAGTCAGGAAGCCTGGATTTGTCCCTTCTCTGCTGATCACTAACTGAGTGACTTTGGACAAATCACTCAACCCCTCAGAAGCTGTCTCCTCATCACAAAAAATTAGGAGGTTGGATTAGATGACCCCCTAACACACCCTCTTTGTTCTTAGATCCTACATCCTGTTTCCTGTAGTCATATTTGGAGGTGTTGACAATAAAACTTTCATAAAGTTATTGAGGGCAGTATTTGGTCTTCGCATTATTAGATAATCTGCAAAGACATGTTTAAAATCTGGGGAAAATAGAGTAGATTCTGCTAATGTGACCTTCCTTGGTCAGGCCCCTTTCAATTCTAGCAGAGTTCTTTGACTCCACTGAAGTCATTGGTGTAGAACCTACTGAGTTGTCCCAGATGGTCCCAGGGTTGACATGTTTTGTCCAGAAACAAGAGCTTGGTTTTAATTTCTGTGTACTTGATGTTTCAATATTGTGGGCTTTCAGCTTAGTAATCATAGCAAATGAAGGACTGGGAAGAAAGGGAAAGAGAGAAGGCTGGCAAGGCTCACATTAAATTCCTGGCTTACAATTGGAGCCTGTCACTTCATTTGCTCTTTTGATCTTGCCCAATTGGAGAAAGTTAGTTGGCTACAAAGGGTTTTAGGAGAGTTATTCAAGGATAAAGGAAAGAAACGGGGAATTCTTTCTCCCATCGTGCAAATTAGCCAATTAACCGTAAGATTATCTAATTCTCTTCCTTACTAGTCCCACACCTGCATGCTATCAATATTTTGAACCAAAATATAGATGTAGACATAAATTAGCCTGCAATCTACAAGCATTTCAAGTGTGTATATATGAAAGTACAGAGAATTCCTAATGCAACTCTTAAAGATCACAGGATCATATATTAAGAAATAGAAGGGACCTTAGAGGCCACTAAATCCAGTTCCTTCATTTTACAGAAAAGGAAACTGAGTCACAGAGAGATTAAGTGACTTGTCCAGGGTTACAGAAGTAAGCATTCTCGGCAATTTCCAGATTGCCAGTTTAACACTAATATTTACTTGGAGAGAAAAAACTCCCACTCTGAGAGTTGTGAGAGATAATCCACTTACCTGAGTATAAACTTTCAATTCCGATTTTCCTGGTTGTTTCAGGTCAGCACAATTGTTTTTGGAGGAGACATAATTTCTCTTGGTAGCTGTGGGTTTCTATTAAGGGCTCCATCATTTACCTTAGTAATGAACAAAGACAAGTCCATTTTCCAAGGCATGGTCTACATGTGTCCCATGAAACATTAGATTTTGAAGTATCAAGCTTTATTGTGGTAACAAGGCCATTCTTCTTTTCTTTTTCTTCTTTCATTTCCCATTTATTTAAACCTTGTGTCTGATTAGCAGAACCCTGCATTTGATTTCCTCGTGAAAGGCTGCAACATTTTTGTGGGCTATTGAAAGGACAGAGATACTCTGTACTCACAGCAGCTCATACTCTTCTAGTGCTTGAAGATTTGTTTTCTCCTTACACTAACTCTGTTACATAGTATCACACACACACATAATTATATTTACAAATGAGGAAACTGAGGTCCCAGACTTGACCAAGATCACTTTGCAAGGAAATGTTAGAAGCCAGATTTGAACCTAGGTCGCCTGATTCTCAGTCTGGGGTACTGTTTGGTATACATTGCTGTGTCTCATACAGTTTTCTCCTTTCTCCCATCCTCCTTGTGCACTATTCATGAATAAGGCCAAGCTAGGCACCTTCTTAATGAAGACAGTACTTGCCTTCACTGAGACATAACAGGGAGATTCTTATAAGGCCATTTAAAATATGTGTTTTGCCTAGATTTAATAGTTATACTATATTATGTTATTGCCTAGACCAATTTAAAAATGTGTGGGTTATCTTTTCTTTTTAACACCTGCTTATTTCTAAATATAAGCCTCACCTTTCTCCTTTAGAGGAGCCCTTCCTTATGACAATTAATAAAAGGGGGGGGGCACTCTTCATGAAAACTAACCAGCACATCAACCATGCTAAAGTACACCCATAGCCATCATCCCCTACCATAAGAGAGAGCGTGGTTCAATAAAAAAAAATAATGATAATGGATTTGGAATTAAAGGACCTGGGTTAAATCTAAACTCTGGTATTTACTCCCAGCATCACCTTGAGTAAATTGGGGGACCACTCTGGGCCTCAATTTCTTTATCTGTGAAAAAGAAGAGATTGGACTACAAAGGTTTTATAGTCTTTTCCAGCTCTAAATCTTTTAATTCCTATTCTCCTATGACCTCTGAAAAAAGGAAAAAAAAGCATTTGTTTTCATAAACTTCCAACTTCTTCTGGCCCAGGCTATATTTAATATTTCTCGTCTGCCCCCAAAAGCATCAAACACAGAGTAGGCACTCATTAAATACTTGGTGACTGATGTTAATAAGAAAGTGCTAGCTTTCCTCAGAGCACTTAGCATTGCCAATCAGTGGTGGTAATTGAGATAATTTCTGTAATTGGGCCAGACATGACTATTGGTCAGGAAGCAATGTGGTGCAAGTAAAAGTCTGGGTTTGTAGTCAGAGACCCTGAGTTCACATGCAGGCTCTGCTGTGTTCTACCTGTGTGGTCTTGGGCTAATCACTGAAGCTCATTCTCTTCATCTATAAAATGAAGGGTCTTGGCCAAATGATTTCTAAGGGCTTTTCCTGCTTTAGATCCTGTGATTTTGACCCTGTGTGACTGAGGGATGGTGGTCCAATCAACAGCTATGAAGAAACACATAGGAGACAGTTTAGGGGAGAACATGTTGAGTTTAGTTTTGAACAAGATATGTTTGAAGTTCCAACAAGATTGTTAGACATAAGTTTGAAGTTTAAAGATTAGGCCTAGAAGTCATCTGCATAGAAGTGATAATTAAATCCATGGAAGTAAATGAGATCACTAATGGAAGATATATAGAGAAAAGAGGGCCTAGGGAAATCTCTCAGGGTACATCAAAACTTGGGGATGGGGAGGTGAGGATAATGAAATTATGGAGAATAAAAGAATATCCAGACAGTCAGTAGGAGATTGAGAAGAGAGAAGTGTCATAGAAGTAAAGGGAACAGAATGTATCCAGGAGGAGGGGGCTGTCAGTATAATAATAACTCCTATGTATACAGCACTTTAAAGTTTTCTAAAACTTCTTACAACAGCTCTGAGCAGTAGGTAGACTGTGAGCTCCTAGAGGACAGGGACAATTTTTTTTGTCTTTGCATCCCCAGAACTTAGCAAAGGACCTGCCACAAATAATAAACATTTAATAAATGTGTGTTGCAACTGCTATTTCCATTGTTGTTAGATAGTGTTTTATTATCTCAGTTTTACAGATGGGGAAACAAAACTTCAGAGGGGTAAGTGACTTCCCCAAGGTCACAGAACTAATATGTCTCTGAGTCAAGATATGAACACTTTACTAAAGTCCAGTGTTCTTTCCACTGAATCACAGTGTTCCTTGGTGTTGAATGTTGAAGGTAAGGTTAAGAAAGATGAGAATTTTTTTTAAGGCCATTGGACTTGGCCACTTAAATGATCATTGGTGACCCTTGAGAAAGAGATTTTTTTTTTAAACCAGTGCTATATATATGTATATTTGTATCTAATGGTAGTCATCTGTAGAGCAGGTGTGGGGACAGAGTGGGGGGGGTAGAGAAGAAATTTATGTGATAAATTTATTATATATTTAAAAGGAATAGCAAGTTGTACATAATAGATTTGCAGTTTTATGTGCAACCGTCTTTTTACTATTCTGCTATATTATGGAAATACTTATTTTTTTTCATAAATTAAAAATAAAATAAAACAAATTTAAATATCTTCCATTGTTCTAAATATATATATATATATATTTTTTTTTTTTTAATTTTTTAAGAGCCACTTTGCTAGTGTAGCGTGGTAAAGGAGAAAAAGCAGAAAGAGGACTATCTCTGGAGTCAGAAAATCTGGGTTCAGATCTCACCTCTGATATTTGCTAACTGTTCAACCTTGACCAAGTCATTTAACTTCCTTGGGCCTCAGTTTCTTCATCTGTAAAATAAGTAGTGTCACTGCATGACCACTTAGGTTCTTTTCATTTTATATCTGTAGTCCTAGGATCTATTCTCATATCACCAACTGCCTTTAAAAACCTCAAACACAACTTCTCTGAAACTATACTCACTATCTCCACAAAAAGCCCTCTTTTTTCTCAGACTTACCCATGGCTGTTAAAGGTGCCACCATCTTCCCTGTTACCAACCTGGCCATCATGTTCAAGTCCTCCCTCATAACCACCCCATATAGCCAGTCTGTTTCTACCTTATCAACATCTCTTTTATGTTTTCTTCTCTCCAATCACATATCTCCCACTTTTGTGCAGCTCCCCATGGCCTCACACCTGGACTTTGCATTAACCTCTTCCTTCCTCAAGTCTCTGCTCTCTCCAAACCATCCTCCACTGAGCTGCCAAAGTGACTTTCCCAAATTACAAGTCTAATCATGTCACCCTCCCCACACACACACACACAATTTAATAAAATCCAATGGCTCCCTATCACCTCCAGGATCAAAAATAATATCCTTTGTTTGGTTTTTAAAGCCCTGTACAACCTCACCTTTTTCTACTGTCCCAGTCTTCTCTTAAAAAAAATTATTTATTTTATTCTAAACTTAAGAAATAAAACAAGCATTTTCATAACATAATAGAATAGAAAAAATGGTTGTACATGTACACTTCACTCCATTCTACCTACTTTATGGTCCAGTGACAATGACCTTCTTGCTGTTCCCCTCACACATCACACACTCTCTCAGCTTTTTCACTGTCCCTCATACATAAAATTCTCTCTCTTCTCACCTAGGCTTCTTGCTTCCTGACTTCCTTCAGGTCTCCGTTCAAATACCACCTGCTATGCAAATACCACCCTGTATGCAAAGTTGTTTGCCTGTTTTCTCTCCCATTAGAATATGAGCTCCATAAGGGGAGGGACTATTTTTATATCTTTCTTTGTATCCCAGGGTTTATCGCAGTTTCTAGTTCATAGTAAGTGCTTAATAAATGCTTAATGACTGACTGAATGATTTTAATGATTTGGTTAGTTAGCAGGTGGCAATGAAGTAGAAAAAGAAAGCATAAATTCCTCTTTCTAGAAGTTTATCAGTGAAAGAAAGAGATGATGCAGCAGAAAAAAAATCAGATGATAGCTTGAGGAGATGGTACAGGTCAAAGGAAGGGTTTTTTAAAATATAAAAGATGGTCCATGTCCCTAGACATCATGGAAGGAACAATTATGTAGGGAGATGGTGAAGAAGAGAGGTTGGAGGTAGAAAAGAAGGGTGATGAGGAAGATAAATGAGCCAGGTCCCCAAAGGAGACAGGAGGGGTTAGATTTCCAAAGACAACTGGAACCAAAGAGACAATCCACCTCTCTCTGAGACTGGAGAAAATGAGAGAGAGGAAAGGTGAAGATTCAGTGCAATTTTGAAGTTTAGAGGAGGAGAGATGAAGAACATGATGATAAATGACCTCAATCTTTCCCAGTAAAATAAGAAGGCAAGAGAGATGGAGTCAGATTTTGGAGAGGAAAGATTCTGAACAGCTGTTGTGGGGAGTGTAATAGTCCATCAGACATTAAATGCAGCAGTTGGGAACCCAACTGAGGTTTGATAACATGAATTTTAGTGTCATGGTTGCATTATTTCCATTATCTTGTGTTCAGTGACTTGAGTACAGAAATAGAAGGTGGGGTGGGTGAGCCGTGGTTAAGAATTAGCATGATATACTGGAGTGGCTAGGTGGTACAGTGAATAGAGCACTGGCCCTGGAGTCAGGAGGACCTGAGTTCAAATCCAGCCTCAGACACTTTCTAGCTGTGTGACCTTAGGCATGTCACTTAACCCCAACTGCCCTGCCCTCCCACTTCCAAAAAGCAAAAAAAAAAAAAAAAAAATTAGCATGATATGAGCAGTGGAAGGACAAAGGGGCAAGGGATCATAGAATATCCATGATGGCAAAGTAAACAGCAAATTGATGATTTGGGTCTATAGCCTTAAAGGGATATGAAGCATGGTCTAGATGTTCTGGGCTAGGACTGGCTAAATACAATGAACTATGTGAATTTGGGCTCACTTATGTACCAATTAATCAATTAATTCTGAGAACCTCAGAGCAGGAGTTTTAAACTTTAATATTGTAAGGCCCCCACCCCCACCCCAGGGCATGTTCTCCAGAAATCTTGTGGCCTAGAGGATGCAGCAGCAGGTTGGATGACAAGAAGGTCACCAGGTAGACAGCTGAATGGAATGTAAAACATGGTCTGGATGGTCTGGTCTGGGGATGGTTAGATATACAGTAGTGGGCTATGTGAGTCAGCCTCAAGTCCCAGTACAACAAACTCCTTTCATCTTTAATTATGGTGGAGTCACCACCCTCGAATTCTCACATCAAAGAACTCAGTGTGCTGCATAAAGAAGTAAAAATGTCACTAAAGAAAACAAAAATGTGAAGAGTAGCTGGACTAGATCAAGCATACACACAACAGATCTGTGTGGAAGTAGATGAACCTTTGAGGGCATTAAAGGGTTGAAAGACTGGAAGAAGACAAGCATTTTAGAGGGGTGTGGGGAGGGGAGGAATCACAGCCCTTATAACCAAAGAGGGACAAAAGGTCATTTGAAAGAATTTTAATTACTCTTACTCCATATGCCTACTCTTCCATCTCATTAAAATCTTCATGTGAATAATCTACACATTGATAATGTTAGGAAAGGGGAAATGATGGGCTTTGGAAAATGATTTTCTACATCAGACCAAATCAAAGTAACAAAAATGACTAAAAGGTAGAGAACATAAAAGATCCTATTATATTTGTTTGCTGAGTATGAACTTGCATTTGATTTGGCAGAGCAAATTACTACCTTAAAGTTTATTTTCCTATAAGCTATCTCAGGCATATGTCAAAGTCATACAAGATTTTTTTCTGAAAGATGTAAGAAGAGAGGTAACTTTGTTCAATAAAACTTTGCTTATTAAGATAAAGCAAAGCAGAAATCAGGGAGATATATGCTTGTTAAAGATATTTGCCACTGCCATGAAGGATGCCCAGTGTAGAGACCAAATGAAGGAGAGATTCCCTATACATGGTGAAGTCCTTCAGATGTTTGTTTGTAGATGACATTGTGGTAAATAAATCAATCTCTAGAAAATGGTTGTTTGTTTAGTCATTTTCAGTTATGTCCAACTCTTTGTGACCCCATTTAGGGTTTTCTTAGCAAAGACACTAGAGTGGTTTACCATTTCCTTCTCCAACTCATTTTACACATGAGAAAACCGAGGCAAATGCAGGTTAAGAGAGTTGCCCAGGGTCATATAGCTATTAATTGTCTGATGCCAGAAAATGGTACATCTTGCTAAATGATAATTTTTAAAAGTTCAGCTTGACTGAAATACAGGAAAATACAGGAAATACAGGAAAAAAGAAGTGAATCATAGCTGCCTACTTCTGGGCCATGATCTCAATTTATGGATCTCATTCATCTTTGTTTATGTGTCTTATGCAGCCATTGCAAATGAACAATGTTCTGGGACCAGAATTGAAGAGGAAAGAGTTAGCAGTCTAGATTACCTTTGGAAAGTATTTGGAAATACTTTTAATGACCCCAAGATTCCCCCTGAAGCATAGGCCCATCTTTCTAACATCCCTATTATTTTGTGAGAAATCACACAGGTCATGATGCTCTCAGAACTAAGAAGGCCTGGTTTCAAGTCCTACCTCTGACATCCTGACTGTGTGACCCTGAACAAGTCACTTGGCCTCTCAGTATTTTAGGCAACTCTCTAAGACTATAAGTTGCAGAAAAGGGTCCCACTTGCATTAATAGAAGGAATTTCCTTAATTGGGAGTTCCCTATACCAATGAAATCACAAGCCTGATCTCTGTCCTTAATATTCTAGTGACAATGTATGGTGGCAAGTTACAGAAAACTACAATTATTAAAAAAAAAAAACCAACAGCAAAACTGTGACTCAGCTCTAGGATAACAGAAAGGCTCACAGTAGGAAGAGGATGCAACATCTTAGCCATGCAGAATTGCAACAAAGGGGCATGAAGGATATCATCAGAGAAATGGGTGATTGAAAAAAAAATGGCTGCTCCATCATGTTGTGATAGCCTGGGGACTCCCACTTGTGTCTATGCAATGTCCAAAACTGGTGGATAACCACTAGTACATTTTATTGTTCAGTCATGTCTGACTCTTTATGACCCCATTTGGGGTTTTCTTTGCAGAGATAATAGATCCAGCTCATTTTACAGATGAGGAAACTGAGGCAAACAGGGTTAAGTGACTTGCCCAGGATCCTGAAGCTAGTAAGTGTCTGAGACCAGATTTGAACTCAGGAAGATAAGTCCCCCTGATTTTAGGCCTGGCGCTCTATCCACTGTGCTACCCAGCTACCCCACCATTGGGTACTGAATTTATGGTAGCATCAAGATAAGAGTCTCAGGATAAGGAATTCAGGGGTGGCAATCTGTATTTCTAGAGGGAGTACTTACATCTGTGAGGTCACAGAGCTATTAAAATTATTAAAGTAAACAATGGTCCTAAACCACAGAGATGAGAGGAGCAGTTGGTAAGAATTCACTCAATCTGCCCATAAGTCTATTTGTGAGGTCGAAGTTACTTTTGCCTGGGAGATGGTGCCCCTGGATAGAGGCATCTTACTTAGTGACACAGAAGGAGAGATCCAAGTCAGAGTGGTCTCTGTGGGATAAAGGTACTCTCTTAAGGTAACTAGGTTAGAATGTGACATGTCAGTCACATACTAGACATATGATACTGGACAAGTCACTAAACCTCTCAACATCAATTTCCTCATCTGTAAAATGGGAATAATAGTAGTGCCCACCTTCCAGAATTGTTGTGAGGATCAAATGAGATCCCAAGTTAATACACTAAGATTTTGGGGACAACCTTTATTCTCTTAAATTATTACACTTTATTATACCTATAGTTATATGCCTATTAAGCTGTATACCTAAAACTATTAAAACTTAAGACTGCATTAAGACTTTTGGGATACCTTGTATATGTAAAGCAAACCCTAAAGGGTAATGAAAAGGCTAGCTCTCATTATAATTATTAATTATAATCATTAATAAAAGATATCTCCCATGGTTTGAGATGGGGGGGGGAGGGAAAACAGCAACACAGTGGAGGAAATAACCAGTAAGGTCCTTTAGTTAAAGAGTCCTCTATCAATGATGTTTTCTGGATCAAACCTTCAAAATAAAGTACTGTGATTTATCCATAGTAAACTGGATCTTTTGTTGCCTTTGATTTGTGAGAGACATTTTACAGGGAGAAAAAAATCTGTAGAGTGATGGTGGTGAAAGAAACCTCAAAGATTACTCCAAGGTTTAAAGTCTGAATAACTGGGAGAATAGTAGTGTCATTTCTTGGGAAGGGGTACTGGACAGAGGGGGAAAATGGTGAGTTCCATCTCATTTGTGCTGAGTTTGAGATGATAGTCAACTATCAAAGGGCCAGTTTCTGGTAGACAGTTGAAGAAATGAGCTTGGAGTTCAGCAGTGAATTCCAGAATGAAAATATAGGGGTAGTAGTTGAAATTGTAAAGGTGGTTGAACTGTTAGAGGAAAAGTATAGAAAAAAAGAGGGAAGCAGAAAACTCAAGATAGATCCTTAATGAATGTTATTCCATTAAGAAGCATTTATTAAGCACTTCCTGTCTGCTAAGCACTGTGCTAAAATGCTGGGGATACAACAGAAAGCAGAAATCCAGTCCCTGCCCTCAAGAAGGTTACATTGTTGTAGAGAAGACAACATGCAAACAGCTATGCACATAAGGAAAGCCATAAAAAGATAAATCACTTCCTTTGAGAAGCTGGTTTGGAACTGAGGTCAGTGAGTAAATTCAGAGCACACTGAAAAGCTAGGTTTCAATTTTTTTTTTTGGTCACTAAACCTAGTGCAATTGTTACCTAAACTTCTGGACTGAATCTAGAATTGACTAGCCCTATTTGTGTTCTCAAAACTAGAGATGATCCAGAACCTGCCCATAGCCATTCTGCTTACTCTCTATACATATCCACAGAACCAGCCTGTCTTTGAACCATTGCCATGATTTGGGCAGCATCCTCCCCGGATTCCTCCAGGCTCTATTGGCTCCAGTGCCATGACATTACCTTGATGGATTTCTCCCTACCTAATAGGCATTCAGCAAATATCAGAAAGATGTCTCAGGGTGGAAGGAAAAATCAGAACTTAGCAGCAGTACAGTCAGAGCAGATGTAATGAAGTGTAAAATATGCTATTCCCATCTAGTATGCCATGCTGCTTTAATTTACAGAATATATAATTATATAGCATTAAAATTCTAGTACATTGGTCTTGTGGCAAAAACTGAAATGAGAACAGACAAATGTGTTCAATCTGCTTATGTGACAATTACTATAATGACGATGGGGATTGGTGTAAACTCCTAACTGTTCTCATTATTCTAAGATTGTAGTCTTAGAGTCCTGTCATTCCATGCTCCACCATCCCGAAACTCTGTTTCGGTCATAGTCAGATTTACCTTATTCCAGGAGCTTGAAGATGTACGGAGTCATTGAAGGACCTTTGATCTCTTCGCTGAATCTAATTCTTGAGTGGAAGTTTTTATAGACTGTGATTGACCATCCTGTGAATATGATTTCAAAGCGATGATATGGAATTTATTATTATCTTAAGGGAAATTCTGATCCACTTACTCCCATGTTGTATGCTTAGTAGGAAATGAAACCAAAATCTAGTCACCCACTGGAGCAAACTTTTTGAATGTCTTTGGAAGGAGTCAGTCAGTCCATCACTCTTTTTCATTTACTTTATGGTCCTGTTATCATACAACAGGAAATAACAGGTATCTTTAAACTGAATTTAGCCTTCCTTTAAAAAAAAAAGAAAAAATGGCTCAAAATTTCTTTCATTCTTCATTTAACAAATAATTAATAAATACCTGGGATCCAGTCATCTTGATATATATCTTGCCACTGGACCCAGATGGTTCTGGAAGGAGAGAGTGAGGCTAGTGATTTTACATAGCCCTCCCTCACTTAAATCCAGTTCCCTCGCAAGTCATAGCATCACCTTCCTGATGTCATTGGTCCCCTTTGAGAACAAAGGACAAACAACGACAACAAAGAATACCCAGTATGTGCCTGGATACTGTGAAAGCTACAAAGATACTTTAAGACAAATGTATTGCCTTATAATCTCTGCATTCAAAGTCTAGCTTAGGGGTTCCTAACCTCTTTTGTATACTGTATCCCTTTTCAGAAGAATGCTTTTAAATGCCTAAAACAAAATATATAGGATTATAAGGAAACCAATTATGCTGATATATAGTTATCAGAATACATATGTGTCTGTGTATAGTTCATATACATATTATATATGTATGTGTGTATATATATGTATATGTGGACACACACACATATATATAGTTCATGGATCCCAGGTTCAGAACCCCTTGTCTACTAGGAAAATAAAGGTGAGTTAGCAGAGTGATAAATTTCATAAGTTGTAGCGCCAACGCGATATTCACAGCACCAATGGTGACTATGAATTTGCCAGCATAGTTCTGAATCACAAAATATAATAGACTCTCCATATAGAAGATAGAAGAAAAACATTTATTCAGACGCCAGAAAGTCAAATTCCAACACCAGAAAACCAAATCCATCATAGCAACAAAGAAGTTAATACATCTTATCACCATAGGGAGCAACACCATACCTAGCTCTCTCCTTGCCTGCATCCTCTCCTCCCTCCTTTCTAACTGCTCTGACTCAGACTCAGCTTCCTCTGGGCTCTGCTCTACCCATTCAGCAAGATTCTCCCACCACAGGCTCCATGTGATAACATTCTTTTTTTTTTTTTTTTTGGCTTTTTTTGGAGGGACAATTGGGGTTAAGTGACTTGCCCAATGTCACATGGCTAGTTAAGTGTTAAGTGTCTGAGGCCAGATTTTAACTCAGATCCTCCTGACTCCAGGGCTAATGCTCTATTCACTGTGCCACCTCGCTGCCCCCATGTATTTACATTTGACCTATTAAGGGGCAGGGATCTTCAAATTCTCATTGCTATTACATAAGTTCAAATTCTTTTTCAGTACCTTCATCCTTCAAAGCACAGGCATCTGCATGAAATTTTTCCTGCTCCCCCTAGTAGCAAGTGCCTTCCACCAAAAAAAAATTTATTTTGTGTTTATTTTGTTTATAATAATATATGTACATCTTCTCTCCATGACACCTTCTCCATGAATGCAACCTCCTTAAGGGAAGGAATGCATTAACTTCTGTATTTGTATCCAAATCCCTGAATATAGTGCTTGGAACAATAGAGTTGCTTAATAAATGTTTGTAGATAGATAGATTGATTGAATGAATGATATGTGATCTCATTTAGACAAAATTAGGTGGCACAGTGTATAAAGTACTGGGTCTGGAGTCAGGAAGTTGTTGTTCAGTCATTTTTTCAGTCATTTCTGACCTTTTGTGACCCTATTTGGGGTTTTCTAGGCAAAGATAGTAGAGTAGTTTGCCATTTCCTTCTCCAGCTCATTTTATAGATGAGGAAATTGAGGCAAACAGGGTAAAGTGACTTGCCTACAGTCACATAGCTTGTAAATGTCTGAGGCTGGATTTAAACTCAGGAAGATTAATCTTCCTGACTTCAGGCCCAGAATTCTTTCTACTGTGTCACCTACCTGTCCAGAGTCAGAAAGACTAAGTTCAAATCCAGCCTGAGAGACATACTAACTGGGCAAGACATTTAACCTCTTGTCTATAACTATAAAATGGAAATAATAATAGCACCTACTTACCAGGGGCATTGTGGAGATCAAACAAGCACTTAGTACACGGCCTGGCACATAGAAGATGTTTAAAGGCTTGTTCTTTACTTCATTCATTCTATGCATTTGTAGTGTAAAGCACAGTTTGAATAATTCACATGACATGCAGTTTTTGGACCTCTTCCTTCCATAAACCCTCTGGAAAGGACATACCTAGTATGCCAGAGTCCTTCCTCTAGGTCTTCTGCTTTTTCGTAGCTACCATTGTCACATCCACATTGCATGTCTGTTATTCCTCACTCCTAGTATATAACTGACCTCCATCTACTTCCCTTTCCAGTCATATAAGTGCATGAGGATATCTTTGATGCCACTTTGTGACCAAATATCAATAATAAATGCTTATTTAAAATAAATAATAATGATAAATGCTCATTGAATTAAATTGAATCACACTGAATTTAATTAATGATCCCATTTACTTAAACTCACCACAAATCTTTTCATTTCCCTTTGTGCCACCTTTGGTTTTAATTCTTTGGAGATTATGGAGTTCTATGATCTGCTAAATAAACTAAATATCATCAGTGACAGAATACTGGTGTTAAAAAGACGAGCTTTTGTCAAGGGAGCATCTTGGTATCATTAAAAGTGCTACGCAATTTCCCAAATGCAATTCAGCCTGCTTAACCTCCTCCTAGTCAAATGTAATATTTGTCCATGTTTAATTGGCCAAATAATACATAGCACTGATGGTCATTGCTGATATCCTCCTCGTGTGCCCACTCTTTTCTTCCTCTAGTGTCTGTATGCCTCTTCTGTGTTTCAGCACATCCACTACAACCTCTTAAGGTTTCCCCTAGAGATGTACATGTTCCCAGGTGACGATTGTCACTGTATATCGTTACAGTCCATGAGCTCTGCAAAATGTCATCCTCAGTACATTAATTGTCTGAATCACTAAGCTATGATTGTAGTTCGTACTGATTGGATTCTTTATTGTCTAGCCCATTGTTCACTAAATACCTGAGTGTCTGTATTGCTGGGGAATTTATTTCAAATTCTCATATACCTAGATCCAAATTATCTGCTAAATTGTCGTGATGGTGGTGGTTGTTGTTATGGTGATGGCAATGATGAAGATGATGATGAATTAAGTGGATATCTATGTATGCATTACTTCTTTTTAGAAAATAGTTTACAAAGGAATCACAAGTTTTGGAAGAGAAGTATACTTTCTTCATCTATAAAATTAGGAGTTCACAGTAGATGATTTTTAATGGCATTTCAAGTTCTGGGGTTATATCCATAATGCCAGGCATATTTAGAGGTTGGGAATGAAGGAAAAACACATTTATGTAGTGTCTACTATGTGCCAGGCCCTGTGTTAAGCACTATTTTTTTTACAAATACGATTTGATTTGATTTTTACAACTCTCTATAGTATGGTGCTATTATTATTCCCATTTTACAGTTAAGGAAATTGAGGCCAAGATTAAGTGACTTATCCAGGGTTACACAGTTAGTGACTTAGGATTTAGAGCAGATTTGAACTCAGATCTTCCTGACTCCAGGTCCAGTGCTCTATCCTCTGTATGTCTTAGCAGATGAGAAAGAAAAAATCTAGGCTAATAAGAGAAACATGAGAAATTCAAGATCAAGAAAAAAAAAGAACTTGGTAGAAATAGAGGCACGTTATGTAGAAGATATGGGTTTAGACAAGAAAAACTATTAGAAATTTTATATGAACTCTTTAAGTAAGAGCTAGCAGGGAGTACTTGGGTTTTGCAAGTCCACCTGCCTTTGGTGTGGACTTACGCTATTACCTCAAACCCAAGTTACGAGACTACGTAGCTTGTTAATAAAACAAGGGCCATTCAATCATTTCATTTCTGAAGTTGTAAGTAGAGTAGAAGTGTTATTTGATGATTTAGGATCCTTTATGGAGGAAATGGGACTTGAGGATCTGAGAACTGGGAGAACTTCATTTTTAGATGGTGATGAAACAGGAGAATCTGGTGACCAAATATTGGGGACAAAGAACAGTGAAGCGTCTAAGGGGGGAAAAATTAAGCCCTCTCTGTTTTTCAAAATGGTAGCATCACCCACCATGTTGGAAAGCATGGGTTTAGAAGAGAGGGGTTTAAAAATTCATTTTTAGATGTAAAACTCCCAGTTCAAAATATCTCGATATTTAAGTTATAAATAACCAAATGGAAGATTTCAAAAATGGGACAGGTAGAGTTGAATGATACCTGTATACAGACAGCAAATGAATTATTGTAAATAGGTGTTGATTAATCAGCCAATCAGTAAGCATTTATTGAGCCTACTGCATGTCAGACAGATATCATTTGGAGATTAGGTGATATCAGTAAGAAAATAAAAGTAAGAATCCAGAAGGACCTCCAAAGAACTGTTCCCTAGGGGAGAAGCAAACTGCTAAAGAGACAAGTGCCTTGGAAACTGTGGTTGGAGGAAGTGAATGGAAAGAGAAGATGCTTATACATTTTAGCTGCAAAGTTCAAGGAGAACAGGGATTCATAAAGGGGTTTTGCTTTTGCAGAAAAAAAAAATCACTAGAGGCCTCAATGAAAGCAGTTTTTATGAAGTGAGGGGTATAGAATCCAAACAAGAGTGGGATGAGGTGAGCACGCTTCTCTGTTCTTCTACCCCATTTGCTGGCTCAACAGAAGCAGTAAACAAACCCTATTCCCAGAACTATGCTGACAACATTGATGATGGCGGGTACACAAATTAGGAGGTAAACAAAAAACCATGTTAATTTCAAGCTCCATTAGAAACACAGGCAGAAGAAAAAAATCAGAGTCTGCCAAATAGAAAAGGTCAAAATCGGTGGGGAAAGCAACTTTTCTTTTTGAGCTCCTAAGAGACTATTACTAACAATGAAGGGTTTTTGTTTTTTCTTTCCTTCCTTTTTTCTTTCTTTCTTCCCTCCCCTCTTTCTATCTTTCTCTTCCTTCTCTCTTCATTTATTTTCTGTCTTTCTCTCCTTCCTTTCCTTCCTTGCTTTCTTTCTTTGTTCCTTTCTTGTTTTTTCTTCTTGCTTTCTTTCTTTCCTTCCTTCCTCCCTCCCTGCCTCCCTACTTTCTTTCTTTCTTTCTCTCTTTCTTTCTTTGAGCCATAGAGTTCTTATTGATGTTCCTGGAAAGTATGTGATGGGAGGAAAGGAGCTTACAATTTATTTTCATCACATTTTCTTTTGCAGGAAAAAGGAAAAAATATACAGTAAATGACTGGTATATGGCTAGAGGGCTACATCTTAGAACTGTTTTTTATTTTGCTGCTTGCATAGAAGGTTTTTTTATGGACCTCCAATAATGTTTATAACCTTGACATGACGCACATGAAATATCTTTCCTTTGAAGACCATAACACACACATTCTCTTGGCATTATGCTGACATAGCATAGTCTTGTCTAAGAGACCTCAGGGCCTTTTAATCTCTGTGTAAAATGTGTCATCCACCCCAGATCAAGCCTGTGAAATGCACATATGTCCTTCTCTTATTTGCTTATATTGTACCAGATGACACTCAAGTGAAAACAGATAGCCCTTCATGAATTCCTTTTTGTCATAATGGTAGATAGTCTTAGTCTTTGATGGTGAGTGTTCATCTATAAATCTAAGACCACATGTATTAACTTAGTTTCCTTCTGCCTATGTTCTGTTAGCTTCATTATTCTGCATTTCTGTATCCTTTGGGATACTTACCATAGTAGACTCATTCAGTGCATAAAACATCAACAAGTAGCAATGCAGAAGCAATATGTAATAATGGGCTAGCCTTGGATTCAGGAAGATTTGGTCTTCCCTTTCAAACATAGGTACCATTTGACCATGGATGAGGGTCTTAGACAACTCTCTAAGACTTTAAGTGACAAATGAGTTGTTATCTATCTTCACTTACAAAGGAAATTTCCATACCAGGGAATTTCCTCTACTGATGAAATCACAGGTCCAGACTGCATCCTACCACCACTACCATAGGAAATAAAACTATAATTTAAAAAAGAAAAAGAAAGATATTGTACTGCTAATCAGAAGACTTTGTTTATGGTCCTAGTTCAGCCATGAATTGGATGGTGAGCTGCTGGTGACCTTAGGGAAGTCACATTAACTCTCTGGTTTCAGTTAGGCAAATGGATATTTTCTAAGGTCTCTTCCAGCTCTCACTTCTATGTCTGTGAAAATGTAAATGAATTTCTAAAACCCTGAAATTTTAATTCCACAGTCCACATTGAGACTATTGAGGACCAGAGAAGTTAAAGATTTACTAAAACATGAAGGGTAGATTCCAAAGGTAGTAAATAATAGCACATATCATTTACTGCCTTGTATCATTTCCTAATGTTTCACATGTATATTCACTGGTTTCCTATCTATTCTCTCACCTTGTGATGACTAAGGCCTGTGCCTTAACATTTCTTTTCTATACACCTTAGTCCCTATGACTGTGTACATACATCAGAGCTTTACAATAACTACTTATTGAATGAATGTATAAAATGAGCCACTCAAGGTCCCTTGATTCAGAATCTTCTTTCTCTTTGAAATTGATCATAACTTTTATCTCTTTCTGTATATTGTGCAATTGATAGACTTCATTTTTTCTCTTCTAATCCTCCCTCACTCCCCACTGATCCTTCAGAGAGCTAATTCTATAAGATATTATGAATATTTTATATTTACAAAGATGTATCTGTATATTTATTTTTTCTTTAGTCATTGTCCTAACTGTTGTGCCCTCCCATTCTATAGGATAGTTTCCAAGTGAAAGACAGGGAGGGCAGACATATACTGTATATACATGTACTTCAGATAAACACACACACCCACAACATAAAAAATTGAGATAATTTCTGCCCTCATGGAGCTTACATTCTAATGGAGAAGACAACACTTTTAGGAAAATGGTGGCCATAGAAAGGTGGCAAGACAGCAAGATGCCCAGGTAGGTCCTGGTTTGGTTTTCTTGAAGGTGACTGTAGCTTGGTCTGGGGAAGATTTGAGTTGGTGGTTTAGGTAAAGTTGTACTCATTAATGAAAACATCTCAGCACCTGAATATAATGTTTTATTTTTTTGTTTACCATTCATGTTTACATTTGTAAATGCCCACTAACTCCTCTGATTCAGGCCAAGACTATCTTTTTTAAATGAAACAATTTTGAATTTGGATTCAAGAAGATCTTAGTTCATACTACCCCATACACTTAACAGCTATGTGACCCTGAGAAAGTCACTTAAATTATTGAAACCTCAATTTCTTTCTCTGTAAAATAAGTGAGTTAGCTTCAGTGGCTTCTGAGGCCCCTTTTTGCCCTACATTTATGATTCTGTGATTGTTGTGTTGATGATTCCAAAATCTGTCTCTCTACTTCCACTCCATTTACTAAGCTACCCCCAGATCCAACTGCCTACCTGAACACTGGTACCTCTGATTGAACATGTCCCAAACTAAGCTTCTTAGCTTTCTACCTAAGGCTGTTTCTCCTTCCATTTTCACTTTTTTTTTTTTTTTTGCCATGACACCACCATTTCCCCAGTCTCCCACATTTGAATCCATTGTAATACATTCAGTTCTTTCCTCTTTTTACCTCTTAGGTATTCCCACTTCTGAGAATCTCTATAGACTATTTTTCATCTCCTCCAAGGAGCCAAAGACAAAATTATAACCAAGTTCAGTGCTGGATCTGTGGGATATTGGAAGTACTACCTTTTATTTTAAAAGAATAGATTGACGGAAAAGGTTCATCACCATTAACTGAAGGTCAGCACTTCATTCAAGTCACATGGCTATTACTGCCCCTTTTTCTAAGATGTGCTATTCTGACTAGAGTTGACAGGATAGCAGGGCAGTGCATAATTATACCCTTATAAATAATAATAATAACTAACATTTATCTGGCACTTACTATGTGCCAAGCACATGTTAAGCAGTTTACAATTATTGTCTCATTTAAACCTCGCAACAACCCTTGTAGATAGGTGCTATTATTATCTCCATTTCATAGACGAGAAAATTGAGACAAACATGGGTTAAGTGACCTACCTAGGGTCACATAGCTAGTAAACATTTGAGGTCAGATTTGAATTCAGGTCTTCCTAACCCCAAAGCATACACTCTATCCACTATTCCACTTAGCTGCCTTTTGTATCTATATTGTAGATTCCGGTATTAGTTTATGTTTTCTCCCCAGTAAAATATAAGCCACTTGAGACCAGTGACTGTTTCAATTTGTCTTTGTATTTGCTGGCCCCTAGCACAGTATCTGGCCCATAATTGGTGCTTAATAAGTCTTTGTTGATTGATGATTCCAAATACCCAGAAAAATAATTATATAATCAATAATGACAATATCACAGCTAAGCATTTATAACAGTAAGCACCCCAACATACCCAGGATGGCTGTCAACACAGGTTCTTAGATCTGCTTTTCTAAAGGAAAGCAACTCAAAATGGGTTAACAATCATGTTTTAATCAAACATATGTCTTTTACCTAGTTGAGGGGAAAAAGGTCAGCACCCTGAACTTCAGAGAGTACAAACAGGTTACAAGCAGAAGTTACAAGCAGACAGGCTTCCAACTGTCTGACCATTACATCCATACCCAGTCACAGTTACCAGAGAGGGAAGCACCAACATCTGGGTTTTCAAAGCTGAGGGGTTCAACGGCTGCCCAGAGTCTCGTATGGTCAAATCACAAAACTCTTCTCAAAGTGAGCTCCAAAACAAAATCTCACATCAGGGTATATATAGCCTTCTCCTGGCTCAGAGAATATCACAACCCTCTTGACCCACTGCCCAATCACAAATTATCAAGGTGTGGGCATTCCTGAAAAGCAAGCCTCCTGCCACAGGCTCCAGGTATTATTAATATCAGCTTATTAGGGGGAAGAGTATATTTTCAAATCAAGGAAGGTTCTCAGAGTCACTTAAGCCTATCAAAGGGCCTAGGGGCAGGGAAGATCTTAAATTCCCATTCCCATAACAGCATACTCCTAATGTCTTACATATCTTTTTGTTCAACTACTCTAATTATGAAACATACTTGTGTATTATTTTGTATGATAGTTTATGTTTGGACATGTCTTACTACTAACCCCCATGTAAGAGACATTCATCAAGGCTTCTTGTTCTCTTGGAGGTAACCTAGATTTCTTGAAGGCTTTTTCAGCAAAAAACAAGTTCTGAAGGACCTGAAAAGATGGACAGGCCCAGATTACAGACACAATGATGGACCAGGTGTCTGTTGATTAAGGGTCAGACTTTCTAAACTTGGATCATTTTTACCCAAGCAATTATCCATGATCCTCTCCTTAATTGTTGAGTACCTCTAACATAGTGATGTCATTTTTGGACCACTTTGAGAAAGAAGGGCAACAAACACCCAACCAACCAACAGTATACCTATTTTCCCAAACCCCTCCAGTATTTCTCATTTTCTTTCTTTGTCACATTAGTAAATCTGCTGGGTGAGAAGTGGTACCTCAGAGTTATTTTAATTTTCATTCCTGTAATTGTTAGTAATTTAGAGCATTTCTTCATATGGCTACTGATAGCCTTGGGTTTTTTTTTTCCTTTGAAAACTACCTGGTCATATCCTTTGACCTTTTATCAATTGGAGAATGGCTCTTATTGTAAATTTGATTAATGCTTAAATATTTTAGAAATGAGACCTTTACCAGAGAAACTTGTTTCAAAGATTATTTCTATTTTTTTCCTAATTTTAGCTTTACTGGTTTTGTTTTTATAAACCCTTTTTAATTTATATAATCAAAATTATCCATTTTACCTCCTGTGAAATAAATAAAAACTAATAAATAAATTCCATGCTCTAAACTAGACCTTGAGATCATGAGTGGACCCAACTAAGCCTCTGGAACCATTTTCTGCCCCATTACTGGACCAGACACCTTTTCTCGCCCCTCCTTGCAAACACACCCTCTTGTTCAGAGAATTGTAATAAAGTCAGTACAGCTACAAGGAAATATAGGTGACATTTTTTTTAAAGCAGTAAAAATGTATTTTAAGAAAACATGTTGTTGAGGGTTTGTAATCTACATGAACAGAGAGAGGATCCTCAGCGATGAAATCATAAATCCTTGAAAGATTGTGCTAAAGCCCTAGGGTATATATGTGTATGTGTGCATATGCATATGTATGTGGGTATCTATATGTATGTATGTACAAAAGTGTATGTTTGTTGTAAACTAGACCTGTGATTTCAGTAGTATATGAAACTTCCAGTAAGGAAACTCCCTCTACCAATGCAAATGAATACTTATATAGTCTTAGAGAGTTGTTTGGGGACACTGAAAACTTAAGTGACTTGCCCAGGGTCACAAAGCCAATGTAACAGAGATCTGGGAAGATATAATCTCTGTCCCCTTAGAGCATCTAATACAGAGATAGGATACCAAAAGGATACTCTAATATTAAATTATTTATGGTAAGTACTGAAAAGAGGTACTGCCAAATAGTCCATGAGATTTTGTAGGAATAGAACACAGGGCAGTGGTACATCTAATTAATGAGGTGCTGAGTCCTTTAGATGCAGGGGCCATTTTGCATGTTTCCTTTTCATCACCCATGGTAGTATAAAGCACTAGACTCCTAATGAATGAATATTTGCTACTGCTTTTATTAGACCATAGCCTGACTTTTGTTTAGGGATGACATTTCCAGTATTTCATTTCATATGCAATGATTGCCAAAAGAAATAGCTTTAGGAGGGACTCTGACACATGTTTTTGGATTCAGCTTAATTTCACAATAGGTAACTGGAGTATCATTTAGAACGTTAAGTGTGTGCCTGCTGCAAAGCATCATTGAGATTTGGAATTGAAAGAAAATGCAATAGGTACATACAGCTTTACAGGACCTCCCTGCATGTAGGCCCATATCAGAAGGGCACCTTAGCTGACATTTAGATGAAGCCCAAACAGGGTAGTGTGAGTTACCACCTAGTGGCTGCTCAGACAGGAAGAATATATTTTAGGATTCTGACATTGTAATTTAACAGATTAAAGAAATCTAACTCTCCTTCCACACTTCATTGTTATGTTGTACTTAATTGAAGATAAATTGAAAATGCATCAATACTAGGAAAACTATCTTCCTGGGGTTTCATTCATTTAGTGTCTCGTTGCCCTTTATATTCTGCATTCCCAATTTTCAAGTCAAAGTGGAAAAAAAAAATTCTTTTCCCTCTCATTGCCAGCTCAAGCTGTGTTCACTCTCCCGCTCCCATAATCACCAGTAATAAAGATCCTGCCATCAGAACTTTGCTGACAATCCCGTTGACAATACATGAGGCTGAATAGAATGTGCACGGTCCTCCGTAGCTATAATAGCTCCACAAGCCCTAAAAGTAGTAAAAATTTCCTTTAACCAGATGTGACTGCTTAGATGCAGCCAGACACCCAGAGAGCAGATGTTCCAAGGAAGAAGGCGCAATGTGTCACTTTTCCTTCTCTAACCACATTGGATTTTTTTTTCCTTGCTGCCTAATGAATGACAACCTTGGCACCATGGAGTGCATACTTTGTAGATTTCCCACAGGGGTCTTTTTGTCTTTTCCCTTATTTATACATCCTTTCATTAAAAATCTAAGTTCCGGTCTATCTTTCCCTTCAGTCAGCCTTACAAATATGGTTTTTGTGTGTTGGACTATTCATAAATTATTAATGTCACATTGGAAAAGGCTTTCAGAAACCAGTCTTCCTGACGTGTAACTAATAATATTTTCAGCAAAGCTTCAGGGTGCAGAGATGCTCGAAGCTTCCCTTCTAAAGTAAACTGGCAAAGCTTTTCCTCCTTGGGTGAAACAATTAAGTTCATGTTTCATTTGCAGATGAGATGATGGCATGCATTTAAGTTGATGATGTCTGTCAAAATGGTGTCAGTCTTTTCAACCTGCTTAGCTGGGGTAAGAGTTGAGATTGTTTGAGGAGCACCAGGGCTTTGGGATAGCATTCAAAGATTTTCACTCATCAGGAAAGAAGGTGGCATTCCCAGCTGTCAAACTGTAAGGAAGTGGTTTATTTTTCCTTTCTGACTTATAAATTCAGACCCTCCATTGATGTCCTCAAGTGTCAGGTGGTACTTCATTGCTGAATGTGCATTTCCCCTAAACTAACCTGATGGGTAGAGAGCCTTGTGCAAGAATTGTGTGCTAATCAGGCCCCAGAAATAAATATGAAGTGCATAGAAATGTAAATGTAGGGTGATGGGAGGACTTGTCATCCCAAAAATGGGTGTCCCCAAATGTTCCAGTGATGGTTACATTCCTGTTGATGGACATATGGGAAATTTACACTGCCTTCAGTCTGGGAAACTAGAAAGCATCTATTTTAGCAAAGTCCTAAGAAACTTAGCATTCTGTATTTATTTTTCCTTCTGCCACTTCTGCTTATTAGTTACTAGGAGTGCCATCTCAAATATAGAAATGCACATAGAAATGGATCTGTGATCTCATCCATGCAGGTTTTCCAAAGATGATCTCAACCCAGCTATGGCTATTCATCTTGTGTGACCCTTTGTATGTTTCTTCCCCTGAGTTATCCACTAAAGCTTCACCAAATATGCTTCCTTGTTTGCTCCTGACCTCACAAGGGAAGGAGTCCATCCAGTGACTATGAGTAGTTTACTATAAGAATAGTAAAAAGCAGCATAGTCGAGCAAATCACACAGAAACTGAAAGTCAGGGGACCAAACCTTCAAGTCCCACAAACCTTCTATGCCTCCTTAATCCAGACTTGATAAACTGGATTTCTTAGGTCGTGAAAAGAGCAATGAGCTAGCTAGCATATGTGAAAAAAGTGCTTTGAGATCTTTGTAGAAAGCCTCACAGTCTCTGTTTTCTGCCTTCAGATTAGCAAATGACCCACCATGGGTTTTGAAACTCAGACTCACCTTACTTTTATTACACATTATAGACATGAGTTACCTGTTCACCTTGTATGTATTACATGATGACAGTTTCATTGCAAATGAGAAAAAAAGATGTAGTTAGGAAGGCAAACCTGTGGGAAGAAAATACACAAGAAAACCAAAATTATATTGACTTCAATTATCTGCAATTTTAAATTCCATTGGTATGATGCTTAATCACAGGTAGCAGTACTACTGTCTTTAAAATGTCCAAGGATCTCAAAGCATGTTTTATTGAGTTTAGCAAATCAGCAAAGTATGGGTGGTCCATGCCAATTTAATCTAAACAATATAATTTAGTGCGGCTATTTTATATTGAGCCTATTTCAGATGGCTCACCATGTGGCGTTTTCCTTCTTTTATAGACAGTCACGTGGAGGCACAAATGAAGGAAAGATACATTTGCATCTTCAAAAAACTCTTATGAATTTCTTTAGTTGTTATATTAGTCATTTCTCTACATACCTTCCCTCACACCACTGCCATTGAACTCCCCTTATACCTCCTTCATACATACACACAATTAAGCGAAACCGTTTGACACAGCATCCTCATTTAATAGAACATGCCAAATTATTCACCTGTAATTTATCCACCACTGCCATGCCTCTATTGAGAAGAGAGATGTTTCATCATCTGTTCTCCAGACCCTAGATTGAACATTACAACTAATCAGAGTTGACTTTTAATGTTGTTTTCATTTACATTATCATCATTATAATGCAAATTCTCCTGGTTCTGCTTTCTTTACTCTGCATCAGTTTATACATGTCCTTCTGTGTTTCTCTGAATTCCACATATCTTTCATTACTTAGAGGGAAATGTAGGGCATCTAGATGGTGCAGTAGATAGAGTGCTGGGCCTGGAGTCAGGAAGACCTGAGTTCAAACCCAGCTTTAGACACTTACTAGCTATGTGATCCTGGGCAAGTTACTTAACTCCGTTTCCCTCCATTTCCTCATCTGTAGACTGAACTGGAGAAGAAAATGGCAAGAAAACCTCCCATAAGGGGTCACAAAGAGTCCAACACATCTAATATGACTTAAGTAACAAAGAAATAATATTCCATTGATATACTTAGTGGCTTATTCAGCCATTCCCCAGTAGTTGGGCCCCAACCTTGTTCTCAGTTTTGCTTTGTTTTTGCTATCATAGAATTCTTTTATGAATATTTTGAGATATGAAGCCATTTTTTCTGTTTTTTACCCTTTTTGGTATACATGCCCAAGAGTAGGGTCCCTGGGTCTACAAAGAATTCTCTAACTTTTACAAAATTCCAAGTTGTTTTCTTAGAATGTTTGTACCAATTTTACAGCTCTACCAATGGTGCCATCATGCACCTGTCTTCCGTGGCCCATTCATTATTGACTCTTTCTCTCTTTTCTCACCTTTTCACTTTAAAAAGTGAAAAATAGAACTTCAGAATACTTTAGTTTTACTTTTTCTTATTATTCATAATCTGAAGCATTCTTTCATGTGGTTATAGATAATTTGTGATTCTTTAAAAAAAAAAAACTTGTTCTTCTCCTTTGACCACCCACCTATTAGGAAATGACTTGATCTTATTTATATTAAGTTCCTCCATATCTTGGATGTCATAATTGTTCAGATGTATGTGATGCTAATTTTTTCCTACCAACAATTTCTTTTCTTAATCTAGCTACATCAATTTCATTAGGCAAAATCATTTTCATTGTAAACAAAATTCTTTTATATTTTAGAATCATCTCTATCCTTTGTTTGGCTAAGAATTTCCCCTTTAATCATTGTTGTGAAAGATACCTCCTCCTATCGTCTTCTAATTTTTTTTTAATAGTGTGACCTTTTATATTCAGGTCACACCTATCCATGTGCCTGTTTTATAGAGTATACAAGTGACCTTCTTAGGACAGAACCATTACTAATCTATGGCTCTGTGCCTAGAAACTTACCAGCCTGATTGTCTGTTGCTTTATACTGACCTAATGCTACTGATAGCAACCTTAGAAGTCTAGTTTCCAGACAAGAAAAAGAGACAGCCACTTAAATATTTCCTGTGTGTACATATGTCTTTTATTCCTCCTGTTAAGAAAACCTTGTGGGTCACTGATAAAATACTGGACACCGTGATTTTTCTGGGAATAAAATGGCATCCTCTGATGTTAGGAAAATGCCAGGAAGTTAGTAAATATTCCCATCATAACTGTGGACATTGGGAAATAAGGACTCTGAGACATCAAGCAGTGACTGGAAACTTGCCTGATTTGGTTTCATTTAAAGACAGCAGAGCATAATTAGACCATAAGGGGAATTCTGTTTTCCATCCCCAAGGGTGTATGATTAGTAAGTGATTTTCCATGTCACTCTTGTTTTCTACTTCCTGAATTTCCCCCACCATTGGAAAGACTTGCTTCTGAATAGAACTAGTAGAACAGCAGTATCTAAGATACTGAGCCAAATTACCAACCAAAGGAATTTTTCTGGCTTTCATTTCCATCTCCCAGATCCATGGGGTATCTCAAGTTTTGCGTGGGGATTTTTTTTTTCTTTCATTTCACACATTCTAAACAACATAGTGATAGAGCTTTCCTGTTTTTTTTAATCTAAAAAAACAGACCATGTTGGTGTCCTAGACAAGGGAATAGCTTTGACACATATAGAAAATATGATATTCACCCCTCCAGAATCAAGATTTCCATTGTATTAGGAATTACACACAATTAAATTCAAATACAGACTTAAGCCAGCGTTTCAGTTAAGCTACTTAATAAAACAATTAGTCCAATGAAGCAATGAATGAATAAGCCTAGCAAACTGAGGTTTGGTTAAAATGCTCTCTACAAGTGTAGGTAAAAATTGAATGTCAAGGTACCTTAAAGCTTTGCTTTTAGTAAAGAGAAAACTGTTCCAAGTTGAAAGTTCAATGATACCAGTAGAGGAATGAAACAGTTTTCATCTTTGAGAGAATTTAATTGTTGAATATGAAAGGTACAAAGAGACTCAAAGACGATCAAATATAAACACAGAGTCAAAATGTGGCCTAAAGATAATAATATTATTATTATATAATTAATAATAATTAAAATAGCTAACATTTATATAGCACCTACTATGTGCCAGGCAACTGTGCTGAGTACTTTACAATTATCTCATTTGATCCTCACAACAACCTCGAGAGGTAGGTGCCATTATTATCCCCATTTTACAGATGCGGAAACTGAGGCAAACAGTGGTTCAGTGATTTGGTCAGGGTCCCACAGTTTGTGTAAGTGTCTGAGGTCAAATTTGAACTCAGGTCTCCTGGTCCTTCTAGTATCAAAGCCAACGTTTGACCTCGGGTTTCCTGACTCCACGTCTAGACTTTTCTCTTTCTAGGACACCGCGATATTTCTTTATGAACTGATAAAAGCATGAAATGTTAGATAAGGACCAAACCTGTGATTTTATGGGTGTGGGTATGAGGTCTTTGTCTCCCAGTGCAGATCAGCACATTCTCTTCAGCTTTGAGTTTTAGAGAGTTGTCTAGAGCAGGGCTTCTTAAACTTTTTCCACTCATGACCCCTTTTTGCACGGCATTGTGTGGACTGAGGACATTCGCAGTATACAGTGTGCAGGCTTCATGTTCAGAACCAAGGCTGCATTGGTTGGATATCATAATTGTTCAGATGTATTTGATGCTAATTTTTTCCTACCAACAATTTCTTTTCTTAATCTAGCTACAAGTTGCCCAATGCAACACGGGCAAGTGCTGCCAGAAATACCTTTCATTCATTACACGTTTGATTTGTTAGTTAATTTTTGGTCATTGCACAGTCAGAAACCTTTTACTGTTGCCAAATATTTCGAGACGACAGAAGCTGTGTTTAGAGCCCTGAAAAGTTAAGTTGTTCATCCACCATTGTATGACAATTAGGTGTCAGAGACGGGAATTGAACCTAAATCTGCTTAGTTCTAAAGGCAGCTAGGTGATAGAGCAGAGGATAGAGGCCTGGAGCCAGAAGGACCTGACTTCAAATCTGGCACAAGACACTAACCTCCAAAAAATAAAAATAAAAAAGTAAAGGCAACTCTCTGTACTCTTCACCAGAGCTCTCAGACATGCTGCCCTCACCCCTGACCCCATGGTGGAAGAAACACTCCTAGTAAGGCTGAACTAGATTAACATATAATTGGGAGATATTTAATAAAATAAGTACAAACACAATAGAACATAGATAATGTTAATATGTGAGACAAGTAGGTGGCTAAATGGGTAGAATTTGGGACCTAAAGTCAAGAAGACAGTTCAGATTTGGCCTCAGACACTTGCTAGCTGTATGACCCTGGGCAAATCACTTAACCCTATTTGCTTCAGTTTACTCATTGTAAAATGAGCTGAAGAAGGGAATGGTGAACCACTCTAGTATCTTTGCCAAGAAAACCCCAAATGGGATCATGAAGTGTTGGACATGACTAAAACTCCTGAATAACAACAATGTTAATATGTGGTTTTCTAAGTCAATATGACACCCCCAGGGATTCTTATGGATGCGTTTAGTGGCCCTCTTTCTATTTGAGTTTGACCTCACTGATCTATACAATGTTGCCTTGATGGGTTGTTGGCTATTCTCCAATTTAGGGGCTTATAAGTATGCCTCTGTTCTACAAAACTGTTAAAATAACTCTATGGTTTCCCATACCCATTTTTTCCCTTTGAAATAATCAGGTTGTTCTACTTTGGCAAGGAATTTCTTGTGTAGCATGCTCACCTCAAGGACTGAAGAAAACTGATAGAAGACCAGTGAACTGTAGTCCCCAGTAAGTCTGGATCTCTTGGAGAGGAATGACTAGTGTTATGTCCCACAATAGACTAAGAAATATTGTGCTACCATTTTCCTAGGTTTTTAATCAGTCAATCAGGCAATAAACATTTATGAAGCACCTAAGTAACAGACACTGTTCTATATGCTGGACAAAGGCAAAAGACAATTTCTGCCCTCAAAGAGATTATATTTTAATGGGGAAGAATAGCATACAAAAAGAAGCTGAAAGGGGAGAAGGAGGGAAGGTACCTTTAGCAGAGAAGACTAGAGAAGGGAAACTGGGTGGGAAATGAAGAAATGACTGGCTTGGGTGTTCTCCTTAAGTACTAGGAGGAGCTCTCCATCTTCCTATCAGAAGTAACTCTCCAGGGGCACTCTTTTTTCCACCTCCATATATTGCACCATTTTAGACTCATCTTTAGATTTATCTGTTCTAGCGGGAGAATCATTGGATTTAGAATGAGGAAATGTTTGGGTTGAAATCTCAGCCCTGATACTTAATACATACATGCGTGACCTTGAGCATGTCATTTAAATTTTCTGGACCTCAATTTTCCTTGGGAGGTTGGGACTAAATAATCTCTATGAACCTTTCCATGTACAGAATCTATTAGCCTGTTAACTGATGAGCAAGTTAACTGATATATTGGGTGAAGGCTTAAAAGGTGAGAAGTAAACTAACTTTTCCTATTTGACTATATGTGAAAATTGTTGCCTGATCCCTAATCTCAGAAAAAAAAAATTTAATTTAATAAAATAGTGTGATAGAAGGCTGTACAGCACAATACAAAGCGGGCCTGATTTGGAGTCTTCAAATCTTGGCTTTGCCTCTTTTTCTCTATGTGACCATATCATTTAACCATCTCTGGGCCTCAATTGTGTCATCTATAAAATGAAGGGACTAGACTAGATGCAGTCTAACATCCCTTACAGCCATAGATCTATGACTTGAAGCAAGTCAAGATAGTTATGTTAAGTAAGTAGTTTTATTTGTCTACTTTGCCATTGCCAACTACAGATGGCATTTAGTCCTGCAGTCTTTGTACCTGATGCCTCTTTAAAAAAATATCATTTGATAACTATCTCAGTTTGCAATAAGTATAAAATCGTGCCCATTTAGGAGTTTAGGGAAATCAATCATGTATTTCCCAGGAAAGCATTGAAAGTGGTTAAGTATCACAGAAATAATAACCATGCACAGGGAGGTACAGTCCAACCAAGACTGCAAATCAGTTATTACTATACATACTCACGGTCATGCTAACAAGAATTCCTGTCCGCTGATGTCCTACCTAAGGAGACAGCATCACATTAATGACACCTCCCTCCGTATCCTGTGCTTCTGAACATGCAACAGACAAATGCATGGAAAAGTTATCATGGACAATTGAAACACTTTGGAGAATACGTGCCTGTCAGCCACCCAGTGCAATCCCACTCATTCCTATTGCTCAGATTGTATCTGGAAGGAAAAATGTTTAACTGCCTGCCATTTTGAGATGTTGTTGCCAGAGAAGCTCTATCTCACTGCTGTTTTAGGGGAACATTAACATGATCTAGTAGTGTCTCTTTTTCAACCTATCAATTAGGGAAAGAGCAGGGGGTAGATGTGATTTATTAGACAGGCACAAGATGGATAGCCCTGGAAAATCTCATCTAGGCGAGAGCGATTGGAATTGCCAGGACGCCAAAGTTTGCCCCGTGAAATCCACAGAAGTCTTGACGAGGTTTGGCTGGCTTACTCTGCTAAATGAAACCACCGTGGCGACTGTCACAAGGTGATTAATAAAGTATATAAATCTAACTATGGGGAGAGAAGATGAATCGAGGTACGTGCATATCCAAAATGGAATGAAATCGCACTGAAGGCACCAGTCAGTGCTTCTTGGAATTGCTCAGACAAAATGATGTCCTCTTGGTTGGAGAAAGACAGCAAGGGAGCCTTGGCAAAGCACTGTCTATGGAGTCCAAAGACCAGGGTTTGAGTTCCAGGCTACTTAGTTGAAGGATCATAGGTTTAGAACTGGAATAATAGTGTTTGTGGTATTCAGGGAGGGCTTTAAGACAAGCAAAGTATCCTCACAACAGCCCTCTTGTAGATACAGTAGGTATTGGTCTCAGATTGATGATTTCATTCATGGAAGGAACTCTCAGTGAGGAAACTTGCTGTATCAATGCAGACTAATAATTGTTCTGTAATTTATAGACTTAGAAAGTGGTCTGGGGTACTAAGATGTTAAGTGACTTGCCCAGGATGACACAGTCAGTATGTGTCAGAAGCAGGACCTAAATCTAGCACTTATTAACAGAGAAGCCTCTTTTTATCCATCACAATACCGTAGATATTATTATTTTTTCCTTCCTCACCCTTCCACCCCACCTCATGCCCATACCCACTAATAGATGAAGGAATTGAAACTGAGATTAAGCAACTTCCCTAAGGCCATATGACTTTTAAATGTTAGAGCCTAGATTTAAACCCAGATTTCTTCTGTCTCCAAGCCTAGAATTATTCATTCTCCTACTCCTTGCCATACTTCTAGGTCTCTGAGGAAGAGATCTTAAAAATCATCTAGACCACCCCCACATTTTGTAATATAGTCCAGAAAAATTATGTGACTTGCTTGCTTCATATCCTTCCCTAGTTTCCACCTCCATAAAATGATATTTGCAAGACTTCCACTACCTAATAGTTCAGAAATTGTTGTGATCATCAGTTGGTGCAATATATCAATAACTTTGTAAATTTTTTTTGTTTTTCCGGGAAAAGTATTTTATTTAGAACAAGCAGTGACTGGGGCAGCTAGGTGGCATAATGAATAGAGTACCGGCCCTGGAGTCAGGAGGACCTGAGTTCAAATTCGACCTCACACGCTTAACACTTACTAGCTGTGTGACCTTGGGCAAGTCATTTAACCCCAACTGCCTTCCAAAAAGAAAAAAAAAAGAACAAGCAGTGACAGCACTGGGGTAAGCAACACAGTGGGCGAGGATGAAGGTGCCATAAAGATGTGATGCCACTAAGACATTGCAAACAAAGGACAAGTTGTTTTGTAACTGAGTCTTTTACCTTCAGGTTAGAATGAAAAATGACAACAGTGTAAGTGGAAATTTTTATTAGAAATAAGATGTATTGAGCTTTTTTTAATGTTGAAATCATATTTGTCCCATCCTCCCCTCCCAAAATTAAACCCTATTTATACCCCCACAAAAAATTAAACAAGCCAAAAGCTGACACAGAGACTGACTGACAATATAAGCAACATTCTGTCCCCATACTCCACACATCTCTATGACAAGGAGAGGGAAGTATATTTTACTGTCTGTTCTCTGGGAATAAGATTAATTATTACAGTTACTTAGACTTCCTTTTACAACTCTTTTAATTGACATTATTATAGCCATTGGGAATACTGTTCTTTTGAATCTCTGCCATTCTGCATTGATTCATATAAATCTTCCCATATTTCTCTGAATTCCTTGTATTTATCATTCCTTACTGCACTGTAATATTCTATTACATTTACATTCACATGTAACAGGAATATTTATATAGAGCTTAATGGTGAGTAATAGATATATGGTTTCTCATTTGATCCTCACAACCCTGGTGCTATTATTTATTATCCCCACTTTACAGATGAGGAAACTGAGGCTGGAAAAGATTAAGTTATGTTTAGGTTGAAAAGTAGTTTAGGTAGAAAAGATAAGGTATGTCACACAACTAGGTATCTGAGGCAGGATTCAAACTAAAGGCTTCCTGACTTCCAGTCCAGCATTTTGATGCCAATGCTTTGATACCACAGAAGGTGCTGCTTTGAATATTTTAGTATATATTGGACCTTTCTGTCTACAACCTCTTTGGACTATATTTCCAGTAATGGGGTCACTGGGTCAAAGGTTTGTAACTCTTCTTATATAATAGCAAGTTGTTTTCTAGATTGGTTGGACCAATTCATAGTTTCATCAATATGGCCTTTCAGGCCACCCCTCCAACACAGTCTGTTTTCATTTTTTGTCATCCTTATAATTTTGTTAAGTGTAAGGTAAAACCTCAGAGTTGCTTTAATTTTCATTTCTTATCATTGGTGATCTGAAGCATGATTTAATGTGGTCATTCATAGTTTACCATTCTTGCTTCGAAATCTGTTCTTTTGTGCTTTTATGTAGTGGGTTGAGGGCTTTATAATTACAAAACACTGTATTGGCTATTATTTTTAGATCTTCTTCAACCAATATTGCCATGTTGTGTCATCTTTTTTTAATGACCCACAAGGCATATTTATTTTTATTGTTTCTATCACAAAAGACCTGAACTGGTACTAGAATGGAAAAGTATATGAATTGAGGAGTTCTCATTCCAGAACCAGGGCTGTTTCTACAGTAGTCATATCACTTTCCTGCTCTAACACCTTCAGTGGCTCCCTATTAAGTGCCTGCTGAATAAAATACAAATTCCTTCACTGGCATCTAGAGGCCCCTGATACTTATAGACTGCCATGTTAATGGAGCTGAGAAATGATTGGTTCAGCTCTCCTCAGAGCTGCTCTTAAATTCTGCTGGTAATCATGTAAGTGGGGTTGGTAGTTTTCAAAGTAATTAGAACCCTAGAGCAAATAAACACTAAATGAGCTCTTCTCTTTGATGTTATTTTTTCTTACTAAATAGCTCTGTTCTGCTATAATTATATACTAGTCATTATAAAATTAAAAATCATTTTAACTGAATGGATGCTTTCTTAAAAAACATTTGTTTCTTACTAATTATTGTGAACTAATTGCAGTCTCCAAGAAGTCTGAAATCACTGTATTAGAGTCCCAGGTCCTAAATTCATCAAAGTTTTATCTCCTAAGGGGAGTGAAGGAAGCCAGCTGATTTTGCCTGGGCACTACCCCTAGCATCTCTCTCTTCTCCACTCCTGATGCCTGCAATTTTTACCTAGATTATCATTAAAAGCACCAGTTTTAACTGGTATTCCTTTCCCTGTTCCTTCTCCCTAAACTTTTCCTTCATACCAATGCCCAGGTATTTCATTATACACAGGTATAATTAAACAATCCTAGATTTACAGATCTAGTCCAACTTGGTCATGGGAAAACCAAGGCCCAAAAAGGTTATTAAATTGCCCAAGGTTATCCAGGTAATAACTGTTGAAGGTAGGATTTGCACCTGGATGCTCTTTGTATAGTAGATGCTTAATAAATGTTTATTGACTGACTGACTAGCCCAAGTGCCAATGTTCTTTCCATTGTAATCATGTTACTCCTCTGCTTTAGATCATTCCCTAACTCCCTTGAATAAAATACAAATTGATTAGCCTGATATTCAAAGCACTTGAAATCTAATTCTAATCGACCTTTCCTTCTTTATCTTGTAGTACATCCATGATATACTGAAGTGAGTCCTGGGTTCAAATTCTGGGCATTTCCAGGTTTTGTGATCTTACCTAGCCTCTTTGTGTCTGGAAAAAGAGGAGATAGGACTTAGTGATCTCTGAGTCCAGATTCCATGATTCTAAATGCATAATATGATCCTCGTCGCCCACCTTATGTTCCAGCCAAACTGGACTAGTTCCCACTTTTTTTTTTTGCTTTTTGGAGGGTAGTTGGGGTTAAGCAACTTTCCCAAGGTCACACGGCTAGTTTTTGTGTTGTATCTGAGGCCGGATTTGAACTCAGGTCCTCCTGACTCCAAGGCTGGTGTTCTATTCACTGCGCTACCTAGCCGCGCCTAATTTCCACTATTTAATCTCTTCCTGTCAGTCTCCCAATTCCATGCATTTGTCCACATTGCTTCTCATGCTTGGGGGAGGCAGGGGGCGGATCATCTAACATCTCTAATTTTGAAATCTAAGGTCTGGTTCAGGTATCCCATCCTCCATGAAGGGTTTTTTTTTTTCCCCCACTTAACTCAATTTGAAATGATTTCTTCTTTCTAGACTCTGATGACTTGATGGTTGACCTCCTGTGTGCATGTAGTCATTTTTATTTGTATTTACCCTTTCTAGATTAAAAGTTCCTAGAAGTCAGGGCCTGGGACCCAGCAACAAGACATAGTAAGCACTTATAAATATGTCCTGAACTTAATCAAGGTAATGAGCCAGGCTAACCTAAGGACAGAAGGAGGTTCAGACCTTCATAACTCTAATCATGCCTACGGGACAAACAGGGAACATTCTTTTTTTTATGAATTCTCTTTACAAACTTGCCTTTGGGCAGAAAGAAGAATGTGTAGCAAGTGGTAAGGGACCTGGCCTCGTGTATTTGGACAGTGTTTAGATAGATAGATCTCACTCTATACCATCTTGACATATTGTGCCACCAAATATTGAATACCAAGGCCTCAAAACAGAGATTAGAGATAGAGAAGACCTACAAGGTCAGCCAGCTCATTAGTCTGCCTGAAGAAGACTGCACTCTTGATTAATTTTTTGGTGATGCTACCTGTGCAGTTTCCAACAACAGGAAATGAGGTTTCTTTTCTTTGCCAGGTGAGACTCCCCTAATGCCCATCTCCTAGAAAACAATAATACAATAGATAATTCCATCCCCAGTGGTCACATGGCAGTTTTCTTTACTGCATTTAATTCACTTCTTGTTGAGAGATGATGTTCCTTTTTCCTTCTAGAGTTATAGTAAGACACAAGAGACCAATGTTGCCTTTAACTAAGGATGATAGAAAGAGGAAGTGACAAGTATGGGAAGTCCACATTTATTACTTCAAATCGATAACTTATACACATGTTGTTGCAACATACACCTAACAAAGGGATATGTCTATTCTTGTTCCCTCCCTGGTGGAGATCGAGAGAATCCTGTGACTAGAAGGGATGTTATCAGGTCATCTGGTCCAGTACCCTGCTTCTAGGCAGCATTTTACCCATATTATAGAAGATAAATGGTTAGCTAATTGTTTACTGTTTCTGAAGAAGGTCCTAGCACCCTAGAACTTACCTTAGCTTCATAGTTAGATGAACCTGCCCAGAGGTGACAATAAGGTGTGCTTACAGTAAAGCCAGATAAGCACATTTGCAATTATTGTATTACTTCATTCCTTCTCAGGAAGCTAGAAAAATCTACTCTCTTTAAAATGACCTTCAGTAAGAAATTTGGCAGCCTTTACAGATGGTGTGTGTGTGTTTTTTTTTTTTCATTTTCGAGGCAAGAAACGCATTGCTCAGTTGACTTCTTTTCCAGAAAACATACTTTCCAGAGTGTGGCACAGTTGACCAGAATGCCAGAATGTGTAAGGCCAAGACTATGCCAGGGGCCAGGTGCTACAGTTACAGCTGGTGATTGGCAGAAGCCTAAGTCTCTGAGTACTATCCGAGAGAATTAGAAATGTGTCCTACTTATCCGAACCACACTTCTAATCCAGTCCAACAGACGTTTATTAAGCAATGTTTATATGCAGGGAACTGTTTTGAGCATGGAAAGGCAAGCATGAAGCAGGCCCACAAAAGCTTGGTTGAGAGTGGGGGCACCACACAACTATAGCTGAAGCACTTCTGCTCATGCTCTTAATCCAACCAATCTAATCATTTCTGCCTCTATTGTGCTGGGTGATATAGTGAATAGAGCATGAGGTCTGGAGACTGGAAGACCAACCTGGGTTCAAATCAGGCCTCAAGACACTAGCAAGTCTCCCTTAATCTCTCTCTGCCTCAGTTTTCTTGTCTGTAAAATGGGGGTGATAATATTATCACCTACCTCCCAGGGTTGTTGTGAGAACCCTATGACATAATAATCCTAAAGCACTTAGCACGGTGTCTGGTACATGGGAAACACTACATAAATGTCAGCTATATTCTTCTCCATCCTGAAATTCCCTTCTTTCTCTCTTGAACTCCTTCTGTCCTTCAGGACCCAGATCAAGTTAACTTCCTCCATGAAACCATCTTTATTACTGCTCCCATCACTGATCTCTTCCCTCTTTGAATTCTGCCTCATATTTAGAGTTAAGTAATGGTTCCTCTGTTTCTGGCTCTTAGTTTTGTCTCCATAGTAGGCTAATTAAGTTGTAGGGAACTTAATTAGCATGTGCTTTTAGCTACTCTGTGTCTACCTCAATATCACCTGGTATCCTAGTGAAGGGCACATAGGAGGTCCTTAATAAATACTTGGTTAATTTCCCTTCAACAAGCATTTATTAAGGACCTACTATGTGAAAGGCATTGGAGTTACAGGGGGTCAAGTGAAGAGGGGAAAAAAAATCCAGATTCTGCTCTCAAGGAGCTCACATGGGAGAAGAGAAGAAGAGAGAAAAACCGATACAGGTAATATGTCAGAGTGCGTCACCTTTGTAGCAGGAATAGAAACAAATGTTTATTGAAACTAATAATTGCTGCTTGCTAGGAGAAGGTAATACCCTTCAACATGCAATGCAAAGACCTCCAAGAAAGAGTTCTGTAGTTTTCCCCATATAAATCAGAGTTCATTGTCAAAAAACCAAACCCAACTGGGAGGACATGTGAGTATTCCATACAGGCAGCCTTTCTCAAATCCTGGGCCTATTTGTTTTCTTGGTGTGACCCAGTGGAATTTGTATTATTTCTTTATTGACTCTGTGTCAGAAGTTTTGTAGCTGGTTTTGCCTGAAGTCTAATTTTGGTTTCATTGGTGTACATAAAGAGAGGGGACGGAAACCACTGATTTCATATAAAAAAGGGAAATAAATCACTGCAGAGGAGCTTTGTTGGTGAAGAGTTGTGTACTGCATGATAAAAAAAAAGTTTCCACATTTATCTGCATCATTTCCTCCCCTTTTCTTATAGTCACCCTAACAACAGAGGGAGTAAAAGGGGCAAGGAGCTGTTCAAACATCTAAGATTTAAGCTGCTGCCACTCTCCAAAAGCTTCATTAATCTTTGAGATTCTCACCCCCATTTACTAAAGAACTGTGACTCACACCGAGTTACACAATAATCAGGGGCAAAGTTAATTGGAATTTAGAGGAACATTTATTTCTCCCTTTCAGCAATTTCTCAATGCTTTGAGCAAAGGATTGCATCCCTGTGGGAAAGGGAAGGAGGTGATTTGCAAGTGATTGAAAAGGGGGTGTTTACTTTTAGGATTTTCTTTCATTTAGGACCTAAGTCCTTTGCCAAAGCGACCAGACAGTTACAGCAGACCCATTTTACTACTGGTTTCTCTCTATAAGATTAGAAGTACATTGGGAGACCCAAGAGTGCTGCATCCTTTATATGATGATAGATTTGATGATCCAGATTGAAATAAGGAAGGAAGGAAGTGAAAGGCAACTATGATTTGCCACTGCCTTGATGTGTGACTTTAGGCAAATCAGCAAGGTTCTCTGGACCCCCGTATCAAAATTAAAGGATTGGATTAGAAGATTTCCAGCTATAAAAGTATGACTTTTTTACACTGGGCCAGTCTATGCCTCAATTTTCACACCTATCAAAGAGAAGTAATAATGTCTACTATACTTACTTAATTAACTTGGTCTTTGTGAAGATCATATTCATTCATTTAATAAGTATTTGTTAAGAATTTGCTATGTGCAAAGTACTGTCTGTGTTAGGCACTGGGGCTACAATGACCAAAAAGAAACAGTCAAGAGGCATATATTCTGAGGGGATATACCATGTAAACGTATAAATAAATAGAAAACATGAAAAGTCATTTCCAAAGGATAGGGGAGGGGAGGAGGTGTGGCTCTAAGGGAAGATCAGGAAGGGCCCTCTGTAGGAGTGTTGATGGGAGTTAAGGTTGTCCAAGAGGTGGAGGAAAGTGAGAAGAAAATTCTAGGCATGGGGCACACTGTATGCAAAGGAAAGAGAAGTGGGAGGTGGAATGTTCCAGAAGGGAATAAAGAACAGGCTAGATTGTGATCCTTGTGAGGCAAGTAATATAGGTATTCATATCCCCATTTTTACAAATGAGGAAACTGAGGCTTGTGTGTGTGAAACCATTTTGCACAGAATCAATTATTATTATTTGACAACATAATACAGCAAGGGGTGAAGGGGGTACCCTACTTTTTTTTATTTTTTCTTGAAGAGTCATAATTTAATCCTGTGTTGCTGAAACTTAGGGCTTGGCCCTTGTACATTTGACTAAGGACACATTGAAATTAAGAAGATTCTTTTTGTCTAGAGTGCCTCCCTACCAAAGTGCTTCCATCATTGTACCTATATATGAGTACAATTGAGAGCAGCTAGGTGGTACAGCGGATAGGGAGTCTAACTTGGAGTCAGAAGATTCATCTTCCTGAGTTCAAGTCTGGCCTCAGATACTTAAAACCCAGGTGACCCTGGGCAAGTCACTTTACCCTGCTTGCCTCAGTTTCCTCATCAGTAAAATGAGCTGGAGAAAGGAAGTGGAAAACCACTCCATTATCTTTGTCAAGAAAACCTCAAATGGCGGGGGGGGGGGGCCTTACAATAGAGGAAGGAGTAACAAACGTCGGCGCCATGGAAGAGAAAAGAAAAAAGGCAA
>NW_027187460.1:37349900-37441064 GCF_028583685.1 Petaurus breviceps papuanus
CACCAGGAGTCTGGACATAACTGAGACAGCCACAATAGGAACAGAAATGAATACAACTGAGATAAGCAAAGGAGAGAATAATACTTTGTCAGTATATCTGGGGTAGGTCCTACAAGCTATGTAAGCCATGTACATACAAATGGTCTTCTCCCCTATGATATAATTATTCCATCTTGCTTTCCTTTTGAATTTGGCTACTGTCCTAAGGTTTATTTTAGATGATCATCTCTGTCATTTTTATTTTTTCTTCAAATTTTGAAGCCAAGGGACATATCCCCAGCTTCAGGGAACAGCTGGAATTTGGATTGTTAAATTCCACTGGAAGAGTCCAGGCGATCTTTTACATATTTGCGTTGAGTAATGAAAAAGAATTCACCCCATGATTAATCATAATCATATTTTCCATGGAGCTAAAACCTAAGACTAAAACTTGCCACGGTCAGTTTAATGGAAAGAGCACAGGAGGCATTAGAAAATTTGGATTCAAGTCCCAGTGGTATCCCTCTGTGTTCTTGTGAAAGTTACTTAATTTAACTCAATGCAACAAATATTTATGAAGTACTTACTGTGTGCAAAGAACTGTACTAGCAATCAGCATTTATTAAGTATTTGTCTTTGCTAGGGATACAAAAAAAAAGTGCTTTCTCAGAGCTTATATTCTGTCGAAAGAGAACAACCTCTATATGTGTGCATATTAATTTTTTTAATCAGACCTGTGATTTCATTAATGTAGGAACTGCCAGTGGAGAGCTCCCTTGACCAATGTAAATAAGCACTTGCTTTGTAATATAAGTAAAATAAATAAATGGTCATTTCAGGGAAGAGGAAAAGGCAATAGAGAGATATTAACAGATAAGCAGATTCAGAAAGGCTTCATGTAGGTCCTGGAGATACAAAGACAAAAGGAAGAAAAGGAATCCAGGCATTCCCTCAAGGATCTGACATTCTCCAAGCCTCAGTTTCCTTGTGTGTCAAATGAGGGTCATGCTATCCGCACTAGGGTTGTTGTGAGGATGTAAGGTATGTAAAATGTTTTTCTGTGAGTATAAGTTATCTTATTAGCTAGATAGCTTACTAGAAATCAGGTTTTAAGATTTAACAACTACTTTCCTGTCTCTAAATTGCTTAGGTACAGAAGAACAGACAGGAAATTTTCATGATATACTAAAATATTGTCATGAAGCAAAAAAGTGTATTAGGAATATAGACATTGTGGTATAGTTTCTATGGGCGTTTGCTTTTAAAATTCCTTGTTCAGCTGCTGCTGGAGAAAAAAAATGTTATGGCTGCTGGTTTTGTTGTTTATCTGGGCACTAACACAGTGCAAACTCCACAGATGCTCACTGTCCCCTCAGGAAGGACAGAGGATGGCACTGTGCCAGGAGAGAGAAGATTCAGAGGTCAATTCCCCATAACAATAGGCTCCCATACACACACAAAAAGTGGAACTGCTTACTGAAGAGGAACTCACCCCTGTGGGACACACACGTGTGCCTTTGTTTGTGTGTGTTTATGTCTGTGTTCTCAGGCTCACCAGCCTGTTTTGCTTAACTGAATCCCAGTGGCTGCCATTTTATCTGGCCCTGTGGGTTGGGTACTTAGGGTAAAAGGGTAAAATCTTCAGGGGCTGCTCAGAAACATGGGGTATGTCAGACATAACTGGCATGTAAGAGCTAAAGTTCATGATGAAAATTATTTAAAAAAAAAAGACTTAAAACCAAAAAAAGGGAAGAATTCATGGGCTACAACACTTCACTGCCCTGCAACTAGCAATCATATAGAAGACAACCTTGCCCAGATTATGTCTGTAGGCAGGCTTACTCTCCATTAGACGGTACCCCAACAGTATCCATCTCAAGAAATCTAGGGGCAAATTAATATCCTGGCAGCAATTCACTGGCAGAACTAGATGCTGGGCCACAGTTTGAAACAACAAATTCAAATGCATAGCTGCAAAAGGTGATTCAAATCAATGCTAAAAAACAAAACATGGGCCAATATTTGCACCACTTCTAGCAGAACTATTTCTTATCAATGTTAATTATAATCTTCAATGAGAAGATGGTAATGATTGATCACTGACTAATTTTGGAATGTGCCAAGGCATATTCCCCATTGGGCCTAGGTTTCCAGTGAAGTAGAAAATATGGAGGTTTTTCTTTTGTTTTCTTGTTTTCTCTCCAGCCTCTCCCCACAACCCTTTCCTCCCACCCCAAACCCCAACTCCTTGTAATTCCTCCATGTGTGTTCAATTTCCAATAGAGGACAAAGAGTGTGGTCAGCAGAAGGCTTGAACAAACAGCTGATTGCAATTTCATATATTTAAAGAAAACTGTTGTTATCCTTTCCACCCTAGCAAAGGGGAATCATCAAGCATGAGACATTTATGAGCTTCAGGAACACTTGGCACTCATCTTCATTCTTACATGGGAGGCTTAAGTGAGCCCCAGACCCAGATGTGCTCTTGGTTTGTGTTCAATTTCAAATATCTTAGGAAAATGACATGAGGTTGTGTAATTTCTTCCCAAACACCCCTGATCATGTAAACACACCCATTTCATTTTTCTGAACCAGAGCTAGAGACTCTCTTGTGAATACCATAATATTGTCCATGCACATGCAGGCACACATTTATTTATTTATCTTTATTTTTTTCTTGGGGACCCAAAACTTTGAGAACAGCCACCAAAAATGAAACTTGTCACAATTGACATGGTTTATGTATCCCCAGGAGGCTGTGGAATGTAGTTAAGTGCTTTGCAGATATATAAAAGACAGACTTCAAGGATACTTCATTTAGCCAGTATGGGTACTTCCTCCATCATAAAACATCAGAGAACCCTCATCTCCAGCAGTTGCTTCATCTGAACATTTCATCATGTGATGGCCAGCCCTCCACACAGCTACCAAAGTGATTTTCCTAAAATCTAGGACTATGTCTAACTATGTCACTCCCTTAGTAAATAAACTCCAGTCATTCTCAATTACTCCTAGAAGCAAATATAATCATCTCTGTTTTGCATTTGAAGGCCTTCACAACCAGGCCCCAATCCACCTTTCCTGTGGTATGGAACCTTACTATGTACACTGTGCATACTATATATCCTAGCCATACATTCTATGCTGTAGTCAAACTAACTCTATTATTGTACCCTAAGTATAATAATCAATCATCAGCCTCCATAACTTGATTCGGACTGTCCCCCATGCCTAGAATGTGTTCCTTCCTTCTATTTCTTAGAGTATGTAATTTCCTTTAAGCTTCTGCCCAACTGCTGCATAAAATTTCTCCATAAAATGTTTTTCCTGCTCCCCCAACTAATAATTCTTTCACCAAAAAAATTACCTTGAATGTGCATATTGCTTGAAAGTTGAGCTGACTTGGGCTCACACCCCACCTCCACCATATTCTATCTGTATGACTAAGTTGTTTAAGCTCTCAAAGCCCCAAACAACTCTGTAAGACTGTAAGTTGCAGAACAGGTACTAAGGTTATTGTGAGAGTTAAATGAAATAACCTAAGTAAAGTTCTTTGCAAACCATGGAGTGTTATATAAACGAGATGGAGATGAGTATGATGAGATCCTGGGCAAATCACTTAACCTTTCTAGGCCTCCGTTATCTTTTCTGTGAAATGAAGGGGTTGGACTCAATGCCCTCTGAGATCTCTTCTAGCCCTAAATCTATGATTCTGTGATCCCTCTCCTTGTCCACTACCCTGCCCCATGCCCAAGGAACCCTTCCCTGGAGATAGGACTACCATATCAATCATCTCACTCAAAAAAAGAAGAAACATCCCCTTCATTGTCCTTTGTTCTGCATACTTTGGTCTCTGACTAAATCCCATCTTTGATTTTCCTTAATAGCATCTGCCAAATGTGTTCTTTCTTCTCGTCTCCCACATCATAGCATGTATCCAAGCTCTGTTTATCTTCCACTTTACACCACCCCCTCACTGCCACACTCCCAGTTGCCAACACTGACCCTTCCTGTTGATCCTCAGCACTGTTGCTAGGGTTGTCTTTTTTCCCCTGTCTTTTTGACTAAGCTGATCCACTCCTTTGGGACCACATGTTGGCTTTCCATTGCATAAGGTTCTGGTCCAAGATTATTCCCTCTACCTCAAATATATTGCTCAGAATACCGTTGAGGATCTGATTTCCCAAGTCTCCTGCTCTCTGGGCCATCCACTCAGAATTAGGCTAATTAGTTTAATATCTCTCTCATGCAGCCACCCCAAGCAACTCTCAGCTTTCTCTCCAGCAGCACTATAGAACTCTAATGATCTTCCCTTCCCCCAACACCCCATTTCTATTAATCCTTCATTTCTGTTGATTCTGTTGTCTCATCCTTACTCTCTTTTTTTAAATTTTCTCCTTTACATCCTTTTGAAAATGTATTCAGACTTCTTCTTTTTCTTTTTTGACTTTTAACACACTTCCAAATGAGATTCCTTCCTCCCACCCTACTAGAAACCTCCCTGGTCACAAAGAAGCAGTTGAACAAATCAGTAGATCATAGAAAATAGACAGTGATCAGAAATTTTGTGCTCTCAGGACCATCTAGTCCAACAACTTCATTTTATAGTTGAGGGAACTAGTGCCATAACTTCTTGGAGATCACACCCAGTTACTAAGAGGAAGAGCCAAGACTTGAAACTGTTCTTTAGTTTCAGATCCATTAGTCTTTCTGCCATAATCCAATCTGATCCAATTCAATAAGCACTTATTAACCACTTGCTATGAGCAAGGCAGTGTTCTGGGAGCTGGTAATAGAAAGATGGGAGAGACAGAGAGAGAGAGAGAGAGAGCGAGAGAGCACACTACCATTCACTAACCACCTCTTCAGTGGAAGGGTTTGAATGAAAGGAAAAAACAAACTGGGAAAAAGCTAAATTTTATTTTTCTTCTTAATTTGCCTCTAAATATAGAGGGTAAATGTAACCCTTTTTTGTTTGTTTTTTTTACAATGCATATAATTTCCACTACTGCCTGATGAGAACTCTTTGAAGCCACTTTTGGCTTCTTATTGAATAATGATTATAATAACAATTCACATTTATATAGTATTTACAAAGCATTTTTGTCACAACAGCCCTGCAAGGTAGGCAATGAGAGTATTACAACTATCACTTTACAAGTGAGGAAACAGAGTCTCAAAAGTTAAGTGATTTGTCCATGAGCAAACAACTGGTTAGTGTCTCAGGTGATCCTGGGTTTAAGCTCTACTTAGCTTAAACTTGAAACTGTTGGACTCTTTACTTTCTCCATGTTCCACTGATGATTTTTCTTCTTGGGGTGAACATGAAGCAAATATTGCATCATATCTACTCACTACTCTTCTTTATTCCTCATTAGCTCCTTTGGCGTTGTGGGGGGTATGTTTCCATGCTGTGTATCTTGGATTAAAGGATCTAGTGCTTTCAGGGGATGTGGAGGGAGATGTATGAGAACTCTCTTTTACATATTAAATATCAATAATAATAATAATAAATAGATAACATTTACATAGAACTTATTATGTGCCAGATACTGTGCTTTACAAATATCTCATTTGATGCTCAGCACAACCCTAGTATGTAGGTGTTATTTTTATTCCAATTTTACAGATGAGGATACTGAGGCAAAGAGGTTAAGTGACTTGCCCAGAGTCACACAATAAGTATCTGAAATTGGATTTGAACTCAGGCCTTCCTGATTCCAGGAGTAGCACTTAATATCTATATTAATAATTAAGACCTAAAAGGTCCTTTCTATGACCATTTCTGTTTTGTTCTCTGTGTCTTGAACAGGTTGCCAGATAAAGAATGGGTTGGTTTTTTTTAAGGATGAAAGTGATTTTTAAAAAACATCCATCTGCCCTTTAGGAATCTGAACTCTAAACATGACCAATGTATAGGGTAAGAATAGGGATATTTTTTAAGTGTTGATAGTATTGGTAACATTAATGTCTACTCCAGAAATGGAAAGAGAGAAAGGAGGCAGGTAATTCCTGCATTTCTATGCCAAAGAAAATCACATAAACATGACAGAAATGAGATCAGTTACTGGGTTTCATTACGTTCTTCTTTTTGCCCATTTTTAGATGGGTCTGCAGTCCCCCTTGATCTCTAAGACCTTTTTCCTGCTCTGACTTTCTCTAATCCTATGATCAACTGCCTCGGGAGATTTCAGCTCATATTATAAAACAGGTATATCTTAAATCTAGTCTTTTGTGGAGTCACTCTGGAGCAGTGAAGAAAAGAAAAAATATTTAAGGAGTTTTGTAATAGGAGTTGTCAATAATAGCTGAGGATAGCAGAGCAGATTCATGAAAGCTAGAGAGGAAGACAGAAGACAATTTTGTAATATGTTGATCCCTGCACAAGTTCTTGCTAGTAGAGAAACCCGAGGTCTCATCTGAATGTAAGACCTAACAGCCATACTCTCACATTCTACCTTCTATTGATTACAGCGACAAAGGAATTTGGTACAAGTTATTGATTAGCCCAGTTATTATTCTTTGGCATTTGGGATCAGAACACAGCAGTGGTCTCTCAAGGAGAGTGTTGAAAAGCTCTTTGTAAATGTCAGTTTGGCCACTAGAGCTATAAGCAAATCACTTCAGATGAAAGGTGTCTTGTTTTCTTTATTGGTGAAGTAGGAATGGTTGTTTTTATTGTTGTTTTGTCCTTCGTTTTTGAAGAGGACCAGTGACACCTCACATGATGTATTGACTTGCCTATGAACTGGATTTAAGTGAGGCAGCATTGCACAAAATCATCAGCCTCCTTTTCTTTTCCTGAGTCACTGAAGTCCAGTGGCATAATGAAAGTTGGGGAGACTGGCGATGGCCTGGGTTGCACTGGATGACCCTGGTGTCTTCAATGTCTGACCAAGCCCTAAGCACTCCCCAGTGCCTGCTTCATCCATCTTCATGGCTGTTGGAACAAATTGTTCTCATTCCCTTGTGCTGCTGGGGGAAGTCTTCACAAGCTTGGGGTAGACAACCCCCCAATTCGCCCACAGGTTTGAGGCCTGTCAGTTATCCTCAGCCAAGACAGTTTTACTGGTGTGTGACCTCTGCACATTCTACAGCTTCTTGGAGCCACAGGTGAAAATCGGGTGATAAAATTTTACTTGCTATCTTGTTCTAAGTGAATTCAGTTATTATTATCATTACTGCTACGAAGGATGAATAAAGCCAGATGTGTGATTTTACTGCTCCAGATGAAGAAACTCCTTCTACCAATGCAGGTTGGCATTTTCTCTACAGCCTGTAGTGTTATGGAATGACCTGGGGCAGTAGTATCAAGCAAGTGGTAGGCTACATGCAAGGGCCCACAATACTCCCAAGTTCTTGAACCAGATTACTATAATTGGGAAATATTTAATAAAATAGGGGAAAACACAATAAAATGTAGATATTACATTTTTTAAATAAGCCAATATGCAGCCTATAGGGATCCTTACATACAGGTTAATAGTTCCCATTTCTATTTGAGTTTGGTACCATTTTCTGGGAGGTAAAGGGATTTCTCCTCAATCCCATAGACAACATATGTCAGGTCAACCTGAGTCTTCCCAACACTGAAGCCATCTTTCTATTTCCATTCCGCCACACTTCCTTTCTTTAGAGATTTAGCTGGTTTTCTTGAACCATATGAAGACTTCAAGAAAACAAAAGAACATAATGTGAATGGTTTCTGGCAAAAAGAGAGAGAGAGAAAAAGAAAGAAAGGAAAAGAAAGTTCTATCTCTGTAGCATTGTCATTTCTGCCAAAATAGTACTTCATTGCATTGCTGAAGGGCTGCCCTTGAAATGATGTTCCTCAGTTTAGAAACAAGAGCCACATAGACGTGTCCTTTGCAAAACTTCTTGTTCTTAATTGGTTTTGTTCAGACGGAACTTCTTGGTGAATGTTCTGGGGTCATTTCATGACTTTATAGATTATGTAAATTTCTCGGAGTGTCATCACTTTTCACAGGCCCAGGAAAGCTCTCCAGAAGTCAGAGTCCCCCTAACCCTCAGGCAAGACTCCTTTTAAACAATCCCAGAAATAGCATTTTATTTTATCTATTTTTTTTAATAAAAGAAGAAAGTTGCACAGAGGGAAATGCCACCCCTTTCTCTGCCCTTACAGGACACAGTAGAGTCATGGTGTCAGAGACAGCTTTAGGATATGAATCCAAAAACATTGTGCCAGCTCCCTTACTTTGTGGCAAGGACACACATTCTCCTCCTTTACATCTTGACTAAAGCAGAATTGGTTTTGTGTCTGCCCCTCCTGACTTTTATTCTATTGGCTCTGCTGGGGCTTTTTTTTTTCTGGACTGTGCTCTCTTTGACAACATTGTTCTCTCATGATGGCTTTTTAAGGCGTGTTTCTTCTGCCCTCCTGGACTCCTGAGCTCCTAACTTCAGGTTGCAAAAAGTGCACTCAACTGTATTTCTTGCCTTTCTAAAATAAATGAATTTTAAAAAGCTCCATTATACCCAATTTGCTCTGCATTTTCAGGCCTGCCATATGGCATCAATGGATGTCTAGTGAAAATGTATTGAATATCTCATAAAACCTACATAAAGATGTCAAAAGCCCGTAATCAAAGAGGAATTCTTTTTGAGATATGGCCTTCCCAATTAGCCACCTGGAGCTGTCTGGCCAAATCTTAATCAATTAGCCCGTTGTGGACATTTTGAAGATGTACATGTCGTAAGGAGAATAGGGGATATTTAGCAAGTGTGGTAGCAATGATAATGCCAGTATGACTGGCTTCTGTATGTTCTCATTATGAAAATGTCTCCCGTTGCAATACATTTCCACTCCCTCAGGTAATCACCCTAGGAAGTCACAGAGAAACATTACCCCATTCCTGCTAGTTATAGGTAATAAAAACTTCAATGACCCTGTAAGGAAGTAATATATTGGAGGCCATAGGAAGGCGCTTATTGGATTAACCTTAGCCTCTTTAGGTGGTCTCTTCCTTTCTGTAAGACTTTAGCTGGACTCAGAAGTCTACATTTTATTTTGCTTGTCAGACACATACATTTCAGTCACAGTTCCCATCTCCATAAATCCTCCTTTCAGATAGGACTAACATAGGAAAGATCCAGTGCTAGGGACCAAACATACATCCGAATCTCTGGAATTCTGATGCCTTCTTAACTCTAGTTCCTGTATTCTCTTCTCTCCACTTCACTGGCTTTCTTCCCTATTCCCCCCACACACATACCTCCTTTTCATTTTCAGCACTCCTATCTTTTGCCCCTGTTTTATGTATATTAAGGAACTATAGACAATAAGCAATGATTGGTTACCATAAAACCATGTGCTATATATACCACCAGAAAGAGACATTTTGTAGAAATCTCTTTTTCCCCCCAGAAGTATAATCTAACTTATATTACCTTTGCCTTGGATATCTATATTCATTGGCAACAAAAAAATTGGGAGGGGAGAAGGAGGGGAGGAGGGATCATTAAAAGAAGTAAGAATAAAAGGAAGGCGATTCTAATAGTTGAGTTTGGCCCTGAAGATGAGATAAGAAGTTGTACCACTCTTCCGTCTTTGCAGAGGTGAAGGATTATGGGTGTGAAAAGTGCAGTCAGTTGCGTTTAATCAACTAATCTCTCTTCCTCTCTCCCCCTCCCTCCCTCCCTCTCTGCCTTGCTCCCTACTTCTCCCTCCTTTCCTTCCCTCTCCCCTCCCTCTCTCCTTTCTTTTCCTTCTCCTCCATCCCTTCCCCTCCCTACTTTTTCACTATTTTGTACAAGGTCTGACTCTCTTATTCAGGAAAGGGGAAGAGATAACATATAAAAATGGAGGTGATGTGAAGATAAAGATTTGTTTTTTTAATGTTTTAAAATAAAGAGATCTGGATTGAGAGCTTCCACTTTTAACTGTGTAATTAAAATGAAATGTAGAGAGAAACCAATATTGACAAATAAATTTTATAGTAAAAGATCAATCAACAAAAGCTTGTTATGCTAAGTACTCAAGATAATAAATAAAAATTAAAAATAAATGCTCCCTGCCCTCAAGAAGATAACACTTTAATGGGGGAGACAAAATATCCATAAATATGTATATAAAAGTACACTTAGAGCAATTTTTTTGGTGGATTTTGGAGGGTTGGTGACAAAATATAGGGATAGTTCTAATGTGGATGAAGTGCCTGGCAAGGACACTTAACAGAATGTGAGATGGTTACTTTGTAAACTAGTTATTTGTTTTATCAACTGGATAGTTCATTGGAAGATGAGGAGGGAGATGCATCCCCAGAAGAATGTAAGTTCCTTGAGAACAGAGACTGTGTATTGTCTTTATATTCCCTGAGCCTAGCGTGGGGGTTGGCATACAGTAGGTGCTTAATAAGTGCTTGTTGGATACCAGCTCTTTTTCCTCAGATTATGTTTCTCTGCAAAGGCTTACATTCATTCAAATATCCCGTTTATCTTCAGGATCAAATATGAAACCCTCTGTTTGGCTTTTAAAGTCCTTCATAATTTGACCCCTTCCAATTTTTCCAGTCTTCTTATACCATACTGTCCTCAATATTCTACAGTCCAATAACACTAGTTTCCCGGGTGTTGTTCATATACTCCATCTGTCAAGTCTGAGCATTTTCACTGGTTGTCTTCCATGCCTTGAATTTTCTTCCACTTTGTTTTTTCCTCCTGGCTTCCCTGGCTTCCCTCACATCCCAGCTAAAATACCTTTCTGCAGGAGGGCAGCTAGGTGGCACAGTGAATAGAGCACCGGCCCTGGAGTCAGGAGGACCTGAGTTCAAATCCAGTCTCAGACACTTAACACAAAAACTAGCTGTGTGACTTTGGGCAAGTCACTTAACCCCAACTGCCCTCCAAAAAGTAAAAAGAATAAATAAAATACCTTTCTGCAAGAAGTCATTCCCATTCCGTTGTTGTTGTTGGGGTCATTTCAGTTGTGTCTGATTCTTTGTAACCCCATTTTGAAGTTTTCTTGGCAAAGATAGTGGAGTGGCTTGTCATTTCTTTCTCCAAGCTCATTTTACAGATGAAGAAACTGAGGCAAATAGGGTTGTGACTTGCCCAGGATCACAAAAGTGTCTGAGAACAGATTTGAACTCAGAAAGTGACTAGCATAGGAAAGATCCAATACGGGGAACCAAACATACATCTGAATCTCTGGAGCTTTGATAACTTCTTAACTCTAGTTCCTGTATTCTCTTCTCTCCACTTCACTGGCTTTCTTCCCTATTTCCCCCACACACACATACCTCCTTTTCATTTTCAGCACTCCTATCTTTCCCCCCTGTTTTATATTATTAAGGAACTATAGACAATAAGCAATGATTGGTTACCATAAAGACCATGTATACCACCAGAAAGAGATGTTTTGCAGAACTCTCTTCTCCTCCCCCCCCCCCCAGCCCAGAAGTATACTCTTAACTTATATTACCTTTGCCTTGGATATCTATATTCATTGGCAACAAAAAAATGCAGAGGGGGAGGGGAGGCTCACACAAGTGATCAGATTTGAACTCAGAAAGATGAGTCTTCCTTACTCCAGACCTGGCACTGTATCCACTGCACCTCCTAGCTGCCCCTGTTTCTTAGTAACTTTCCACCCAGTTTATCCTGTATGCATATTGTTTGAACATGGTTGTTTGCATGTTGTCTCCCCCATTGATCTGTGCAATCTTTAAGGACAGATTCTATAGGGTTTTCATACTTTCTTTGTATCTCCAAGGCTTAGCATAGTGCTGTGCACACAGTAGGCTCTTAATAAAAGCTTGCCAACTGAATGATCCCCTGGTAACTTAGTTATACAGTTCTGTGTGGGCATAGTTGCTCATTTTTCTCCCATGGGGCTATCTTTTAAAAAATGTCTAACTGTTGCATTTTCTTCCAACATAGATTGGTTCTTGAGGGAAGAGCATAGAGACCAGTGTTATGGCCATCATGGTGCTCAGGAACGGTTGCTGAGTAAATAACTGATAATTCTGCCTGTCTGGGTGACTCAGAACATGATTCTCTTCTGATCCTTAAGTAGGCTGGGTGCCTTGAAGAGCTCTATTTCCTAAAGGGAGATGCTTTAGGCTAAATTTAGTAAATATATGCCCTAAGAAGCTCCTGATTTGCAATTCAACTCCACAGATTTATTAAAGAACTACTGTATGCAATGCACTTTACTAGATTTTGGAAATACAAAGAAAAGAATACTTAGGAAGCAGGGTGATACAAGAGAAAGAGTACTGGCTCTGGAGTCAGAGGGCTAGGATTCAAAATCTTACTTACTTGATCTTGGTCAAGTAATTTAATATCCCTGATTCTCAGTTTCCTCAACTGTAAAATGATCATTTGGTCTAGTTAACCTCTGAGGTCCCTTCTAGCTCTAGAGGAATGATCCTGTGACATATACCCTTCCTTCAGGGAACTTAGAGTCTAATATGGGAAGGGGGAAAGGAAATGGGGAATAGAGAGGCTGAGTTCGCAAGAATATATAAGGGTGATTAAGAAGACCACAAAGGAAGAATCCAAGGGAAAAAAATAAAAAGTTTGAGAAAGAAGAGATCAGTTCCCCCTGGAAAGAGGGGTTGATGGAGGAGATAACATTTGAGAGTCTTACCTTAAAGGAAATTAGTCCAGTGCATAGATGGTAAGGCCTAGTTCAGGCGTATGGTGCAGCGTGATTAAAAGCATAGAGAGGAGAGAGCGGCAGAGGGAGAAGGGATGGGAAGTAGTCTTATTATCCTGGATGTGTCTGATGTATGTGGAAGTACAGGGAGGGGTGGAGGATGCATAGTATGATCTCAGGCTGGTAGCTAAGGTGAGATAGAGCCTGGTTAGACAGGCCTTGAATGCCAGGCAGGAGAGAATAGTTAGAGAGAATAATCAAGGTCAGGTCAGGTTTTTTAATAGAGAAGGAGCAGGAGCATAGCAGTGTATTAGGAAAATTACTCAGCCAGTGGTGGGGATAGATTAAAGAAGAAGTAAGCCAGAGGCAGGAAAAAAAGCTATTACAACTACTCCTGCCCATGTTTGACAATGACACATCTCCCAACATGCTTGTTGGCATCTTAGTCATTATTACAAGTCTTGAAATAGTGAGAGGGCATGAGCACCTGACCAGCAAGAGTGACAATGATTTCAAACTGAGATGTATGTATATAGACAAAAAAATCAAGGCAGAAAGATTTTAATGTATAACTCTTTCCTCAGCCCTGTGAAGTAAGAAATACATGTGTTATCATTCATGTTTTACTGTTGAGGAAGCTGGGGCTCAGAGAGGTTAGGCAGCTTTCCCAGGGTCACATCTAGATCTTTCTCCTTAATATTTCAGAAAAGTACAGCCTTACCTGAGCAAGCTTCACTGTGTACATCTATCAGAGTGGTTCTATCATACACACACACACACACACACACACACACACACACACACACACACCGAGGCAGAAGCAGATACCGTCTCAGATGAAACCAAACAGTCTGACTTGGTGCCTCTGCTGTCGCATGAGAGAGGGACATCATTTTCCACCCATGTCTCTGTGGTTCACGGAATGTTTCTTTGCAGTGTTGCTTCTAGTCCCATTTCAATCATCCCTTTCCACTTAAATGTCAAAATCTGCATCCTTCTGCCCTTCTCATCTCGCTTGCTCTGTCATTTATTGTAATATCCTAGATTTACGGTAATGGTGAAAGAGGAAGTCAAGATCATAGGATCATAGATCAAAGGGTTTACATTCTACTTGGATAGAACATTTTCACAGATAATTAGATACAAGATATATACAAAATAAATAAAGGTAATATCCATGAGGGGTAGGAATTATGAACTGGGGGAATCATAAAAGGACTTTTGAAGGAGGTGGTATTTGAGCTAAATCTTGAAGGAAGCTAGCGACTCCAAGAGTCAGAGGGAAAGAAGGAGAGCATTCTGAGGCCTGAAGGGGAACCCATCACAGGCACAGATGCAGGAGACAGAATGTTGTATAGAATTAACTACGATTCATGCAGCCAAGCTGGTTTGAAGAGGAGTCGTGTGCAATAACCCTTTAAAGATAGGCTAGAGACAGATTGTGAAGGGCTTTAAATGCCCAGCAGAGGCATTTGTATTTTATTATGGAGTTTGTGGAGAACCACCAAAGAATCTTGAGCAGAAGTGTGACATGGTCAGACTGGCACTTTGTGAGAAGGATGGAATGGAGAGGGGAATGATGACAGGAGATCACCCAAACTGAATTGGTCGCCCTACAAGTGGAGAGAAGACAGATGCATGAAGTATTGTGGAAGTAAAATCAGTAAGACAGCAGCTAATTGAATATGGGCAAAGAAATAAAGGGCGAAAAGTTGAAGATGATTTGAGATTGGGAATATGGGTGACTGGAAAGATGAACAGAAATAAGTAAGTTAAAAGGAAGGATGGATTTGGGAAGAAGGGAGGGAGGGAATGAGTCCAGTTTGGGACATGTTGAGTTTAAATGTTCATGGACATTCAGTGGAGATGTCCTGCAGGCAGTGAAAATGTGGGATTCAAGTTTAGGAGAGAGATAAAGGATGGATATACAAATTTGGGAGTTGTCTGCTTAGAAATGATAAAGAAAGTGATGAGAGCTGATGAAATCACTTGAGAGAACCCCAATTGTAGAGATTGGGTTTGGGAATATACCCACAGTTAGAAAGGGTAGGATATAAACAATGATTGGGGAAAGAAAGTTAAGGAAGAGCTAAATAAATAGGAGAACCAAGAGAACAGTATCATGAAATCCAAGAGAAGACAGAGTCTCCAGGAAAACAGAGTGATGAGCAGTGTCACATGCTGCAGAGAGGTCAGAAAAGATGAGGAGAGCTGAATTGGCAATTATGAGAGCAAGGGTAACTTTGGAGAGGTGAGAGGAGAAAGAGAGTTGATCTGAGGGGCGATGTGCCTGAGGAGAGAAGAGAGGGAATCAAGGGCATAAGTAAATGGGCTGGCCTTGGAGGGGACAAAGGAATATGGAGAATGATGTTGAAGAGCTTTGAGTTGTAGAGTTAAGGGGAAGAAGGAGCTCATTACAACCTCTATTGCTCTGTAGAGTATGAAGTAGGGGGTTTGAGAGGAGACTAGTTTGGGAACAGGTAGGAAGCTTGGGGAGAGACAAGATTTGGGGCACAATTATCAAAGAGTAAGAGGATTATCTTGTGGGGGTGAAGGTCCAGAAAGATAAAGTAATATTTGTAAGCTACCTAGTTAGTCAGTACGATTGTATTATTTTCTCTAGTACTGTTAAGCATGTGAGTAGGAACAGTGGAGGCAAATACCGTGTTTCCCCGATAATAAGACACTGTCTTATTAAATTTTTTTGGACAGAAAAACACCAGAGGGCTTATTTTCAGGGGAGGGCTTATTTTAATGAACATTGACAGCAATTTTAATAAACAGGTAAATGTGAACAAAAAAATGTACCTTTATTCAATAAGCAAATCACTGGGGAAGAACAGAATGACGCGCTCACTGCTGCAGCTCTGATTGGATGCAGCTCGGAGCGCGCCGTGCGTTTCACGGGGAGGGGGGGACGGTGCATACAGAGGGTAACATGATGTAGCATGTAGCGCAGGGGATCACCTTCACTACAGTTGCAATCTCAATAGGGCTTATTTTCGGGGGAGGGCTTATTTTAGAGGAATCTTACACAGTAAGGGGAGGGCTTATTTTCAGGATAGGTCTATTATTGGGGAAACACGGTAGTAAGGGTTGTCTAGGGTTGCGTTTTGGCAAGGCATGGAGACTGATTGGTCAAGGGAGCAATGGATGCCAAGGTAAAGGACAGTATAAATTTGAGCTTATTATCGTTAAGGGACAAGACTAAGAAGAGAGAAAAAAGAAGCCAGAGTTGGGGCTGTTGTTTGGGAGAGCACTGAAAAAGTGAGGAATTGTAGGCCGTGGAAACAATGAAACATAACATCCAGAAGGCAGTCATTGGTAGAGTTGGAGTGATAGGGGACTATGCTCAGACAGGTATTTCAGAGTGCTCCATCACAGATAAGGAACCCTTCTTTTTTTTTCTTTTTTTTTTTTTTTTTAGAGGAGGAAAGGCAGGGCAATTGGGGTTAAGTGACTTACTCAATGGAACCCTTCTTTGTAATGGGAAGATCCAGGTTGCCCATCTCTCTGTGTATTTGAAAGATAATGAATGTGTAGCTCATGAACTTTTCCCTAAATGGTTAGAACTAGTGCCCTTGGCTTCAGAATGAACAGATGTAACATTATATCTAGACTCTAATGGTATGTTTTACCTATTTTTTTTTCTCCTCTCCCCTCTGTTACCATTCCTGTCCCTCTCCACAGAGACATTCTTCTGTATCTCCCTTAAGGCATTTTATTGATTAACATTTCTCCCAACAAATTCTCTTTCTTGGTTAGTAGCCTGGCAGAAGAACCTCAAAGCAGAAAATCAAGTGCATTAACAATAGTCTTGTCCTGGCCAACCATGGGACACTCAATTTTTTGTCCCTGTAGGCAATGAGTTTAATGATACTACTAAATAAATAAGATGGGGGGGGATTAATATAATGAGATGATTGAGATGATCATATTTCAGCAGACTTCTTCCCCAAAAGTCCATTTGACTTACCCAGTGATAGCCTCAGGGACAATCTTCTTGGTAGTTTTTACCTGGGTAACTGCATATTCCAAGTTAATGCATGCCTTTCTTTCTGGTCATGTAAAAAGCATTTTTTAACTCATTCCATAGACTGTAAGTTACTTGAGGGCAGAAACATATTTTCTAGTTTATCATTGTATTCCTGGCACCTAGAAAGGTTCCTAGCACATAGTAAGTAGGTACTGTATGTGATTGTGGAATTCAGGATTCCTGGGATCCAAAGGCAGGAACAAAAACAAGCATTCAAGGATGTCAGGGAAATACAGTGTGTACTAAGTAAGAGAAATAAATAGAAAATACAAAATATAAAGGTGTTTTGTTGTTATTTGATGTTTGGGGGGCTTTGGGGGGAGGGAGAAAGAAGTATAAACATCTGGAAAGTCTACCTAAAGGTGGCTTCCTTTTGTTCCTAAGCTGATCCCTGAAGAGAGTCCAGGATTTCTATATAGAAGAGGGCATTCCAGGCAAGGGAAGAGAGGGGATAGAGAGACTATGTACAAAGGCCACAGAGTTGTGCTGGGTGGGTGTAATGGGAATGGGAATTTGAAGATCTTCCCTGCCCCTTAATAGGCTGAATATAACCACATGGAGCCTGTGGCGGGAGGAGTTTGCTGAAGGGTGGAGCAGAGCCCACAGGAAGCTGGGAGTCAGAGCAGTTAGAGCTAGAGGGAGAAGAGGATGCACCTAGAGAGACAGCTAGGTTTGTGAGTAAATGTTGGTTTGTGGGAAGGCTAAAGGATGGTGTGGCTTCATGCTGTGCTATGGTATATTAACTTCTTTTCTGCTATGATGGATTTGATTTTCTGGTGGATGGATTTGGTTTTCTGATATCTGAGTAAATGTTTTACTTCTATCTTATATATGGAGAGTCTGTTATATTTTGCGATAAAGCACTATGCTAGCATGTTTACAGTTGCCATTGGTGCTGTGAATACTGAGTTGGTGCTACAGTGGGGTGTACTGTTGTATATGGAGAAAAGAAAATAAGTAAATCAGTTTAGCTGGAACATATAGCAAATACAGCAGAGGGACATTCAATATAGTTTGAATTCTCAAGCAAAGGTTTGAAAATACTAAACAAAGTCATTTATATTTGATAATAGGGAATTTGAAGAGGAAAATGACTTGTACTTGGAGAATGTTAATTTGGCATCTACAAGGATAATAGATTAGACACAGAGAGACTAACGATGATTTAGGAAGCTATTGTATCACTGTAGTCCAAGGAAGAGACAGTCACCCAAACTCCATCTTCTGCAGGAGACCTTTTCCAATCTTCTATCCCTTCTCTTCTAAGATCACCTTCTACCTACTCTGTGTTTCTCTGTATATACCAATTTATATATTCATTATTTCTCCCATTATATTGTGAGCTCTTTGAAGGTAGAGATTTTGTTTTGGTTTTTGTTGCCTTTTTCTTTGTATCACTTTGCTTAGCACAGTGCCTGGAACATAGTTAAGGGCTTAGCCAATACTTTCTGACTGATTTAATTAAGAGGGTATTTGTAGGATTGGTAAGTGATGCCGTGTAGGCAAAAAAACTTGTGAACCTGAGTGCCTGGAATGTTAGTGGTGCCTTCAACAGAAGATAACCAAACTCAGTCATATTTTTTAATCCACATTTCTATCACATATTAAGGTTTATAAATGATCTTTACTCACATGTGAGATAGATAGTACAAGTATCATTGCCATTGTTAAAGATAAGGGGAAAAGGCAGGTTTTGTTTGGCTTTTGTATTTGCATTTCTAGCATCTGACTGAGTGCCTGGACATGTAGCTGCTTAATAAATACTTGTCCATTGATTAAGTGATTAAGGAGCAATAATGTAGTAGAGAGACCTGACTTTTAAGGATGATTCACTGTGTGGCCTTGGACCCAAACTTCACCAAATTTCAATGTTTGACGAGATCTCAGGATCCATCTAGTCCAGGCTCTTCTCCCTGGCAACTTCATAAGTTTATTTGACCCTTCAGCTCTATTGGTATCCCAAGATGCCAAGAAAAAACAAGTTAGGCTCCCAGCCCATTATATGAACTCCTTGTAGGGACCTCCTGACAAGATACGGACAAGCGTTGTTCTATATGGGCAGGTACAGAAGGCTTGCACCTGGAGAGAATATCCACCTGGTTAAGATCTCAGATTCATTTGAATATTCCTGGTGATTATGGGGCAGATAAAGTAGCACCTTTCTTTGGACCAACAACCCTCCAAGTGAACAAGTGAAGTTGCCAGGGAGAAGAAAAAGATCCCTGAGGTATGTGGAGCAAAAGATAAAAAATTCAAAGATATAGGCCACCAAAGTGGTCGGTGGAATATGCTAATCTTTCATGTCCCAGATAAAGAAAGGGCCTTAGAGTCTGAGAACAAAGAAAAGGTAGACCTGCCACCCGCTCCCTGTGCCTCCTCAGTTTTCTTTTAAGATCATAGATTGGGAATGAACTGACACTCAGGCATATAAAACATCTTCACCTTTTTTCCCTCCTAAATTAAAAACATTTGTTTTTTTCTACCAGCCAGGAAGAAGGGCCCAGACAATAGCGGCAGCACCTCAGTTATCTACAAACAGCTCCCTTGTCTAGATTATAAAGTTATGTCTGTGTTTACAGCTAGGAAAAGCTCCCTCTTTTGCCAAGACAAAGTGCCTTGTACTGGGTATATTAAGGGCCTACTGAGCAAGTTCAAAGTCAAGCCTTTCATTTCAAAAGCACATGGGACACTAAAAAGAGAGCTGAGGACCAGCAGTGGAGATACAGGCAAGGAGTGGAATGGTATGTAATTGAATGTATTTTCCATAGCTGGTTGTGCTCAGATTTTGTCTGGGGCTGGAAACCTGCCAAATAATGCACTGTCCTTTCCACCCTCCTCTGTCTCCTCCTCCAAAAAGAAAGAATAGACTGGGCTTCCCCCTTGGTCCTTAAATTCTAGATTCCTCCTCCTCAACCTCTAAGTCATTGCTGGTTTAGACTTGGCCTGGCAAACCACCTCTAACCCTAGATTTTGCAACAAACTGGACAGAATTTCAGGAATGAAACAGAACAGTTCTCCTAGCCTTGATTTTATCAACTTGGTGAAATTACATTTGGTAGCACAGTGGACAGAATGTGTAACTTGGAGTCAGAAGGATGAGAATTCAAATCCTGCCTCAGATACTTACTAGCTATGTGACCTTGGGGAAAAGTACATAACCTTTCTGTGCCTTGATTTTCTCAGGGAGTTGGAGTTGATGGCCTCAAAGGTCTCTTCCATTTCCAAATCTACAATCCTATGAAGCTACCCGTTGTGACTTTACCAATGTGCAGGGGATAGTCATGTAAATGTAAAACCTTTTCAGAATCTAGCATTACATATATAGATATACACACACACATATAGATAGATTCAAACATCATTAAGCAGAAAAGATTTCTGTATTACCTTTTGGGTTCTGTGTCTTCTTAGTTCGGATAGGTCACTCATTAATTGGCCAAAGTTAATGACATCCTTTATTACTAGAGCACTTAACCATTTATCTGGCCAAGAATCCCTGATTTGGGCATGTCTTCATTGATACAAATCAGGCCTCTTTACAACTTAGTAAATGGTCCTGGGGAGTTGATTGGGGAGCTTGAAGGGACCCAGTTTAATCCTATGTGTATTTCCTGACAGGGCTGTTCTTCAGAGTGCCAAGAGAGGGACGGTTGAGGTCTATAGCCTCTGTTCTGCCCTGCGCAGTGCAGGAATTAGGAGCAGTTCCTTTGGAACCTAAGGATCTTTTGTGCTTTAAGAATTTAGGATTCATAAAAGGTGGGAATAATGAATGCTTCAAGAAGGTTTTTCCCCATTGGTGAATGTCAGAGGCTCTGAGATCATTTTTTTATACACTGAAATTCTAGTGCTGGGTTAGACTCACTGTCAGTGGGGACCAAGACTGCCACTCTGATGTCTGTTGAGACTGAGATTGCCAAAAAGTTATATATTCTCTATAGTGTTGTGAGCTCATCGAAACATATCTGCTGAGAATTGGACATTCTTTGGGAGTAATCTTTGGTTCAAGTAAAAATTCCCAATTTAAAATGTACTTGTCTTCTAAAGTTATCTCTACAACCTGTATTTTTGATAATTCTACCTCCTTTTATTTCCCAGTTCAGTATACCTGAAAAATGATTGGCATAGAAAGGTACCTTCTCTTAAACGTACGTGTGTGTGTGCGTGTGTGTGTGTGTGTGTGTGTGTGTGTGTGTGTGTGTGTGTGTGTGTAAAAGAAAAAAGGAAGTCACCTTGACAACTTAGTCTAGGATGGATTTGAGTGGGAAGGCTGTTGCAGTAATCCAGGAGAAGAGGTAGTGGCTATGTGTGTGAGTAGAGGGAAGGAGATATATCAGAGAGATGTTGTCAATGCAGAAACAAGTTCTGGCAATTGATTTCACAAGTAAGGTAAGTGAGAACAAGGGATCAAGGATGACCCTGAAGTTACAGCCTAGGATGATGAGGTGACTGTGTAATGTATGGCCAATGACGGACGCCTAGAAATCATTGAATAATACTTTTAATATGTGCTAAAACCAAGGTGCATTGGGGGTTAAATAAGCTTTTATGGGTAGCATGGGAAACTTAACTGCCATCTGCTAACATGATTTCTATAGGAAATTGTTAAGTTGAATCACAGAATTATAGAGTTGTAAGAGACCTCAGAGACCATCTGGTCCAGCCTATAACAAAACATGAATCTCTCATATGACAGCACTGACTAGTGTTTGCCAGTCCTCTTCTCAAAGACCCTTTCTTCAATGACAGGGAACTTCACTAATGGGCAAGGCAAGTTGGCATCCCTCCATTAACTATCACTCTTTAGGTCTAATTAGGCCACCCAAATCCCTCTAACTATTCCAGCTTATAGCCTGAGAGAGTTTATCAAATGCTAAAATACAGGTATACTATGGCTATGGCCCACACATAATCTATCATTTGAGCAGGTCATATTGTTTAAAAAAAAAAAAAGGAAATGAGAAATGTAGAACATGGCCTGTTATCAGTAAACACATGAATTAGAGTGTTGGAGGTTTCATAGGTTCACAGATTTAGAACTTGATAACAATAGCCTGGCAAATAGTAGGTGCTTAATAAATGTTTCTTGATTGAAATGGTTATTGGTTTATATTTTTATAGTTTTCTATCTCTGTAAAGTTCTTTCAAATACATTTTCTCATTTGATTCTTTTTTTTATTTTATTTTTGGAGGGCAGTTGGGGTTAAGTGACTTGCCCAAGGTCACACGGCTATTTTTTGTGTTAAGTGTCTGAGGCTGGATCCGAACCCAGGTCCTCCTGACTCCAGGGCCAGTGCTCTATTCACTGCGCTACCTAGCAGCCCCTCGTTTGGTTCTTAAAATCCTGTGAGGTTTGCTGGGCAGTTGGTACTCTCCATTTTACAGACGAAGAAACCAACTCAAATAAATTTAGTGCCCAGTTAAGGTCATAAAGCTACTTAAGTAGCTAAGTCAGAACTAGAATGCAGATCTGTTGACCTTCTGAGCTAGCACTTTTAACACTATACCATGGTGCCTCTCATAAACATAAGGCCAATGTGTGGCATTTTGTATTTGTTTTTCTTAGCTTCCAGGCCTTCTAGTCTTTGGGTTTTGTTTGTTTTGCCTTTAATATTTTGTATTTTCCTCTTAAACCCTGAGCCTCCATTATTTTCAATTGTTCAACCTAGCTACTACTTTGAAGATAACTCAATAAGTTCATTTGTTTAGTTTAAAGGCCGTGTGAGTGTCAAGACACTAAAGCTATCAGGGACAAAGACTGAAACTACATAGTTAATATTAGGAGTGAGAGAGCCATGGGGAGAAAGGTATTTGAGAAGTAATGAGGTAAACCAGAAGGAAGAAACAAAATTCATGATCTATAGTCACTTAAAGAAAGAAGAGGTGAGAGAAACTGAAAGAAGAGGGGAAACTCTAGAAAGAAATATAGAAATCAATTTTTAAAAGGCAGCTATGATGGGAGAGAGATGGGGTAAAGCAAAGTCATGAAGAAAGGCCATGGAAAAGTGATGCAAATGGAAATGAGCAGAACACAATGATTACTACTTAAGTGAATGGAATGTTAATCTGAATAGTTTTAATAGCCAGTCTTGGTTCTTGAGAATTGATAATGAACCAGGACTTTGCACCTCTTGCCAGAGAAGCAGGGGACAAGAGGAATAGGCTGTTCTTTACATTCTAATAGCATTTTTGTTGTTTTAGCTGTTTTTTGTTATAAAGGGGGATTCAGTCCTATCTGGAGCAGGTAAGGTGTAGGGCAGAGGAGGAATGGGGAGGGGTGGGTGCCAAATCCAGAAATAACTTGAAAAAAGGCATCAGTCAAACATTTTAAGGCCATAAAAAGCTAGGAGGAAGGGAGAGAAGCAAGAAAAGCCTAATACAAGCTATACTGAGTAAGCATCTTGTCTTCAGTTATTTTATGGAAAATATGATAAATGGCATAGCAAGGAAATGTACACATGTTTATAAATGGCTCCTTCATGAAGTGCAACTGCGTAGGAAGCAGATGGACTCATAAGACTTATTTGTGATAGTAAGAGGCCAGGAGTCATGTGGGGGAAGGCAGAACAAGAGTTGAATGCAGAGGAAATGGAAACACCTTCCATGTGTGTTATTAATTGGGGTGCTGAAGTAACTTAGGATGGGAAGATAGAGGATGACAAAGGAGATAGTATTTAAGATCACTGCTCCTTTGAAACATAGGTCACTGTCCCTTTCCTGACAAGAATCATAATCTCTATAACTTTCTAGTTTCCAACAGGGAAGCCAAAGTCCTGATAAAGGTGATTCTGAAGACCAACTCTTACATCTCTGCCATTTGTTCCCATGTCTCCAGGGCCCTGTCTGCCTTTTGCATTAAAGACCCCATTATTTAGAGCTTATAACTCTACTAGAAAAAATTCACATTGAACTGAAGCGACATATGGGAATTCAACTTAGAATTAATTTTTTTTCAAGTTTAACATAGTATTTTAAAACATTTGATGATTTCTAGATTTTTCTCCCAGAAAGGTATACCAGATTAGAAGTATTTTAGCCATAGGTCACCTAATTAATTTCAGTCACAAACAAGGCTATGATTTAAGTAGTGAGCCACTGTATTTGATTCTGGCTTTTTTTCTTTAGTCTTTGGCTTCTTGTAGATCCCCCTTAAATTTTCTACAGAAAATTTAAGCAGTATTGGAGTATTTTGCTTTCAGAGTTACACTTTAACCTATGGTAGATAAAGATCAGTGGAAGTTTGTAAAGCAGGGGAATGTTCTATACCCATAGGCTTTTTTGAGAAAATTAATCTATCAGGGGTGTGTAGGTAGGATAAATGAAGAAAGGAAAGATTGGAGTCGAGGTCTCCCTCATCCTGAAAAAATCTTCACTTAACCCTACATCCTCTCAGGCTGTTATCTTATATCTCTCCTCTCCTCTTTCATGGGAATGTCATCGGCTACCATGATTTTAAGACATTTCCAAGTGAATGTCCCATTATCATCTCAAACTCCCCCAAACCGAACTTATTATCTTTTCCCCTTAATCTACCTCTTTTCCTGACTTCCCTATTTCCATTAAAGGCACCGCCATCCTTCTAGTTAACCAGATTCTCAGCCTTGGAATCATTCTTCAGGTTTTTTTCTTCCTCATCCTGCCAGCCAGTTGTCATATTGTTGTTTCTCCTCCCATGATACTTCTTACATCTGTCTCCTCTCCCCTCATGTGGCCATCAAACTAGTTCAGGCCCTCATCAAATCTTACCTGGACTATTGCAAAAGCTTACTCATTGCTCTCCCTAACTTGTTTTCCATTCTCTTCCCTCCCCTCCCCCAGCCTCTCTAACATCTACACAGCTGTCAAACTGATATGGGGGGAGGGAGGGATAGGGAGAGATCGGACCAGGCAATTCCCTTACTCCAAAAAGCTCCAGTGATTTTCTGTTGTCTCTAATATAAAGTATAAACTCCTGTGGTTGGCATTTAAAGTCCTTCACAATCTAGCTATAGCCTGCCTGTGGAAGGAAAAGAGATGAGGGAAGAGAAGAGGAGGGGAAAGGAGAAGAGATGAAAAGAAGAAGGGGGAGAAGAGAGATAAGAGGAAGGGAGAAAAGGAGAGGAGGAGATGAGAGGAAAAGAAAAAAGAGGAGAGAAAAGGAAAGGAAAAGAGATGAGAAGAAAAGAGGAAAGAAGAGAAGAAAGATGAGAAGAAGGGAGAAAAGAAGAAAGGAGAGGGGAGCAGAGAGAAGAAAGGGGAACGGATATAATGGCTAATAGTACAGGACTCAGTCTCTGCCTTCAAGAAGTACATAATCTATATTGGTGATTAAGCTCGATAACAGTAAACTTATTATGCATTCACTAGTTGTAACAAATTGTGCTAGGTGCTAAGTATGCAAAAATCTTAGAAAACATAATTTCTGACCTTAAGGAATTTAAAATGTAGGAAAGAAACATTAAAAATACACAAGTGTAAGAGATTTGAGAAGGAAAAGATCGCTATACCTGTGGAGACCAGAGAAGTCTTTACTCTTAAAAGGACTCATCTGTGCTCTGTGCCACCACTTCCTTAACCCCTGTGAATCTCCAGCTTTTGCATACTGGCTTCTGACTCCTCCATTCAAGGGACCACTCAATCCCATTGTTGCACAGAATCACAGAATTTCAGAGTTGTAAAATAACTCAGTGACCATCTGATCCAGCTAGGACCCCTCCAAAAACAATCTATATTACAACATAGACAATGTGATTTTTCAGCCTTTGCTTGGAGATACCCCAATAAAGGAGAAACCACTGTCTTCTAAGGCACTATTCTACTTTGGGATAAATCTAAATGTTAGGATTTCTTTCCTGACATCAAGCCTAAATTTGCTTTGCCACTTATATCTGTTTTTCTGAATTGTTCCCTCCAAACCAGCTTCTGATGCCAAAATGAATAAGTTTAATCCCTAATTTTCCACATGACAGCCCTCAAAATACTTGGGCACTCTGGGGTAGTATATTGATCTTTCAGTTCAATAAAAACCTCAGCTTTTTTTCAGACATGAAAACTTCTCCAACTTGACGTTGGACCATTAATGACTGCTCTTGGAAGGGTAGCTAGATCGTTCAATGAAGAGAGCACTGGACCTGGATTCAGGAAGACTTGAGTTTAAATAAGGCCTTAGATACTTACTAGCTATGTGACCTGGGCAAGTCACTTAATTTCTGTTTGCCTTAATCCATTGGAGAAGGAAATGGCAAACCACTCTACTATCTTTACCAAGAAAACCCCATAACCAATATGGTCTATTGGGTCACAAAGAGTCAGACACAATTGAATGCCCCAACAATAACTACTCTTGGAGAAAAATCATTTAACCAGTTGCCTACTAATTGTAGAATCATCTAGCCTATGTCTCCATTTTTCTTATATGAATAGTGTGAGATCTTTCATCAAATATTTTGTTAAATCTAGACAACCTCTATCTATAGCATTCCTTGAATCTAAAAGGTTAGTTACGCTATCTAAAATGAAAAGGAAATTAGTCTCATATGACCTATTCTTGAAGAATTCATGCGGGCCTCATCCCCTCCCTCTCTGGATTCTGTGCTTTATTGCTCCTCCTTCTCATTAACCTCTTGCGTTTTTTTATAATATCAGATACACACATCTACTAGACAGTCTGTCCTCCCTTACCTTCTATTACTGTTCTCCCCAGTTTTCTTTTTCCATCAATCCTTTGCTGATTCACCATAAAGATTCTACCCATACCCTCATCATAGGTGTTCTCAAGGCTTTGCCTGTCCTTCATCTCTTTTCCCTCTATATCCTTTCCCTTAATGATCTCTTGTATTCCCCTATGAACTCTATTATCGTCTCCTTCCAGTTGATTCCTAAGTGTCTCCTGTTATCTCCAACTGCCTCTTGGTCATCTCTACCCATCAGCACCTAAAACTCAAGTGTTCTCTGTGTTGTCTCCCTTGTTACAACATAGGCAGGGAATCTCTGGTTTTATTTGTATTCTCAGCACCAAGCACAATGTTTAGTACCTAGTAAATGTCTTTTCACTCATTCTTATAAAAAATGCAGCCCATCATCTTTCCCCTAAACCTTTCCACTCTCCTGACTTGCACATCTCAGGTATTGGCACCACCAACTTCTCTCCACCTGGGCTTGAAACCTTGGCACTATCTTGATTCTTCCTTATATCTCACAGACAATTGACTGATAAAAATTCTCTACATCTCTTGCTTCTGTCCCATTCTCTCTGCAAAAATAGCCATCACCCTCCCGCCCCCTAGTTCATTGCCTTTATAACTTTTCACTCACACTATTTCAGTAGCCTCCTAATTGGTCTCCCTGTTTTCAATCTCCTCTCTTCCCAGGTCTACCAAAGGAGTTTCCCTGAGGCACAGATCTAACTGTGGCACTCCTCTGATCAGATGTCATCATTGGCTTTCTGTTATCTTTGAGGGATATCAGAAATTCCTCAGCAATCTCTTTAACATCCTCCACAGTCTGTCTCCAACCTGCCTTTGCAAGCTAACTTCACACTTCTTCCCTTCCATATTCCAACCAACCTGATCTACTTGCTGTGCCCAGGACTCGGCCTTCCATCTGCTTCTGTGTCTTTGCCCAGGCTGTTTCCCATTCCTGGAATGCACTCCTTCCTCACTTCTACTCCTTGGAATCCTCATTTCCCTTCCAGGCTAGACTCAGGTGCTTCTTCCTTTCCCTATCACAATTCTTTGTGCAGTGTACTTCATCAAGTTATCTTGTATGACTTATCTTTGTTCATAGGGATGCACTATGAACCACCCTCATTATGATTAAAAAAAAAAACCCTTGAGGGTGAGGAGTTTACTCATCTTGGACTTCCCATCACTAGCACCCAGCACAGTACCTTGGAATATGGGATATATTTAATAAATATTGAATTGTTGGGCTGAGTTCAGTTGGTACCCTCATTCACTCCCAACTCTTTTGTGTTGTTTATGGTTAGTTGAGTCTGGGACCACCTGACCAGGGAGACTTCCATGTCTTCTACCCCCAAACAATTGGCATTGTCTTTGATATCTTGGCCTAATAGAATGTACAAGATTTGAAGTCAGAACAACCCCGTTCAAGACCCAGATATATTTTCTTACCTTTAACAGTGGTCAAATCATTTTACTTCTCTGTGCCTCAATTTGTCCACCTGTAAAATGGGGATGATAATACCTGGAAATAATATTTGAGTTTTTGTGAGGAAATCACTATGGGTGACTACTCTTATCCCCCAAACTACAAATTGTTTCAGGCTGGACCCAGTTGTTTCATTCCTTTACTTAATGCAAGTTTACTAAGGATATAGTGAACAATGTAAAATAATACATAGAGATGAACATGGATGAAGACAGAAAAAAAAATTTCATTGAATTTGATGATAAGCTTGTTTTATTCCATAAATTTAAATTTTAAAAATAGTACAAAAAATAAGGAAGGAATTAGCCATCTGTAATGGAAATGTAAATTTAAAGATCTTCCCTGCCCCTAGGCTAAAGTGCACCTGGAACCTGGGGTGGGAGGCTTGTTTTTCAGTAGATACTTCTTGATTGGCTAGTGAGTCAATAAGGTTGTTACATTCTCTGAGCCAGGAGAAGGCTATATAAGCCCTGGTGTAGCTTTGTTTTGGGACTCACTTTGAGAAGTGTTTGTGATTTGATCTGGATTCTGGGAAGCCGTAGTCCAGAGCCCCCCGGCTTTGAAAAACCCAGATGTTGATTTGGTATGGATGTAATGGTTGGACAATTTGAAATCTGTCTACTTGATCAATTTCTCTGACTTGATAATTCTATCTGTATACTCTGAAGTTCGGGGTGCTGACCTCTTTCCCCTGAACTAGGTAAATGATACATATTTGAGTGATTAAAGTTAGCTTGTTAACCCATTTTGAGTTGCTTTCCTTTAACAAAGCAGATCTAAGAACCTGTGTTGGCAGCAACCCTGGGGACACTTGGGGTGCTTCCTGCTACACCATCAGAAATAGTAGTAGTAGTAATGGTATTAGTAGTAGCAGTAGTAGTAGTAGTAGTAGTGGTAGTTGTGGTAGTAGTAGTAAGTAGTAGTAGAAGTAGTAGTAGTAGTAATAGCAGTAGTAGTAGTAGTAAGTAGTCGTCGTTGTCGTCGTAGTAGTAGTAAGTAGTACCAGTAGTAGTCATTAGTAACCTTGGAGAGGGCCCTCACTCTTCCAGTCTAAAGAATTCTGTACTCAAAGTAACCAAATCCTTCCCTCCAGCTTTAGGACCTTACATAGCATATATTATTAATCTGGTAAAAGTGAAAACTACAAAAATGTATTCAGACAGGTTATTTTGTGCCTTTGGCATACCATTTCCACATGATAGCCCTGAGAGAAAAGTCCAAAGCTGCAGAGTAGTCTCCAAACATCTTTGGGTATTTGTCAGCCTTCTGTCTTCTGCTTTTTCTGGGCCTTTGACATTAATCTCTCAAAATTAACACATGGAAGAAAATGCAATTACAGCCACATAATTCTACAAAGAACTAAGGGAAAAAAAACTAGGGCAGGATTAGCAGTGGCTAAATCTATAGATATAGAATTGTAAACCATAAGTGTTACCCTCAGCAAGACCCAGGCATAGACTATGAAAGCTGTAGAGAGAAGAATGTAAAATGAAGCATAAGATATTTATAATTGAAGTACATCTTCCCCTGGGGATTCTATCACAACTTGATTTTTTTTTTAATGAAAATTCAGTCAACTGAATATTTAACTCCCCAAAGGAAAATACTCAGTTGTCGATTACACTCTCTGTGTGAAGAAAGTAAATCTTAAAATGAAACCTAGTTTTGAATAATTATCACCTTGCTTTTGATCACTACTACATAATATCATTTTAAAGGATTCCTCTTTGGCTATGCTGGGTATCCAACTATGGTTTTTTATGGATAGTTTTCATTCTGGCCTTTTAACCCAATGGATAGCAAATAGAATTTGATGCTAATTTTTTTTTTAACATTAAGTGTAGAACCTTATATTAACCTTATTAAATTTCTTCTCGTTGACTTTGTCCATCACTCCAGCCTTTTGAGATCTTTTTGGATTCTTATTGTAATATATAGATCTTCCATTTAATTGCCCCATTGGAGGCTCTCCCTTTTGATTCTGGGACCAGTGGTGCAGAACCACTTTAAAGATTAAATTTCCCTTTGCAGGAAGAAAGAGCATACCCACAGACAAGCGCTGGCTTTAGGGATGAAGGTCTTGCACTGGAAACAGCTAGGGAGGGCTTCTAGAGCTCATAGTGAGTGACAGAATACAAAAAGACCCACCCGACACAACTCAAACAAGAAAATTGGAAAGGCAATGCTATGTTGGCGGCCCTCTTTTGAAAACAGAAAATAGCCTTATTTATATACAAAGCAGGACCACATCTTGTGTGGCTGCCACTGTATCCCTGCTGTCAGTCAGGACCTAGGAAGACTTGTTTGCGATGGCCTGGAGTAAGAGAAAACGAAATGGCAGCCTTTGTCATCTCCGAAAAGAAAAATTTGTCTAAATAAAGTTTAATTGCTGCTTTTTTTTTTTTTTTGGCTCTCAATTACCTTTAGTAGTATATCTTTATATATCTGAATACCAAGTAATACTTTTGGTTTCTATGACTCCAGCATATTTCAAAGCCTCCGGGCATGTTTACACAAGGGCTAGACAATTAAGTGGCTGGCTAGCACACCCAGGCCTGCTTTTCCCACCTACACAGGCTGTCTTTCCTTGATAACCAAGGAAATTCCTGACTAAACAGATTGGCAGAACCTCTTGCCCTGAAGGCTGGCACACTCACCCTTTGTTGAGTCAAGGGGGAAAGAGAATTATACTGGGGAAGGCACTGGATTGGAAACACCCTTTTCCTCCCCTTCCTCTCAGGCCTCACCAATATGGCCACACACAGTGGGGTCAGCAACAAGATCAATTATATCCAAGTAGTCCATGGAATCGAGGCTGTTTAGACCAGAAGGCCCTCTTGGAATTGTCAGTGGAAACCAGTAGAGGTCTAGCATAAACTCAGCAGCCATATTTCCCAAATAGAAAAGGGAGAGTCCAAGATTATTAGAATTAGAAGGGAATTTAGAAGTTATCTAGTCTAGCCCGGTACTTGAAATATGAATCCCCTTTACCATTCCTTAGACATGAAATGGCTTTCTTCCCTACTTCCCTCTCCATTTTGCCGATTGAAATCCTATCTGTCCTTCACAGCTCAGTTCAGGTGTTACCTTCTCCAGGAAGCCTTTCCTTTCTCTGACCTCTGGTAACCATTCTACTTATTGTACTTATAATTGTAGTTATTTATGTATCCCTCCTCCTGTTGTCCAAACACTCAGGGACCTTGTCTTACTTATCTTTTGTTTTTAATCTCCTACAGAAGCAACACAGAGGAAGAGTCTTATAAATAATTATTCTGATGAATTTGTTAAATATAGGCCATCGCCTACCCAAAGAGGCAGTATGGTCCAGTGGAAAGAGCCCTAGCTTTGGGATCAGAGTTCATGGCTTCCAAATCCAGTTTTGACACTAACCTCCCAAGGCTTCGGGAGGAGGTTGAACTCAATGGCCTTTATTTTCCCTTCTGGCTCACTCTGGAGTCCTATAGTACAGCAGAACCATTATATGGAAACACAAAATAACCTATTCAAGTAGTTAGAAATAGCATCCTGTCCATTATTAAACATCCCCAGTTCTTTCATCTCTGTGTCACAAAATAAGATTTGGAGTCCCCTCACTGTCCTGGTTGCCATCCTCTGGACATACTTTGGTTTGTCAGTGTTGAGTTCTCATAAAATACAGTTCCCAGACCCAAATATTCTATTCCAGCTATGTTCTGATTGGAACAAAGTCAAGCAAGAGAGGGAAGATCAGTTGCCCTTTTCTGGACCCTATATTTGTATTCATGCAACCTAGGATCATAATGCCTTTTTTAGCTGCCTAATACACTGCTGGACAACTAGGTGATACAGTGGATAAAATGTTGGGCCAAGAGTCATGAAGACTTAAGTTCAAATTTGGCCTCAGACACCATCTGTGTGATCCTGGGCAAGTCACATTACCCTGTTTGCCTCAGTTTCCTCATCTGTAAAATGAGCTGGAGAAGGAAATGGCAAACCACTCTAGTTATCTTTGCCAAGAAAATCACAAATGTGGTCATGAAGAGTTGGACACAACTGAAAAACGACTGATATATACTATTAGACTTGTAGTCCACAAAGACCCCTGAGGCCTTTTTTTTCCTCCTATGAATGGCTCTCTAGCCACATCTTCATTTTATTAGTGCGCTTTTGATTTTTTAAGCCTACATATGGGACTTACAATTTATTCCTATTAAATTTCATCTCATTAGCTTCAGCCCACCATGCCACACAAAATGACAAACATATCAGGATCTTTTTGGATCTTGAATATGTCTTCCCACACATTAGTAATCCCTCCCAGCTTCATGTCAGTTTCATATTGGGTTAGAATCCCCTGTGCCACCTGGCTGCTGGTTAGTCTGCCAGCTAAGTCTTCACCCAAGTCATTGAGAGAAATGCTCAGGGCCAGCTTGTGGGCCTTTGGGATGCCTTCCCTCTCTAATATTCATTAAACCTCTGCTGACCACAGAATTCAGCCAGCATCTCTCAGTTTACATATCTAGACTAGGAATCTGTTCACCCAATAAGAGTGGTGAAAATCATGACCACAATGCCTCATTCGGGGTATGAGGAAAATCACATTAGGTCCCCATTTTAAAGATTATGCCATGCCCTGTTCCAGTGGGCTTTATAATTTGAAAGCAGTACTAGGAATGAAGTTTTCCTATTTGGGGTTACACGTTATACCTCCACAGCCCTATATGGTGCTGTCTTGTCTTTTCATTTGCTCAAAGTATCCGCTTGGGTCCTGGGGATAGACATCGGTGTGAACAACCTTGAGATATGTTCATTCTGGCTTCCTGTATCCAAATGCTTCCTGAAAGTTTGAGTTGTTTGGAATGGGAAGGATGAATGGCCACAGTGAACTGTGTGCTTTCAATGCTGCGGTTATAAGGAAGTTCACCGATTTCTTTCTTCCTTCCTCCCTTTCTTTTTTTAGGGAGTGAGGAAGCAATCAGGGTTAAGAGACTTGCCCAGGGTCACACAGCTAACAAGTGTCTGAGGCCTGATTGGAATTCAGGTCCTCCTGACTCCAGGGCCAGTGCTCTATCCACTATACCACCTAGCTGCCCCCACATTCCTTTCAAGTATAATCTTAAGAGAATGCCTTTTGTGTTTGTATTGTGTATAGCATGATGTCCCATATATAGTAAGCATTGATAAATATGTTATCTATCTTCCCTTTTGCAGATAGAGCAGCATTGTTTAATGAAAACAGAACAAAACTAGAGGCCAGGAAACCTCAGTTGGAGCCCTGAGCATCTCTAGGACTTGGTTTCCCCATCTGTAAAGTAGAGATAATAATCCTTCCACTGTCTACCTCTCAGGACTGTTGTGAGGAAAGTACTTTGTAAACCTCAACACTTGTAAAAATGTGAGCTGTTAAACTGTTCTCTGGTTCTCTTTCTGCTCATGTATAAAATGATGGCATTGAACTAGATGATCTATTTTTTTTTAAAAATCTCTTCTATCCCTTAATATTCTTCTAGTCTATGTGTTGGGAAGAAATCCTTTGTAGTCTGATGGGCCCTGGGCGTGTAGAGAAGACAATTGGGAGGCCTTTCAAACTCCCTCTGAGTGTCAATAGACTTGAAATGAAGGTAGTTAGCAGTGCAGATATGAAGTTACCTCTCACTTACAGTAAATAGAATAAACAAAACAATTACCTCATAAGAATGCATTTATGAGAGATGCAGGCCTTGAGAATGGAATTTAGATGACTTTGAAAGCCAATAGAGCTTGTTCTTAATTGGGTCTGGTTTTTATTCAACATGGTTGAGTTTAACCTAATAGCCCTAATCATTTTAATGACCCTTAAGCCCTTCCCCCCCGTGTTGAATTGGGCAGTCTATTTGTAGATTGGCACCTCTGTCTGCTAATGAGCAAATTTCCACATATATATCAGTGGGAAATGTTATTTGAGTAATATCTATCCAATGATGCATGTCTGCTGTGGAGAATCCCTGGATCCGAGAGGATTTGGAGGTCCACAGGGCTTCTCCTATGTGGTATTTCAGGCTCCTGCCACCTGCTTGTATTATGGAATCGTGCTAACTAAGCTCTAGCCTGAGCAGAGTGTTTCAGGCATATTATACAAGAAGAAAGAGTGCAGAAATGAGAAAGAGGACAGAACTGGAATGAGGCATGGAGAAAAAGTCCGGTTTAGCTGTAATGGTGTGTTGTACACAAAAGAGAGTAATATATAAGACTAGAAATTAAAAAAAAAAAAAGATTGGAAATTTAGGTTGGAACTAGAAGGCCTTGAATGCCAGAACCATTTTATGTTTTATGTGGTCATAGATAAGGAGAGTGAGACCAAAAGGGTAAAATCATGCCCAAAGGCTCACACAGCCAAGTGGAACTGGAACCCCTCATTTCTTGCCTTCTAATCCTAGGCAGTTTCTACTGCATCATCTGCTTTCCAATAATTAAACCACGAATCTCCTTTAATCCTCCCAAGGACACTGTGTGATTGACAGAGTCAGCAATGTCTCCATTTTATAGATAAGGAGATAGAATCCCAGAGACGTGAAGTTACCATACCTCTAACCCATCACCTTAGCAGAACAGCCAGGTCTTCTGGCTCCATTTCTACCATATTATGCTTAGTTAAAAAAATCTATTTTTATCAGATTGAGTCATATTGGGACAACAGTATATCCTTTCTTCTTATTGTTTCCCCTTTGGTGAGGTAACCAGGATTAAGTGACTTGCCTAGGGTCACATAGCTGGTAGGTGTCAAGTATCAAAGGCTGCATTTGAACTCATGTCTTCCTGACTCCAGGGCCAATTCTTTATCCGCTGTACCACCTAGCTGCCCCCAGCAGCATGTCCGTTCAGCCAATAGTCCTTGAACATGAATAGCCACTCAGGAATAAAGACAAGTTCATAAAGTATTTATCTTAACCAAGTATCACTTTCATGAGTTGGTTTATTTTTTTTAAGAAGTATATATAAGGCTTCAGACACTTAGCACAAAAAAACTAGCTGTGTGACCTTGGGCAAGTCACTTAACCCCAAATTGCTCTCCAAAAAGAAAAAAAAGCAGTGTATATAAGTTACCACAGCATTTTTAGGAGGATGTTTATAGGTTTCTCCCTCAGTACATTGTGATCATATTTTAATTGTCTTGCATTTACTCCCCTCGCTGTGTTCTCAGAAGGCCAAGGCAAGACTTCACTGACGGTAAAGAAGCAGAAACAGCCAGGGGGGTGTAGGTTTAACAATGGCCAAGGTCTCTGTCCCTCCCCATCTTCCAAGGTCACTGCTTATGTGACCAACAAATAATAGAACCGTTGTGGAAATGTGTGGAAATGACTCTCTGTTCCTGTATTATTAGTAGGAACTTAGAAAAAAATAACTATTAGAGAAGGAAAAATAATGAATCATGTAGAGGTCTGCTATATTTGGAATATATCCAAAGTGCATGCCCTGTAGTGGTTATGAGTCATGATGTATAGACCATTGGTGATCCATAAGCCTGGTGGTGGAACATCCTTGCAGCTCCCTCTACATCCTGGCTCCCTCCCCCTCCAGCTAAACAAACTTCCTCTCAAACCCTACTGTTCCATCCTTTCCCTCCTACCTCTTCACCTTCTTCTGTCCCACCCGTTCAGTCTGAAACAGCCTCCCCCTACCTCCATTTCCCTTCTGCTAAACAAGGTCTACTCATTAGAAAAATTGTAATAGCTCCCTTTTCCACAAGCTTTTATAATTTACAAAGGACTTCCTCCCAATTAACCCTGCAGCATATATAGGGAGTGCAAGGTTTACCAACCCCATTTTACAGATGAAGAGACAGAAACTCAGAAAAGTTAAGTCATCACACAAGGGTTTTACAGTTAATTGGGATCAGAGCATCAGAGATTTGGAGCTATGAGGGACTTTACAGGCCATCTATTCCAGCCCCCTCATTTTATGGATGAGAAACTGGGACTCAGAAAGGTCAGACAGGTAAGAAAGCAGCAGAACCTTGGACCCCAACCCAGGTCCCCAGACTCATGTTCAGTGGCAAACCACTGTGCCATGGTGGCTCAGAGCCAAGCCCTTTTAGGAGGGGTCCCTTCTTTAGTAAGAACAAAGCCAGGATATTGATTCTTTGCAAATAGTTTTCTTTTAGAAACTTTTTAGTTCTTTTTAGTATTTTATTTGAAAAAAAAAAAAGATCTATGAGTACATCCTATTTCATTAACCAATAAATTCCCTGAGCTCAGTTTATTCTAACAAACCCGATTACCTATGAGGCATATAGTAGGCCCTGGGAATATGCACTGGAAGCCCAAAATAACCCTTGTCCTCAAAGAGCTTATGATCTTAGGGAATAATCATAATGTTGTTCAGTTGTTTTTCAGTCATGTCCAACTCTTTATGACCCCATTTGGGTTTTCTTGTCAAAGATACTGAAGTGATTTGCCATTTCCTTCTCCAGCTCATTTTGCAGATGAGGAAACTGAGGCAAACAGGGTTAAGTGACTTGTCCAGGATAGTACACAGGTAGTAAGTATCTGAGGCCAGATTTGAACCCATGAAGATGAGTCTTTCTGACTCCAGGCCTGGCACTGTATCCACTGTGCCATCCAGCTGCTCCAAATAATACTAATCGCAGATATTATTTATCTAGCACATGAAGATTTACAAAGCGCCTTACCTTAAATGCATTATTTCATTTCATCTTATCCAAGAAGCACTGTGACATGATAGATAGACTGTTGAACTTGGAGTCAGGAAGATCTAATTTCCTATCTGCCTCTAATATTGACTTATGTGAACATGCCTTTTATCATCTTGGAGCCTCAATTTCCTCATTTGCAAAATAGGAATAGTACCCATGGTTCCAACCTTGCAGGATCATTTTGAGGATAAAATGAAATAATATGTACATGGCACTTTGAAAGCTCTAAAATGCTACACAGATATTAGTTATGATTATTTTTATTATAGTCCCTTCCTTCTCTGTGGGTCCGATGGTCCCTTGAAAGGTAAACTTGTGATGTGAGTGGAGAGAAGTGACCCTGATTGGCTGAGATTTTTCTTGGAAAGAGAAATAAAAAAGAAGAGACAGGGCAAGATGATGTAAGGTGCAGATTTTGAATGGTGAAAGGAAGATTGCACTCCTGTCTCCTGGAAACCTGCACATATGGGGAAAAGCTGATACCCCAAATATCCCATGATTCTTAGCATCTGCATCCCCAAAGACTGCTCAGAGCAGACTCCCTGGGTGATACAGTTCTCTTCCTGATTGAGCTGAGATGTTATCTTGCTCCCTAGTTACAGATGCCCCTTACTCTTGTGTTTTCTAAATTGCCTAACCTACTCCGTATGAATTTCCCAATTCCTTTTTTACATGCTTTGATAAACGTTTGCTCTTTCTGTAATTATCGTTTGTGTTATGGCCTTGCGGTATGAGGAGAAGCTAAGCCAGCTGAGATTAAACTGACTCTTACCCTCCAGGTCTGGGGCAGAACTACTTCCAACTTCATCTCCAACCCCAGCACATACAGAGTGCCCCACTTGGCAGAGGTAGGCATGAGAAAAAATAACTTAAGAATGACTAATCAAAGTGGCTTTTATGCAGAATCCCAAAAGAATCATTCTTCTAGACTTCAAATATCTGATGTGTAATACTTATAATTCCATCCTAATACCCATCTTAATGATAGGAAAGTGAGTATCCTGTCACTACTGTATTCCTTCTACCCACAAAGGTAGAACTCTAATCTCCCTAGAAACATGGAGTAAGTCATCCCCATATCTATATGTATATCCAAATCTGTCTATCTGGATAGAGATATAGATATCCCCATTCCATATGGTTCACTCAATATTTGTTACCTTAGTTATTATACTACTTGTGCGACCTTAGGCAAGTCATATACCATCTCTGAGCTTTGGTATACTTTTCCATAAAATGAACTGGTTGACTAGATGGTCTCCAAGGGTGTTTCTAACGTAAGCGATATAACACAAGGGCACAACCTGATTAGGGCAAGGGAGAAATCCAGGTAGTAGGTTAAAAGAAAATTTGAGGACCAAAAGATTTCTTTTAACTGAGAGGAGGTGAGGTGGGGAGTGGAATCAGGGAAGGTTTTATGCAAGAAGTAGCAGTGAGCTGGGTCTGGAAGAAAGGCATTTCAGTAGCTAGGGCAGAGCCATGGAGGGAGCATGTTCTAGAGAGACATTGAAGATATCCCTTGCAAATGTACCGAGTTATGGGAAATCAGTGACTAGCTCAGAGTACCACCAGTAGTCCAGGTTGGCTGGAACAGAGTACATGGAGCCAAAGAGCATGGATTAAGTCAGGAAAGTGTTGGAACCAGATTGAGGGAGATCTTTAAAAGCTAAATAAAAGATTTTGTAATTTTCCCCAAGGCTATACAAAACCTGTTGCAGGTTTTTGAGGAAGGGAGTGAAGTGGTCAGGCCAGTGCATTAGAAAAATTACTTGAAGGATAGATGTGGGAAAGAAATTGAAGACTAGTCTAGATAAGAGGTGGTAAGGTCCTGGACAAAGCCAGTGGTGGTCACCGCCTGAGTAAGGTGGAGGGGTCAATTGCGAGAGAGATTTTGTAGGTAAAATCAATAGGATTTGGCAACTGATTAGCTATAAAGGATAGGAGATGGGGGGAAGCCAAAGATAAATAGAAAGCTTTGAGATTGAGTGACTAGGAGCATAGTAATAGCATTACTTGAACCAGAATAGTAAGAAAAGTCATGGAGGGAGAGGGGAGGGCACAACAGCTTTAAATGCGATGGAAAGGTCAAAGAAGATGAGGGCCAAGTAAAGGTCATTGGAGCTATCAATTAATAGGTGATGGTGGTCTTTGAGAGAGCAGTTTCAGTCCAGTTGATGAGATCAAATTGGGAGAGGGTAAGGCAAAAGGGAGAGGAAGCAAATAGTGTATCCTTTTCTGGAAGTTTAGCCATGAAGAGGGCAAAAAATATGAAATAGCTTGAGGAAGAAGAGGATCTAGGGAACGTTTTTTGTTGTTGTTTTTGTTGGTAGGTTTCTTTTGTTTTGTTTTCAAAATCTAGGGGAAGCCTTGAGGATGTTCATGGCCTAAGGAGAAGAACCAGTAGAATGTGAAATCAGATATAAATCTATAGATGGGAGAGATCTCAGGAATCATCTAGTCAAATTCTTATGTTTTACAAAAAAGGAAACCGAGGCCCAGAAAGGTAAAAGGATTTTTTTAAGGTCAAAGAGATGGTTTATAGCAGAGACAGGATTTTGAAAAGTGATTCAGATGAACTGCTTCAAGGAAAATATAGGTCTTTCAGCAAAGGCTAGGTACAGAAGTGTAAAGGATTGTAAAGGGGATTATTGTTCAGGTAGTTAGAACTACTTGAGGTTCCTTCATACTTGAGATTCTATGAGGGAGAAAGGATGGAGGGAAGGAATGACTGATGGAGCAAGGTCATATAAGAGATAGAAGAAGGTGACAAGGCTTACCTCTGGGAAGAGAACATCCTGTATCCTCAAAGGTTAGAGAGAAGGAAAGAAATGGTGAAGGAAAAGAATGGGTAAAGGAGAGAGTAAAGGAATGGGTAAATAGGGAGGTAAAGAGGAAGGAGATGAGGAAGCTCATAATAAATGGTCTTCATCTTCTCAGTAAAGTAAGGTAACCTTGGTATCAGAGCATTCTCTCTCACATGAAGACTCCAAAATGGTTTTTGAGGGTCTTTCACAGTGACTTGAAGTTTCCAGGGAAACCTGTGTCTTCACAAACTTTCTATGGTTCATGTCTTTCATAAAATCTCTGTGGCTCATATTCCACCCCAGTGAATCCCTGAGAATGTCAAAATATGGCTCATTTTTCTAGCTTAAAAGGGGATTTCAGCTCTTCCTCCTTTATTCAGGCTAATAAACATCAACAATAGAATTATTTTTAGTTAATCTAGCCCCCCAAAATGCAGAGAGTATATATTCCCACTCTTGAACCATCAGGAAAACTCTTTTCCCCTTTCCAGAAGGTAAAAAGCAATCCTTCCCTGTTGTACACCCCCCTCTTCCCATCAAACTTATATAGTCCCTACAACTGACAAAATCATCAAAGGAGAACCATCAGGATTTCCAGGAATTCCTTGTTATAGGTGATTCCTGGCTATACTAATTTGTTAGTAGCAAAGGCAGTGTCTGTGAATTTTCCCCCTTCATCATTGTGGTTCCATCAGTTTTTTAACATTTCCATCTGGTAGGGACACTTTTAGTATATATGGACCCCTTTAGGAACCACATGGCTTCTTTAACTTTTCTCTAGCTCACATGTTTAGTTTAAGATCCCTATCTGTTCCTGGATATTTGTGCTAATTTCTCTAACATCAAGAAAAACCTGAGGAAATCCCCACAAAGGAGGGGAAACTCTTATTTTAATGAAGTAAGGTGATTACCTACCTTAGGATATGAAGGTATCTCATGAGAGACCAGGGAGTGTGAATCTGGAGATTCCATAGAATATTAAGGGTTAAAAGGAACCTTACAAATCATCTAAGTTAATTGTCTCATTAACAGAGTCCTGAAACAGGCTCAAGGAGAGAAGAATAGGCTAGGGACAACTGCTGAGGACTGAGATAGTCAATTAAAGATAAATTAAAAGAATTGCCATGTAGCAGTGAGGACCCACTTAAGATCTGATAGCATGAATTTGTAGTAAATCCAAACTATACCATTTCATTACTTCTCCATTGGTATTTAGTGAATCAGAAGCAGGAACAGATAAGGTAGATGTTGGAAATGAACCAGAGTTGAGAATTTAGCAAGATGGGAAAAGGTAAATAGCAAAAGGATTTTAGGGGGAGAGAAGGTAGAGTAAATCCAGAACAAAAGTGATGAACTGGACAGATGTGCCCCTGTACTATGGGTGAGGAGGACTGAGGTGGAAAGGTGGGTGATTTTTGGTCAGGAAGAAGAATTTTAGGGGGCAGAGCCAAGATGGCAAAGTAGAAGCACGAACTTGGTGTGGGCTCCCCTCCAATCACTTCTAATACATGTAAAAGAAATGACTCTTAAACAAACTTTAGAGGTACATAACCCACAAAGAGACAAAGAGAAACAAAGCTCCCACTGAAAGAAGCCTGACAGGTCAACAAGAAGGATCTATAGTACCAGGCTGGGAGCTGAGCACAGCCCCACATGAGTCGCGTGGTTCCTGGCCCCAGGATGGTCCCAACCAGCGGTGGGCCTGGAGCAGACTTAAGGAGAGAGAATCACCAGCAGCTGTGGTGGTTTCTAGAATTATCAACCCATTAATACCAAAAAGAAAGTAAAAGGTCAGTGCAGAACTTTGTGGGAACAGGGGTGGTTGAGTCCCTACCCCCAGGGAGAGAAGTGGAGGCACAGCAGCTGTGCAGCCGCTGTGGCCTGACTGTCTCAGGAGCTCCTGGCCTGCAGATTGCAGAGGAACCAAGCAATCATTCAGAGAATAATTGCTCTTGCTTTAACCTGCTTGGATCTGGATAGCGGTCTTGGGTGGTGGTACTAGGTTGTGTGGCCAGTGAGTCACTTGTGGGGGCTGTAGAAAGGGCACCCAACTAATAGCTCTAGCAGCTGCAAAAACCCCAGTGATTTGGGACACAGCTCTCTCCATTCTGGAAGCAGAGTTCTACTGTGGCAAAGCACTCAAAAGTCAAGTAATTAACTGGCAAGATGAGCAAGCCCAGAAAGCATAATCAAACCATAGATTCCTTTTTTGGGGACAAAAATGATCAAGGCATGGAGCAGGAGGAAGACAGTAAAGTCAGAACTCCTGCATCAAAATCATCCAAAAAAAAATATAAACTGGTTACAGGTCATGGAGGAGCTCAAGAAGGATTTTGAGAATCAAGTAAGAGAAGTAGAGGAAAAATTGGGAAGATGATTGGGAAAATGAGAATGAAGCAAGAAAATCATGAAAAGAGAGTCAACAGCCTGCTAAAGGAGACCTAAAAATACTCTGAAGAAAATAACACCTTAAAAAATAGACTAACTCAAATGGAAAAAGAGTCTCAAAAACCCAGTTAGGAGAAAAATGGCTTAAAAAGCCAAATTTGCCAGATGGAAAAGGAATTTCAAAAAGTCACTGAAGAGAATAATTCCTTCAAAATTAGATTGGAGCAACTAGAAGGTAATGACTTTATGAGAAATCAAGATACTATTAAACAGATCCAAACAAATGGAAAAATAGAAGGCAGTATGAAATATCTCATTGGAAAAACCACTGACCTGGAAAATAGATCCAGGAGAGATAATTTAAAAATTATTGGACTACCTGAAAGCCATGATCAAAGAAAGAACCAAGCATCCTCCAAGAAATTCTTAAGGAAAACTGCCCTGAAGTTTTAGAACCAAGAGGGCAAAATAGAAGTTGAAAGAATCCACTGATCACCTCCTAAAAAAGATCCCAAAAAGAAAAGTACTAGGAATATTATAGCCAAATGCCAGAGTTCTCAGGTCAAGGAGAAAATACTGCAAGCAGTCAGGAAGAAACAATTTGAGTATTGTGGAAACAAAATCAGGATAACACAAGACCTAGAAGCTTCAACAGTAAGGGATTGAAGGGCTTGGAATGTGGTGTTCTTGAGGTCATAGGAGCTAGGACTAAAACCAAGAATCACCCACCCGGCAAAACTGAGTATAATGCTACAGTGAAAAATATGGTCATTCAGTGAAACAGAGGATTTTCAAGCATTCTTGATGAAAAAAAAAACAGAGCTGAACAGAAAATTTGACTTTCAAATATAAGAAGCATGAGAAGGTAAACAGGAAAAGGAAATCATAAAGAACTTATTAAAGTTGAACTATTTACATTCCTACATGGAAAAACAATTGTAACTCATAAGACTGTTCTCAGTATGAGAAGGGAATATGTGTGTGTGTGTGTGTGTATAGGAGGGTGTATGTGTATATAAATATATATATGAGTATGGGTATATGTATATTCGTGTATACATAGACAGAGGGCACAGGATGAGTTTAATACGAAGGGATGATATCTAAAAAATAAAATGCAGAGGTGAGAGATATTGGGAGAAGGAGAAAAGAGGAGATAGATTAGGGTAAATTATTTCATATAAAAGAGGCAAGAGAAAACTGTTACCATGGAGGGGGAGAACAGGAAGATGAAAGGGAATGGAACAACCTTATTCTCATTGAATTTGGCTTAAGGAGGGAATAATATACACAATCAATTGGATATCTTACGCCATAGGAAAATATGGGGGTAGGGGATAGAAGGGAGGATGATAGAAGGGAGGACCAATTAGGGGAGAGGGTAGTTAGAAGCAAACATTTTTGAAAAGGGATAAGGTCAAAGGAGAAAATGGAATAAGTGGTAGTGGGATAGGATGGAGGGAAATATAGTTGGTCTTTCACAATATGGCAACCATGGAAATGATTTGGGTAGCTTCACATGTACAACCTATATTGAATCATTTGTCTTCCCAGTGGGGGCAGGTGAGGAGGGAGGAAGGGAAAAAATCTGGAACTCAAAGTTTTAAAAACAAATGTTTTTAAAAAATTGTTTTTTTACATACAACTAGGAAATAAGATGTATAGGCACTAGGGTATAGAGGTCTGTCTTGCCCTGCTAGAAAGAGGGGTGATGGGGGGGGACAAATTGGGGTAGGGGACATTCAGTGGGATTGCTATTTTGGGGTGGAGGTAGGGGAAAGACAGAGAGAAAAATTGTAACTCAAAATCTTGTGGAAATTAATGTAGAGAGCTGAAAATAATTTTTTTAAAGGAAAGGAGAATTTTAGGGTTCATTATATTAGTGGAACAGATTCAAGTGACAGTAAACTTTCTCTGTGACTGACTAAGGGAGAATAAGAGTTAAGGCTGATGAATCTCATTAGGCAGGGTGTTATCACCTTAGGATTATTAGTTATCATCAGTTTTAATACAGAAGTCATCAAAGATACAGGTAACATTTAGGGTAGAAAGGCAGACCCTAGGTCAGGTGTTAAAGTCATTGGAGAAAGTGGGAGAATGCAACGGGAGTTGACAGGTGACAGTGGCAAAGATGTAGCTAGACTAAGAATGAATAACCATTATAAAAGCTCCCCCAATATTATTCTTTAAGGTTTAGAAACACTAAAAGTGAGACAGTTAAGTAATGGTAATAGAGCAAAGGTTTGAAAGAGGCCTTGGTCTGGGGCAGCTAGGTGGCACAGTGAATACAGCACCAGCCCTGGAGTCAGGAGGACCTGAGTTCAAATGCAGCCTCAGACTCTTAACACAAAAACTAGCCATATGACCTTGGGCAAGTCACTTAACCCCAATTGCCCTACCTTTTCCCCTCCAAAAAAAGATAGAGAGGCCTTGGTGGACAAGGAGTATGCCATTTCCTTCTCATAATCCTGAGGGTCTAATGAGGGGTAGAGGTCTGAGGATCAGAAATGAGAAAAGGAGAAGCCTGCAGTAGCAAAGATAGCCAGAAATTTGGTATTGTCCCAGTAGAAAGCAAAGTTTCAGTTAGTACCCAGAGGAAGAATATGGAAATAGAAAAGGAAATTAAAGGCAATAGGGCCTTTTATCTAATCTGCATGCATTTTGCATATGTAAATGTATATGCAAATATTATATATGTATGTGTATATATTTTTTTCATGGACTCTTCCACATTTGAATGTAAACTATTTGAGGGCAGGCACAGTTTTTACTCTTTATGGTGTCCATAACACTTAGTGTAATATTTGTCATGTAGGATGGGACAGAGACTGGTCCTATTTGTATAGGAAATTCCTACTTGTGGAAATTCCTTCCACCAAGGCAAATCCGTATCTTCTCTACAATGTATAATCTTAAAGGTTTGCCTAGAGCACTCACAGGTCACACAGTCAGTCGACCAGTATGAGCCCGAGGCAGGACATGAACCTTGGTTGTTCTGGTTCCAAGGCTAGCTTTTTATCCATTATGCCATGCTACATGACATGTAGTAAAACTATAAACACATATTTGATTGATTGAATAGGGCAGGAGTCCCAGAGAATACATTGGAAGAAGAGAGAAGATAAAAATAGGGGCAAAGGAAGAACAAGGCTAAGCTGAATGTAGAAGAAAGTGCTGAGAAAGGGAACAGGGGAAAGGTGCTAGTACTTTGGAATAGCAGAGTTTAAAGCATCACACAACCACCTCTCCTTTATTGATTGTAAACCTTACAGAATGATATAAGGGTGAGTTATTATAAAGATTATTCATTCCATCTGTTCACTTAAGGAAGTTAAGATTGGCAGGAGAAATATCAGGTATGCAAAAAGTTGTCAAATAAATCAGTCCCAAGGTTCGAAATAGAATGTTGGTGTAATGGGGCCTTCCCAGAGCCCTTGAATGTCTGACTTAATTGCATTGGAGAAAGGCCATTGTTTATGGTATCATAAGGAGGCTGGAGGCAGAAGGGAGCTTTCAAAGGTGAAGGCATCCCTCTGTCTTTTGAATGTCCCCTGTAATGGCTAATACACTATAAGGACTCAATAAGTAATTAGCTAAGTAAATCCAATAATTGGCCGTCTTCTTGTACAAAATGACTAATATGGAAATGTTTTACATGACTGCACATGTATAACCTGTATCTGATTGTTTACCATGGGGGCTGGGGGGGCGGGGAGAATGAAAGAGATAGGGATAGACTTTGGAACTTAAAACTTTAAAAAAAAACAAATGTTTTTAAAAAGTGCTTTAATATTTAATTGATGAAAAAATAAATACAAATACACATATACACACTAGACAACCAGGAAAAAAAAAATCTAGTAATCAGTCAGTCCTTCACAAAGCTTAGTACTATATCACCAAAGCTCCTCTGGAGTTAGAATTAATCTAGCAGAGGCTAAGCAGGAAAGTACTATGAGGAGGTGAAACTATGGAACATTAAAAAAAAATTTTTTTTTGTCTTTTTGAAGGGCGGAAGGCAGAGGATTTGAGGTTAAGTGACTCTGCCCAAGATCACACAGCTAGTGTCAGGTTTGTGAGGCAGGATTTGAAGTAAGGTCCTCCTGACTCCAGGGCCACTCCCTGCACCACCTAGCCGCCCAAAACTGTGGAACTTTGAGCCCACTGCCTTCCTAATTCCTCTTATCTTCTATATAACACTTAATCTTAATTATGCTGTTATTCAAAATATCAGTAATTCATGCTTAATATAGCTTTACAGTTTAAAAAGAGTTTTCACAACAAGACATCAAGCTACCATAAGTAATACATACAAGTATTATTATATCCACTTTGCAGATGAAGAAACTGAGTTTCATAGAGGTGAAAGGGATTCCTATCTAGGGCCAATGATTCTAAGAGCAGCTATTGAGAATTGTTATTAACAGGCTGAAAAATATGCACTGACCCTGTGATTTCATTGATACTGGGAATCCTACGTGAGAAAATTTACTTTACCAATGTAGCTTGGTGCCTGTTATGCGACTTATAACCTTTTTTTGTTTGTTTTTTGAGGCAGTCAGGGTGAAGTGACTTGCCCAGGGCACATGGATGGTATCTGAGGTCACATTTGAACTCAGGTCCTCCTGACTCTCCATTGTACCACCTAGCTGTCCCCTGCAACTTATCTTCTTAAAGAGCTACTACCTAGAGCACTGGGAGGTAAAATGATTTGTCCTACGTCCCATAGCTAATAATATGTCAGAGTTATATTTTCCTGGCTCTTTGTCTCTAATGCCTTTCTCTCTCTTGTAATTATTGTTATGAACATTAATAAAGAAATAACAAGGATAATTTTAATAGCATAGCTATCCTATTCCATCTCATTTGATCTGCTTACAGTAACAGTAGTTCTAAGTTGTCCATCCATGTGAATATCATTGTTAATGTAAAAATATAAGAAAGATATTGAAAGGAGAGCTACCTTGGGGAATCCCACTCCCACCAAAAATACTGAAATCCTAGGACTGAAAAAATATGGGTGTTGCATTAGTAGAGATCTAGATAGAAAAAACATAAAGACATTTATAACATTTCTTGTGAGCTCCCTGATTTGGGTAGGGGAGACTGTTTTGTTTTATTTTTATGCAGTTTGATATTTTGGTTTTGGTCTGGATCTGTGATTTAAATGGTGGGGGAGTTATTGGCAAATAATCTCTAAGTTGTCTGTAACAAAATCTTAGTTGTCGATGGCAATGAGAGATTTAGTGTCTTGCCTAAAGTCACACAGCTAGCTTGTCTTATAGGTACAGCCTGAACCCAAGGGTTTCTAATGCCAAGGCCAGCCCTTTGAACATTGTGGTAAATAGCTCCTGCCTTTTCACTCTCTATTATAAGTAACAAATAGCACAAGTCTCCTGTAGGTGTGGTCCTTGCTTCTAATCAGTTAGATTTATTTGGTCATTATAAAAAATAGGGACACAGTGCCCCAATAAATCATTTACCCTGTCTTTTTACCAAGAATCTCATTTATATGGGTGTTGGTTTTAGGGGGTTTGGGGTTTTTATTTTTTTTATACTCTTCAGTTCAAAGACCAGCTCTCTGAAAGATAAGCCTTTCCATTTCATAATAAGCTAGACTTTAATAAACAAAATAAAACAAAAAGTCATCTAGGCTTACCATAACAAGGATTGATTGAAAAAGCAGGAAATGAATAGCCTAGAGGGCAAAGAGAACAAGGAACAATGGTTGGAAATTATAGGGAAGGGTTTACCATTTAATATGAGGAAGAATTTCTTTAAAATGCACTAGTACATTCTTCAACCCTGGAGAGTTTCCAGTGAAGGCTGTTAGAGGTTTTATACAGAGGATTCATGCTTCAGTATAGATCAGACTAGGTACCTTCTGGGGTTCCTTCTAAAACTTAAAAATTATATTATGCAAATTTCCAAGATGACATGAATAATTTTGGAATGGAAAATTACAGAAGTACAGTTACTTTTGATGCTTTCTTATGTCCCCATACCCATTGGTGTGCTGGTAAATGTTTAACACCTGGCTCTCAAAAAATGAATATTTGATGTATTTTTAAGTTTAATCTGAATTATTAACATGGTGTTCATAATTTTCTCAAGTTGAAATAATCAGCAAAACAAGTAATAAAGCCCTGATCTGTAGCATTTGCCAATTTCCAAGGTGTAAATGCTCACACTGAAGTTTTAACAATCAGCTCAGGAGCCCTAGCACACACCTCCATGCCAATGGAGCTCTGTATAGCAAGCAATGAACTAATTATCAAGATAAGCTGAACTCCTCAATTGTACAAGTAAAAGACTTTCTCCCACCCAATCCAATGAATGATAGAAAGCTAATTTACCTTTCCTAAAAGCAGTTTAGAATCATAGAGTAATTACTAACCACTGACCCCTCAGCAAAGCATTAAGGAAAGTCTTTTGTCACTTTTTGTAGAGGTTATGACATAAAATAATACCACTGTTCTTTTTAGCCCTTGCTAGTGCATTGAAAAGCAAGCTTATGAGGCAAACTTGAAAGGTGACAAACCTGTTTTATCAATGAAGAAACTGAAGCCCAGAGAAATAAAGGGACTTGTCTAAGTTCACAAAGCTCATGAATGATAGAACCTAGATGCTCTTACATCTAGATTCCTGAATGCCTCCTTGGCACTCATATCACATCATATCATTTGTTTAAAGGTAAGAAATACAGATAGACTGTCAATTAACCAGACAAATACATCAAGGATAAAATAGATCATTAAAATCCACTTGTCATTCTAAAATTACTTTAGTGATTAGTTTCAACTTGTCTCCATGCTTCAGACTATTTTTTTTAAATCAGGGCAACTCAAAAGCAGCAGATTAAATGATTAAACTTTTATTTTATGTTCTTTAATCTGTACTGTTGGCTGATGAAGATGTTAAGGAGCAGGGCAATGAGAGAGGGACATGTTGCCAGGGAGAAAGAACTGGAATTGGTTATTCACAGATTAGGTAACCCAATTCACACTAATTGAGACCTAGTTATAACTAAGTCTAGAACTTATACCTGGCAACCATACCAGGATTTGCAAAGGCAGAAGAGAGATACAGCAAGACAGATGCTCTAATAGAAAGAACAGCTTTTGGAGCAATCATAATAGAGGTCAAAATCCACCTGTGCTACTATTTGAGCAAATGACTTAACCTTCTGGGCCCTTACCTGCAAATGAGGGGCTAGGGACGAATGTTCTCTTTTATTTTATTTCTTTTTTTATTCTGGATTTAACAAACATCAAATAAAAATATCAGATATCAAAATAAAATACACCTTACATATAAGTAGGTAAGAAAGAAAAGTAAGTAAGAAAAGAAGTAAGAAAAAGAGGATTGTATATGAAATAGTGATTCTTCTGTGTTTGGCTTTTTTCCCTTTAAATTTATAATAAATTCATTATATAATTTTCAGTTTGGAGTTTTGCTTGTTTGTACATCCTTCTGCCTTTCTTGTATTCTCTGTTGTGCATTTTTTTAAAAGGCTTCAATGATCCTCATTTCTTTTTTTGCCAACTCTTATCACTAGCTTTCTCTCTTCCACACTTGTCCACTATTTAAAAATAAACAAAACCCTTATTTTAAAACATATGTAATATACATATATTTATGTATGCATATTATATATACATATATTATGTGTGTGTTCACGCATATAATATATATAATAACACAATATTTTTCATTTCCTTTTAGGAGTCACCAAAGATGATATATCATGTCTTCATTTCCTAAGTTCTATTTAGGTGCTTAACTTCCTTTCTGTTTATCATTTTATTAGATTTGTTTACGTCTGAAAGGGTTACATTGAAGTTGAGCAATTAAGCAATGAATCAATACATTTCTATTGTATTGATATTCTATTATGTCCTATTATTATATAAATATATATTCTGTTCCCACTCTGTGGCAAACACTGTTCTAGGCACTGGGGATATAAATACAAAGAATTTAATAATCCTTACAGTGAACATATTCTAATGAGGGGACAACAAGTACATATGTGTGTATATCTGTATATACACACATATATACAAGTATATACATATAAACACTTATGAATTTGTTTAAGTGTATCCATATCTATCGGTGTAGGTGTGTGTGTACACACACACACACACACACACACACACACATATAATACATATACATATATCCAGAGGAGCTAAGTACAAGATTTTTTGGGGAGGGAGTGCGCTAGCAGTTAGTGGGATCAGAAACAGCTTCATAATGAAGATTCCTGAACTACATGTAATTCCTGAACTACAAGTAAGAGAGGCAGAGATGAGGAGAGAGTGCATTCTAGACAAGGAGGATGACCAGAGAAAAGGAACTAAGATGTTAGATGGAATGTTGTGTGTAAGAAAAAAAGAAGACAATTTATCTGGATTGCAGAGTATAGTGGGAGTGATAATATCCTATAAGGCAAGAAAGGTAGGCTGAGGCAACTGATTGAATATGTAGAATGGGGGAAAGGGAAGATACTGATGTGGTTTTGTACCTGAGACCTAGGAAGGATACTATCAACAGAAGTGGAGAAGTTTGAAAGATAGAGTTCTTGGACAAAAATAATGGGTTCAGTTTTAGACACAAAGAGTTAAACATGTCTCCAGGACATACAGTTTAAATGTCCAAAAAACAGTTAATGATCCGGTTTTGAAACTTGGAAGAAAGACATGACTAGATATATAAATATACATAGAAGAGAAGGCTCAGGATGAAAACTTATGGATGCCCACATTTAGGGGGTGTGATGTGGTTGATAAGCCAGCAAAGAATATTGAAAAGAAGTCAGGCAAATAGGAAGAAAATCAGAAGAGAGTAGTATCACAAAAATCCAGATAGTAGAGAATATGTACAAGGAAAGGATGGTCACCTGTGTCAAATGCAGCAGACTAGTTGTAGAGAATTAAGATTGAGAAAAGACTATAAGATTTATCATTGAAGAAACCATAGATAATTTTGGATAAAGCAGTTTCAGTTGAGTGATGAGGTTGAAAACCAAATTGCAAAGTATTGAAGAGTGAAAGTAGTGGAGGCAACAAGTATAGACAACTTTTCCAAGAAATGTAGCTAAAAAATGAAGATGAAATGTAGGTTGAAAACTTGAGGGGATGGTAGTGTCTAGTGAAAGTTTTTGTTAAGGATGGAAGAGACTTGGGCATATTAGAAAGTAGTAAGGAAGGAACCAGTAGATAGGGAAAGGTTGAGGAATTGAGAGGGGAGAATAATGAAGGATGAAGTCTGCTGGAGAAGCTGGGAAAAGGACAGTATCAAGTGCACATGCAGAGGGGTGGACTTGGCCATATCTTTTGTCAGAGATTTAGTGAAAAGAGAAGAGATTGCAAGGTAATGTTAAGGGATTTTGAGATGAAGAGAATGAGAAGGAGGAGGTAGCTAATGTTGAAAAACCTCCAATTTCTCAATAAAGTAAAAGGCATTGTCCTAAGTAGAGGGAAACTAGGGAGAGGTATGAAGGGTTTTAGGAGGAAAAAGGTGGTTTGAAATAGCTCCAGTAGGAAATGAGATAGGGAATCAGGGAAGAATAAAAAGACTGACCTGCTACAGCGAAGGCTCCACTGAAGTTAGTATATGAATGTAACTAGTCAGCACTGTTGTAGACCTTCCTTCATCTTCTTTCTGGATTAGAATTAGAGGAGGCTAATAATGGAAGTAATCCAAGGATGAGGTTTGCCAAGAGAAGATCAGTGATATAACAAGATGGCAAAGGATTTAAAGACAGAAGACCACATAATACTGAAATGTCCAACAATGGGGTTATAGAAGTCTCCCACTATTACATGTTTTGTTGTTGTTCAGTCATTCGACTCCTTGTGACACCAAGGACCATCGCATTCCAGATACTTCTATCCTCCACTCTCTCTCAAAGTTCATGTTCTTTGTTTCCATGACACTATCTATCCATGTCATCTTCTTCTATCCCCTTTTGGCTTTCAGTATTTCCCAATGAGTTCGGTGTTCTTATTATGTAGCCAAAGTATTTCAACTTCAGCTTCAGTATTTGACCTTCCAGTAAATAGCCTGAATCAATTTATTTTTTTATTTTTAGTTTTCAACATTCACTGCCATAAGACTTTAAGGTCCATATTTTCTCCCCATCTCTCCCCTTCCCCTACCCTGAGACAGCATGTAATTTGATGTAGACTCTATATATACATTCACATTGAACGTATTTTCACATGTTGTAAAGAATTAGAACCAATGGGAGAAAACACAAGAAAGAAGAAACAAAGAAAAAAAAGGAGAAAAAGAGAGAAAGCAAATGGTATGCTTGAATCTGTATTCAAACTCCATAGTTCTTTTTCTGGATGTGGAAAGCATTTTCCATCATGAGGCCTTTGGAGTTGCATTAGATCCTTGCATTGTTAAGAAAAGACAAATCTCTCAAAGTTAGTCATCACACATTGTGGCTGTTACTGAGTACAATGTTCTCCTGGCTCTGCTCACTTCACTCAGCATCAGTTCATTCAAGTCTTTCCAGTTTTTTCTGAAGTCCGCTTACTCATCATTTTTTATAGCATAATAGTAATCCATCACATTCATATTCGACAACTTGTTCAGCCATTCCCCAGCTGTGGGCATTCCCTCAATTTCCAATTCTTAGCCACCACAAAAAAGAACTGCTACCGATATTTTGTACATGCAGGTCCTTTTCCCATTTGTATGATCTCTTTGGGATACAGCCCTAGAGTGGTGTTGCCGGGTCAAAGGGAATGCACATTTTTATAGCCCTTTGGGCATAGTTCCAAAGAGCTCTCCAGAATGGTTAGATCAGTTCATAACTTCACCAACAATCCATTAGTATTCCAATTTTCCTACATCTTCTCCAGCATTTATCATTTTCCTATTTTGTCATGTTAGCCAATATGATAGGTGTGATGCGGTACCTCAGAGTTGTTTTGATTTGCATTTCTCCAATAGTGATTTGGAGCATTTTTTCATATGACTCTATAGTTTTAATTTCTTCATCTGAAAGCTGCCTTTTCATATCCTTTGACCATTTATCAATTGGGGAATGAATCAATTTCTTTTAGGTATTGACCTATTTGATCGCCTTGCTATCCAAGAGTCTATCAAAAGTCTTCTCCAGTACCACAATTTGAAAACATAAGTTCTGCAGTATTCAGCTTTCCTTATAGTCCAACTTTAACAGCCATATGTTGCTACTGGAAGAACCATAGCTTTGACTAAATGCACCTTTGTTGGCAAGGAGAAGTCTCTGCTTCTTAGTATGCTGTTCAAATTTGTCATAGCTTTCCTTCCAAGGGGCAAGCATCTTTTAATTTCATGGCCACATTCACCATCCACAGAGATCTTTGAGGCTTCTTAATTCGTCTTCACTTTCTGCCATCGAGTAATATCATCTGCTTATCTAAAATTGTTCATATTTCTCCCAGCAACCTTAATTCTGGCTTTTGATTCATCCAACCTGGCATTTCACATGATGTATACTCATACAAGTTAAATAAGGTGACAATATGCAGTCTTGCACTTATTTTCCAATCTTAAGTCAATCAGTTATTCCATGTTGTGTTCCAAATGTTGTTTCTTGGTCCTCATACAGGTTCCTCAGGTGACAAGTAAGATGATCTGATACTCCCATCTCTTGAGGACTTGTTACATGTTGTTATAATCAACACAGTCAAGTTGTTTGTCTTTTAGTGTAGTCAATGAAGCAGAGGTAGATGTTTTTCTGGAGCTACCTTGCTTTCTCCATAATATAACAAATATTGGCAATTTGGTCTCTAGCTCCTCTGCCTCTTTGAAAACCAAACTGCTCTTCTGGTAATTCTTGGTTGACATACTCCTGAAGCCTAGCTTGCAGAATCTTAAGCATAATGTTACTGGCATGTGAAATGAGTACAATTGTTCAGTAATTTAAACATTCCTTGGCATTGTCCTTCTTTAAGATTAAGATTTTTTAAAAAGGTATTATTTCTAGAAGATGTTGGTAGATCTTCATAGAACTTTCAATTTTAATGTATTTCTATACCATAGTCTGTTTATTTGTGTTTAAGTATGTGTGTGTTCAAACTTCCTTTGTCCTGTTCATGAGAAAGTGAAGTTCATATCATACTTGTTCCCCTCCCCCTACTCCTTCCTCCATACTCTTCATCTCACACACATCAATTATGTGAGAAATTTCCTTCCCATTCCTCTTCTTCTCTTCTCTAGTATATTCCCTTTTCTTCCATTTCTTCAGTATCAAAATATAACCAAAACATCTCCAAGCCATCTGTTTGTCTTTTATAACTCCCTCTATGACTCTTAAAAATATTAACGTTTTGAGGTGGCTAGACAGTGCAATGAGCAGAGCACTGAGCCTAGATTCAGGAGGACCTGAGTTCAAATTCAGCCTCAGACACTTAACACATACTAGCCCTGTGACCTTGGGCAAGTCACTTAACCCCAATTGCCCTGCCCTCCCCCTCCAAAAAGCCAATATATATATGTATGTATGTATATATATATATATATTAAGGTTCTGAAGAGACACTTGTTTATTCCTCATTATTAGAATGTGAACTCCTACCCACCTCCTAACAGGGATAATGAACTCAAGAAGTAAAATAAGACATTCATTTTTGGATATGACCACTGTAAGGGTTTGTTTTTTTTGCCTTTGCATATTTGTTAAAAAGGGTTTTGTTTTTCTTTTGGGTGAGATGGAAGGAAAGGGGCGGTTAGAGATAGTGTAGCTTCCCCAGAAAGGAAGAAAATATGGTCAATGAAACATTTTAAGTGCATAGAAAAGGAAAAAAGGAAATCTATAGTCACAGATAAGCAGAATAATTTTAAATGTTATATATGAATTGGTTATTTACATATTATGTGATGTTATGCTATGTTATGTTATATATCATATCATAGTATATTATATATAAACTCTATATGACAAGAGATCTATGGTTTCCTATACAATCTTCTTTTTCTATTCCCTTATGTATATGGATATGTCTATTTTATTTGGTATTGATGTAATGGGAATGCAGATTTGGAAGATCTTCCCTGCCCCTAGGCTAAAGTGCACCTGAAGCCTGGGGTGGGAGGCTTGTTTTTCAGTAGATACTTTTTGATTGGCAAGTGAGTCCAAAAGGTTGTTACATTCTCTGAGCCAGGAGAAGGCTATATAAGCCCTGATGTGTAGCTTTGTTTTGGGGGCTCACTTTGAGAAGTGTTCTGTGATTTGATCTGTATTCTGGGAAGCCGTTGTCCAGGGCCCTGGCTTTGAAAAACCCAGATGTGGAAACCCAGATGCTGATTTGGTATGGATGTAATGGTTGGACAGTTTGGAAGTCTGTCTACTTGATCTGTTTCTGTCTTGATAATTCTGCCTGTATGCTTTGAAGTTCGGGGTGCTGACCTTTTTCCCCTGAACAAGGTAAATGATATATGTCTGACTGATTAAAGTAAGCTTGTTAACCCATTTTGAGTTGCTTTCCTTTAACAAAGCAGATCCAAGAACCTGTGGTAGCAGCAAACCCTGAGGAAAGGGGTGCTTGCCGCTACAATTGGTTAGGTTCATGATAAACATATAAATGAATTGACTAAGATTTAAGCACCTTATCATCATATATCCCCTTCCACGTGCTCAAAAGGATTTTCCTGTCTAGTTTTCTCTTCGCTCCTTTGTTTGCATTTTAAAGTTCTAACCAGCTCTGGTCTTTTCATCAGGAATATTGAAAGTCCCCTCTCCCATTAAGATCCATTTTTTCTCCTTCTGGATTATAACTAGTTCTACAGGGCAAGTTATCCTTGGTTTTATCTTTTCCTTTTAAAATATTATGTTCCAAGTTCTCTTCTCCTTTATCATGGTACTATTAAATCTTTTGTGATCCTCACTGCTAGCAATATTTATTCTTTGAACTTGAACCTCTGTATTTTCATTATGACATTTCTAGGACTTTTTCAAGAAGTGACTGGTATATTCTTTCTATTTTCACTTTGCCCTTTGGTTCAAAAAGAGCTGGGTTGTTTTACTTTATAATTACTTGAAATATGGTATCCATTATTTCTTTTTAGTTATGGTTTGAAAGTAGTGTAATTTTTAGACTTTTCCCTTGACTTCTTTTCTTTTTTAATTTCATTTTTTCAATTATTATTTATGTCCTTGCCACTGACCTGTAATAAAAAAAAGAAAAGAAAAAGAAAATTCTAGTATCTTGACTTGTTTTCCAGGTCAGATGATTTTGAAAGGAGATATCTTAGATTGTCTTCTATTTTATTTCAGTCCTTTGATTTTGTTCTTATATTTAATGTAGTCTCATGGAGTCATTGATTTCTTTGGACCATTGTAATTTTTCAGGGAGTCTGTTTCATAGGCAAGGCTTATCACCTTCTGTTCTAAAGTACTAATTCTCCTTCCAACTCTTTTTTATAGCTTTTCTTTGTTTATAATATCTTGCTGAATTTTTCCATGTGCTTTTATAGGCTTTGTAGCCAAAACATGTTTTTTTATCTGAAACTCTCCTTTTATTTATTATGATCTTATTCTCTCCTTTTGAGTTTTCCTCTTGGATAATTCTTAACTCCTAATATATAATTCATAGTGTCTTCTGTCTTCTTCTGTTTCTTCATATCTTTAGCTTCACTTCTTGATTTGGAATTTGGTTCCAGGACTATATTCTCTTGCTATCCCCACATTCTTGGAGGAGGTGGGCCCTGTTTCATCCTGACCTCATTTTCCTGTGTCTTCATTTCCCTTGGTATATCTGGAATGAGAGCACGCATAGGCTTCAGTGTACTCAGTCAGAGCTCTGTGCTTTGCTGCTCCTAAACAGGGCATTGGGTGGTTGTTTGTCCTTCCTAAGGGATAACTTTGAGGATAACCTAGGGTTTTCAAACCCATCAGTCAGTTGGAGGGGGTGGGGGGAGTGAAGACCTCCCCTGGTGAAATGGGTAGATGAGAACAGTTTCTCTCAGAGGCCATGAAGGTGGCTAAAGCAGGGGCTGTGGAGTGCTTAGAGCTTGGTTTGACATTGAAGATGCCAAGGTCATCCACTGCATCCCAAGATATTGCCAGACAGACAGAGGATGTGTGTTGACATTCCTACTCTGTCATTTATTACATAAGTGAATTTAGGCAAGTTATAAGGGTTCTGGGCCTCTGGTTCTTTATCTGTGAAATGGGGGAGTCCAATTAGATGGAAATCTATCAATTTATGATCTTTAAAAAAACAATTCTAGAGCTAAAAGTATCTTGAAAGAGACTACCTGCTCCAAATCTCCCCTTCTATAAAGGAGGAAATTGATCCTCAAGGAAGTTAAGTTATTTATCCAAGATCACATAGGCATTAAGTTTTGGAGTTAGGATTTGAACCTAGAACTTCTAACTTCTAAGTCAGAGTACTTTGCACCATACCACACTGCCTTTGTGAAATCAGATACCAAAAAATACTCTGGTAGTTGAGAGCTGAGGTAGATTTAAAACTCGTCTTATGGCTACCAGTTATGAGGATGATTTTACTCTTTCACTCTGTGTCACCAAATGTCAGTTTCTAGAAAATTCTGAAAGAGGAAAAGAAAAAGAAAGGTGCTTACCATGACAATGTGGTCATTCCCACAAAACAGGTACAGAATGGCTGAATGAAAAATGTTGTAAACAGCCTCTATCCAGAGAAGTGGGGAGGTATTGATTTGTCTCTTTGAACTCCATTGTGAGAAACAAGTTTTCTTAATGAATCTGATTCTAAATGTGCTGATTGCAGATGAATTACGGGTTTCCAGATGAGCCTACTCAGATGACTCATTCTTTAAAAACCTGAATTCGAATGATAGAGCAGGACCTGAAAACATTGCCATACCACAAAGCAAGAAACTTAAGTGTGTTGATAGGCACCAGTACGAAGAAAATTCCCATTCTTGGCCCAGTTAGAAAACGTCCTCATTGAAAAGAAGTTGGGAGTTTACCTTGACCACTAAAAAAGTCCCATTTGGTGGGATTGTAAATCGAATGAACTTTTTGCGGAGCAAAAGAATAAATGAGTGAGGAGGGTGAAGGAACTCTTTTTTTTAATGGACAGTGCTGCCCACCTATTGGCTTCTGGCAAAAGAAGAGCTATTGGGTAATGATGAGCTCATTGCTCAATTTAATTAAATCTTACTTATTGGGATTTAGTTGACAAAGAAAGAAGAGTTAGGTCTGTTGTTGGCTAGAGTTTCTGGAACTTAAGGCATTCTTCAGCATCACCAGTCAAGTGCGGGTCAACCTTGAATGAACTGTCTGCCATGAGCAAGCATACCAACCTCATAAATGGCTCATTTTTTCTTATTCCAGTTGAGCAGAGTTTACATTTCATTCTTAAAACATCTATATTTCAAAGGGATGGCGAGTGAGCCGTGGAAATTTTATCATCCCCAAGTAAAGTAATCATGAGTTTTATGGCTGAAACATAGAACTTGGGGTCAGCAACTCAGTGCTACAGCACCTGTTTCCCATTCTACAATATAAAGGAATGCAGTCTTTTTCATTTGTCCAATTCTACATCCTCAGCAGGATTTCTCATGACAGAGAACATGGCATAGTGGATAGAGTACTAAAGTTAGAGAGTCAGGAGACCTAGGTTTGAAATACAACTCATGTCTTTACTGAGTAAAGTACTACCTTCCTCTGCTGGGAAAGCCTTTGGGCCTCACTTTCCCTTCTATAAAATTAGCAGGTTTATCTCTAAATCCTGTGATTATATGCAGACTAGATGAGAGTTAGCTCCCAAAGAATCTGGATGATTAATATTTATATAGTGTGCTGAGGTTAATAGAGTACTTTACTTACAGCAAACCTGAGAAGTGGATTAGTGTCAGTAATTTTTATTCCCATTTTAGAGATAAAAAAACCAGAAATTCAGAGAAATTTAAGTGATATACCAAAAATAAAAAGTAATTAAAGTCAAAACTGAAACCCAGGTCTTTTGATCCCAATTCCAAGGCCGGCCAGTGCTCTTTGTACATCAAAAAAGCTAAGAAACATGCTAGTTTTATTTACTGAGTATATTTTAAATTCCAAGGGAAAAAAATTTTAATAAAATTTTATTTTTTATTTTATTTTTCCTCCAATTACATGTAAAACAATTTTAACATTTATTTAATTGTTTTAAGTTCTAAATTCTATCCTTTCCCCCTCCCGGAGATGGTAAGCAATCAAATATAGGTTATACATGTGCAATCACATAAAACATTTCCATATTAGTCATTTTGTACAAGAAGATTTGAATAAAAGAAAAAGAATGAAAGAAAGAAATGGAAAAACAGCACGCTTCAGTCTGTATTCAAACAATATCAGTTCTTTCTCTGGAGGCAGATAGTATGCTTCATCATTAATCCTTTGAGATTGTCTTAGATCATTATATCACTAAGAATAGCTAAGTCATTCACAGTTCTTCATCAAACAAGATAGCTATTACTGTGTACAACGTTCTCCTGGTTCTGTTCACTTCACTTTGCATCATTTCATATAAGTCTTTCCAGGTTTTCTTCATCCTTCTTGTCATCTCTTATTCCATCACAATCATATACCACAGCTTATCTAACCATTCCCCCAATTGATATACATCCCTTTAATTTCTACTATTTAGACACCATAGAAAGAACTGCTATAAAAATTTTTGGATTGTGTACATGCTTTTTTGATGTTTGGAGAATATAAACCTAGCAGTAGTATTGCTGGATCAAAAGGTATTGAAGTTTTATAGTACTTTGATCATAGTTTCAAATTGTTCTCCACAATGATTGGATCAGTTCACAGCTCCACCAATAGTGCATTAGTGTCCCAGTTTTCCCACATCTCCAACATCCATCATTTTCCTTTTTTGTCATATTAGCCAATCTGATAGATGGTGGTACTTAAGGTGAGGTGGTACTTAAGAATTATTTTAATGTGCATTCTCTAATCCATACTGTTTTAGAGCATTTTTCTTATACCTATAGATAGCTTTGATTCTGTCTGAAAACTGCCTGTTCATGTCTTTTGACCATAAAATTTTATTTTCTAAGAAAAATTGTCTGCCTTTTCTCCCTCTCACCCCTCTATACCACCCCAGTTAAGAAAGAAAGAAAACAACACATTTCTTATAAACACAAATAGACAAAACAAATTCTTGCATTGGTTATGTCTAAAAGAATATGTCACACTCTGATTCTACCATTTCTTTCAGGAGATGGATAGTATGCTTAGACATGAATCTCCTGGAGTTGGTCATTACATCGATCAGAATTCCTAGGATCTTCAAAGTTGTTTGTCTTTTCTAGATTGTTACTATATTAGCCAGTCTCTTAATTCTTCTCATTTTACTCTATGTAAGTTCATAAAATCTTCCCAGGTTTCTCTGAAACCATCCTATTCATCACTTCTTACCACACAATAGCATTCCATCACACTTATTTGCTGTACTAAACTATTCAGCCATTCCCCAATTGGTAGGTACCCCTTCATTTTCCAATTCTTTGCCACCACAAAAGGGACTGTTATAAATATTTTTGTGCATCCTTAAAGTTTGTTTTGCTTAAGACTGCTCCCTTTATCTCCCTTCTTATTTTCTTCTTTGTTCTTTTCTTTTATTCTTCCTCCTTTTCTCTCTTCTCCCCTTTCCCTGCTATGTACATGTTAAATGAAATATATTTCTATACTTGTTTGTATGTGTATTTTTCCCTCCTTTAATCAGTTCAGATGAAAGTATTAACCACTTCTCCCACATTGCTCCGTGCCTGTATAGATAGCTATTTATGTACTTAAGTTATGTGAGATCATTTTTCTCCATCCTTCCTATCCCTTCCTCCTCCCCTAGCCAAACAAGTGTATTTTTCTTTTCCTCCCTTCCCAGTCTTCTTTTAAGATCAATGAAATATAATAGAACCACTGTTAGGGCCTATGTCCAATCTAATCCTTCTATGACCTTTCATGAATAATAGGGTTCTCAGGGGACATGTCCCCATATTAGAATGCAAACAGCTTGTTTTTATGTATTTCTTTATGATAGTTCATTCATGTTTACTTTTTTTGTATTTCTTTTCACTCCTATATTCATACTTCAAAGTTTCTCTGCAACTTTGGTCTTTCTACCAGAAATGCTCAGAAGGCCTTTATTTCATTAAAGATTCATTTTACTTACACACACACACACACACACACACACACACACCTGTAGAATTACACATAGTTTTTTTCAGGTTAAATTATTATGGTTGTAAACCTATATCCTTTGTCTTCTGGAATAGTGCATTCCAAGCTCTCCATTACTTAATAGTGGTATCTGCTAAATTGTGTGTGTGATACTCTGGCTCTTTTTTTACTTAAATTCTTTCTTTCTAGCTGTTTGTGATATTTTTCCTTGACTTGGAAACTCTAGATTTTGTCTATTATGTTCCCAGGAGTTTTCATTTTGAGGTTTCTTTCAAGGGTTGACCAGTGGATTCTTTGTTTCCACTTTGCCTTCTGGTTCTACGAGATTTGAGCAGTTTTCTTTTATGATTTTTTTAATCTGATGTCTAGACTTTTCTTTTTTTGTTCATGGCTTTCAGGTGATTCTTAAATTATCTCTTTTTAGTCTGGATTTCAGGTTAGTTGTTTTGGCTATGAAATACATTACACTTTCTTTTATTTTTTACTTTGTTTTAATATTTCCTGTCACCTCATGGAGTTATCTTCTAACTTCTATTTGGTACATTCTAGTTTAGAAACAGTTTGTTGCTTGGATAAGGTTTTTACCTATTATGCTAAACTGTTAATTCCCTAATTCTTTCTTTTATAGATCTCACTTTTAGTTTTTTCCTCTAGTTCTCTAATTTAATTTATAAACATTATTTACTCTTATTTTTAACTTGTTTTTCATCTCTTCCAAGAATTCTAGTTGAACTTGTGCCCTACCTACATTTTTCTTTGAAAATTTGCTTGTAGGGGTAACTAGGTGGCACAGTGAACAGAGCACTGGCCCTGGAGTCAGGAGGACCTGAGTTCAAATCTGGCCTCAGACACTTGACACATTTACTAGCCATGTGACTTTGGGCAAGTCACTAAACCCTAACTGTCCTCCAAAAAGAAAAAAAATTGCTTTTAGCTGTTTTGAAGTCATTCTTTTCTTCTGGATTTATGTCTTGAGCATCCCTATCCCCATAACAGGTTTTTATGGTGGCATTCTCTTTTTGTTTGTTCATTTTTTCATCCTCCTTCCTGAATTTACTTGATATTAGAGCCAGGCTCAGTATTTTTCTGGTGCGAGTATGTAGGCTGGTCCTGCTGCTACTTTCTTGGGTTGCTGATTATTGAATTATTCCAGGACATCAGAGATAGCTCAGACTGTAGAACTGGGAAGCTTTTAGTGTCCCAAAGTGGTCTGGTTCATGGCAGAGTTACAGCGAACTGCTGCTGGATTCTACCACTATCGGACGACAAAAAGACTCTGCTAGTTCAGAGTGACAGAAATTCAGTTTTCCCTTTGGTCTGAGATTCCTGACCTGGTTATTCCTTTGTAGTCTTCAGACTGGGTTGGAAACTGGAACTGAGATCCTGCTTCTTCTAGGGCCAGAACCATACACCTTCCACTGTCTTCTGAACCTATTCTTTGTTCATTTCACAGTGTAGGACTGCAGTACTATTCATGGTGCCACCTAGCTATTTAAAGACAATAAATGGAATATCATGCATTCATAACAGTGGAGCACATAGGCTGTCCATCATTTATTCCTCATGCATACCACATGCATTCCATGTCAGCTCACCTTCTCCAGACATTCGCCTGTCTGATGACACACTTTATGTTGGTTCTTTTGTATAATGTGTGGTTATAAATGTGCTGCAGACTACTCATGCTCATCATGTGCCCTTCCATGACCCTCGATTTTAATTCCACTAAGACTGTGTTATTCTGTGACTGTCAAGGTATATGTAATAGCCATCCACCCATGGAGGGTGGAAGTTGCAAAGGTAAAATTCTGAAAGTACAACTGTGGTGATTGGCAGCCTACCCCTCCCACCATGGGCCAACATGCCCAAAACATGGGCCTGAACTAAGCTTCCCAAGGCTCAGACCGAATCTACGTTAGCTGTTTCTGGTTTGGAGTTTTTTATTTTATTTTAATCATCAGATTGTCATGATGCTGTTTTTGTTTTTCTCTTTCCATCTCAAAAAGCACCTCTTTTTCTCCCAATGGAAACCAATGAAATCTTTCTATTCAATCCTATACCAATTGCATTATTTTGGTGTTCACTCATTTTCAGTTGTATTTGACTCTTTGTGACCTCATTTAGGGATTACTTGACAAAGATACTGGAGTGGTTTGGAATTTCCTTCTCTAACTCATTTTACAGATGAAGAAACTGGGTTAAGTGTTTTGCCCATGGTCATACAGCTTATAGTGTCTAAGGCAAGATTTGAACTCAAGAAGATAAATCTTCTAACTTCGTTTCAGGCACTCTATCCACTGTGCCATCTAGCTGTCCCCAAATTGCATCACCAGAAGATTAATATTGTCCATTTACCTTTCATAGGTAAATCCTGCAACACTCTTCCCAAAATCTATCTTTTGATTCAATGTGCATGGTCTCTCTAGTCAACTAGAGGGGGGAAAAAAGGCAGCCTAGGCAAGGCATGTCCCACAATTACATATGTAATAATCCACCATTCTACATTTATTTCATCAGTAACAGTTCTCTGAGAACACCCATAATCTTAGATCCCATAATCAGCCGTTTCAGAATTGCCCCATCCTAAATTTAGGCTTAGTACTTTGTAATTTAGCTGGAGAGCCTCGTTGTTGAATGCTGCTCTTTCATGGTCTAGGGAAAGTGCCACTATTTGTGCTGTACTTAATTCTTATTATTTAGAGAGTTGAGCCAGGCACTGCCGTGTTTAATAATGCATTGTATAATCGCCATAATGATGGGAATGCACATTGCTGCTGGCTCGCCTGGTCGGCCGTAGGACACCCGCATAAATGAGATGTTTCATCTCAGTGGGGCTTTTCTGCTTAAATATTTTAATAAAATAAATAGTATAGCAGTGTGGGAGTAGTAAGGAAAATACACTGAAATGGTGAAGTGAGCAGTATTTCTCTGCACCAAGTAGGAAAGGCATTTGAATTCTTTCTGGAAGAAAGAGAGATAGACAGACAGACCAAATGGAAAGCTAGTGAGAGCACCTAAGGAAATAAACAGACAAGAAAGTCTTGTTTACCTGTTATGTAAGAGGGATATCATCATGCTATCCATAAAAGCTGGTGGGTTGGGGTAGGGGTAGATTGTTCTCCCATTCCACTGTTCAAATATGACCGCAACAACTGATAATGGAATGTTTCACTCTGAAGTCTCAAAGATTTAAGAAGTTATTTCAGATCCTGATGCTAAGATCCTTTTCACTTTGAAGTGAGATTCACTTTTGATTGATAGAAATTTTGTGATTCTTCCTTTATTAAAAAAAAAAAGTTAAAAACCTACAGTTCTCCAGATAACATTTTTCATACAGATTTGGGACAACGAGGTTTAAAGTAAGACTGGACTGCACATTATTTACTAACAATAGCAGTGTAATTTAAACTTTATTTGGCTAATACTATCTTATTACCAAAAAGATAAGATAGCTTTACAATTTAAATATTATTCAGTTACATATAACTGGAAAGTCACCAAAAAATAAAACTTATTAAGTCATTTTAAATAAGCAAAGATGTACTGCTACCTAGAAAAAGTTCTGAAATCCTTTTTATTTTCTCAACTAGAAGGAAAACATTATTTTCTTAAGTTTTTCATAGAATAATAGGATTTCAGGGTTGGAAGAGACCTCAGTGACCATGTAGTGTAACCCACACCTGAAAAAGAATCCCTTCCACAACAAACCCAACAAGTGGTCATCCAATTTTTTTGATGCCAGGATTGTGCTGGTTAAATGTTTAACAACCAGCCCCAAGATGGGGGAGAGAAGATATACAATACACTTTTAACTATAATTAGCATCATTAACATTTTGCCCTCATTTTCTTAAGTCTAGAGTCTCTAGACATTCAACAAAACAACACATCTAGGCCTGATTTTTTGTGTTTGCCAATTTCCAAGGTGTAAATGTTCACCCTGAAAATTTAATAATTGGCTCTCCCTATACTTTGTAAGATGATTCCAGCACACCTTAATTACCACACTGTCCCTGAAAAGTATGCCTCTCTTAAAGAAGTTAAGGATTGTAGCAGCTAGGTGGTACAGTAAATAGAGCGCTGGAGTCTGGAGTCAGGAGGACCTGAGTTCAAATTTGACCTCAGACACTTAACACTTACTAGTCATGTGACTTTGGGCAAGTCACTTAATCCCAATTGCCCTGCTTTCCCCCTACAAAAAGCAAAGAAAAAGAAACATGCCCTAACAATAGAGCTATCTAAAACTATGATGGGCTTCATCAGGAGAAAATGGGTTGACCTTCCTGGATCTTCAAGCTGAGGATAACTTTTATCCTTATAATAATTGTAGAAGGTATTCTTGTTCAGGTATAGGTTGGACTGAAGGGCCTCCAAGGTCCCTTCCAACTTTGAGATCCTGTCATTCTGACATTATGTAATGCTTAAATTCCAGGAACAAGAGTTCATACTTTGATAGACAATGGGGAGCCACTGAAATTTTTTGCGTGCTAGCAGAACATTTCACTAGGAATATTATTAGTGAAGTGAAAGATGAATTAGAGATACCATTAGACTAAAAACAGGATTACTGGTTAAGAATGGATTATAATAGCCTTGGTAAAAAGATAATGACATCATCTAGAGTGTTTGCAATAGAGTAGAGAGTGGGGATGGATTTATAAAAGGTGAGATTTCAGAAATGCAATTGACAGGTTTTGACAATCAGATTTTGAGGCTGAAGGAAAAGAAAGAGCTTTGGTGACTGGGAGAATAATGGTACTATCAACAAAATTAGAAAAATTATGGAGAAGAGTAAATTTTAGAGAAATGTTGAGTTCAGATTTAGACATGTTGAACATGAGATGTAGGTGGGCCATATAGAGATGGCTAACATGGACTTGGAAATATAACTTGGGGAAGAGGTATTATTTTGTTAGCATAGAGGAGACCTGATTACACATACACACATGTGTGTATGTATATATATATATATGTGTGTGTGTGTGTGTGTGTGTGTGCATATATACACAAATCCGTATATGTATGTGCATGTATATATTTGTATGTGTGAGTGTTGATGGAAGAAACCAGATTCATGAGAGAATGACTACATTTAACTCAATGTTGTTTGACTTACACTGAAAGACATGGCATCATTTTAAGTCCTCTCAGAGAAAAGGCAAATGATTAACAGACACTGGAAGCTGGCTAAGGGTGAGCAGCTACTGTGTAATAATTCCTGGAAGTATAGGGCAATTTACCTCAGTCCTAGCTTGTTCATTTTCTTTCCTGGAGGCTTTGAAGAGAATTTTGCTGCATTGTCCTTCAGGGTGTTCAGATCTCCATTGTGAAATGCATTGAGACTAAAACTTACATTAGCTCATGGCTTTTGCTCAATTTAAACCAAAAATCCCTTTCATGCAGAGTCATAACCCAGAATTCTGGTGCTTGAGCAGGATTGGGTAAGGGGAATAGGGGAAGAGATAGTTTATACCATTTCAGTGCAGGCATACTGAGAGAGGGGACAGTCAATCCTCAGTGGAAAATAGTGACCCAGGAGAGGGCTCAACCAGGAAAGCACAAAGAACTGGGTGTAGTTGAACTGGTAGTTTAGGTCTGGCAGAGACCTGTGAAATTCTACTCCTCCCCAGAATCCTTCTACAGGCTCTCACTGTAAATAACTGCAACATTAGATATAAAAGCTGAAAAATTGGAGTTTTAACCGGAGAAAATTCTGTATTTTCTAGAAATTAAATTTTTCATCAGAGAAGCTATTTAAGGCATTCAACCACTTTAAATTTAACAATAGCTGCCAAGTCCTAGGAGCAATTTATAGGGGTGTTTAAAAAAAGAACTAAAGAAATACTTTAAGCCTTCTCTGAATTTCACTAATTTCAAAGGAAGGAAAATATGATTCTCTAGGAAAGGAAAAAAATGGACATTGCTCTCTAATGTGGAACATACATGCAGCCAAGCTACAATGCACAGGAGATTAAAACACTCTGCTCCATTTCTTTCTGCTGTTATTAAAGTTTGCAAATCAAGTCTCAGGTTCTTAGTGGCAGGCCTTCAGGACTGTGTCTAAAGTATCACTGTGCCAGGACATTTTCGTTAGGGTAGACCTGCCAATGCCTATGAGCCCACCACACAAACCACTCCAGCGACATGGACCTCTTCCAGCATGGGCTGATGACACACAAGGAGCCAACACCCTTTGTATTTAATTCTCTTGGAAATAACTCAGTTCCAAGAATGACTCAATCAAAACTAGCTTCCTCTTTCTTTTTCCCCTCCCTTATACTCCAGACTGTTTTGGTTGGGCAGAGACAGAGACAGACAGAAAGAGACAGAGACAGAGAGAGACAGACAGACAGAGAGAGAGAGAGAGAGAGAGAGAGAGAGAGAGAGAGAGAGATCTTAAAATGCACATCTCAGAAAGATGTGTTTTCCCTTTGAGGCTTCCACATCCCAAATTTTGTTTTGTTGTTCAGTCATTTCAGTTGTGTCTGACCCTTCTTGACACCATGTGGGCTTTTCTTGGCAAAGATACCTGAGTGGTTTGCTATTTCTTCTCCAGCTCATTTTACAGATGAGGAAACTCAGGAAAAGTGTGTAGTGACTTGCCCAGGGTCACACAGCTAGTAAGTATCTGAGGCCAGATTTGAACCCAAGATAAGTCTTCCTTACTCCAGACCCACCAAGCCACCTAGCTGCCACCCACATCCCATGACTAGTTAGCAATGATGAAAAGATTCAGTCTGAATCTTTATAACAGAGGCTGTTAACTGCCCCAAAGGGGGAAGGGGGGGCATCCATCATCAAAAAAAAAAATGTTGACAACTATTTCAATATTATTTCTTTTGTAATCCTATGTATTTGATTTTATTAATTTAAAAGCATTATTCTAAGAGGCCTATCACACATATGAAAATATTTATGCTGAATTTTTTCTAAGTCAATGGAAAGAATAAAAAAACAGGTTCTCAGGACATGATTGTGCTGGAGAATTTAGTTGTGCATCTTTGTTAGGGGGCATGAACTCCATTAAAGCTACTAGCCTAGGCTCTAGGGAATGTGAGGCCATCAATAAGCTTTTATTAAATGTTTTCTGTTTGCCCACCATGTCCTAAACATGAGAGATATTTACAAATGCAGTGATAAATACTCCTTGGCTCACTCTCTTAAGGATAGGCCAGCTGTGTCACTCCTCAGGGTACCCCTGGAGTCCTAAGGGGGTCGGGAGCTATATCTTCTCTAATGCTTTCTGTTAAAGCCCCCACAGGTTTTCTTTCTCCCACTTTTAGGTACCAGTGACTAGTGCCCAAATTGTTTCAAAACAACCCAGCTGTTCTATGCTTCCTGCTAGGTTTTCTTTTGTTCCCTGCTGTGTCCTTTTTATTTTTTCTCCCTCTGTCTGTCCCCTTCCTCCCGCCCCATGCACACCCCAGCCTTAAGAAGGCTTCAATTAAATGTGAATATTTATATTTATATATGTGTGTGTATAAATATGTATATACATATCTATAAACATGCACATACATGACACACACATATGTGTGTGTGTATATAAATGTATATAAGACCATACATTGCATATTTCTATTTATCAGTTCTTTCTCTGGATAGCATCTTCCTTCATAGGTCCAATGGCCTTTCTTGTTTTTCTAAATCAACCAACTCATCATTTCTTATATCATAGCAGTATTTAATCACAATCATATCCTATCTGAGACATTGTCTATGAGAATCATTTCCTGTTTTTCTTCTTTCCTTCTAATCTTGGCTACACTGGTTTTATTTATACAGGAAATTTTTTATTTAAAATAATCAAAATTATCCATTTTACACTTAAATAGTGCTCTCCTTGTCTTATATAGTTTTTAAGGTCCAGTATGGCTGAATCTCCTTCCTTTATACTTTTTTCCTTAGGTTCTTTGACATTCTTGAAAATTAATTTTGTTATTATTTCTAATAACTCAGTAAAACAAATATTTTTAGTAATCTGTTATGACATTGATCAAATAGATTAGTTAAGTAAAATTGTTTTGTTTTTAATTTGTATTGGCTTTACCTCCCCATGAACAATGAATATTTTTTCAGTTATTTAAACCTTTATTTGTATAAAGAGGGCTTTATATTTATGTTTATGTATTCCCTATCTCTGTTTTGGCAGGAATACTCTCAGGTATTTTATAATGTCTAGTTATTTTAAATGATCTAAAACAGTATTGAATAATATTGCTGACAGTGTAGTTTCCCTATTTTTCTCTTTTATTTTGGCTTTAACTTTGTCTGAGATCATGATTACTACCCCTGCTTTTTTTTTTACATAATAAACTCTACTCCAACCCTTTATTTTATCTCCATGTATCTCCGTGTGTAATTCTCATTTTTATTATGTTTCCTGAAAGCAACATATTAGTGAATTCAAGATTTTTAATCCATTCTGCTACCTATTTCTGTTTTATGAGTAAATTTACCCATTTACATTCTAAGTTATACTTACTTGTGTATTTCCCTTCATCCTATTTTTCATTATCCTTCCTCCTCACTCCTCTAATTTACTTCTACCTGCTACCTTGTCTTCCTATTCCTTAATTTACCCACTCCTCTAAGAGTCCCTCCCTTATCATCTCCCCTTACCCTCTATGGTAATCTACCTATCTTTCTAAGGATTCCTCCATTATCCTCTCCCCGTCCTAATTCTTAATCTGTGCACCCTTCTAAAAGTCCCTCCCTTATCCTATCCCCTCACCCTCTTAATTTCTTTCTAAATTTAGAAGACTTTTATACCCTTCTAGATATGTATGTTATTCCTCCTTTATCCTGTTTCTGATGAGAGTAAGGTTCCAGCATGACCTCTACCCTCCCCGCAACTTGCTTCTTCTTTATCAGTTCTTACTTTCATGCGTCATTTGTATGAGATAATTACTCCTTTTCATCTCTCCCTATGCAGTTTTATTTTTTTTTAGAATCACTCCATCATACACAACTCAGCTCAAGCTTTTCTAACTACCTAAAAAATTATGATAGTCATAAGAGTACTGATAGCATTTTCACATATAAGAAGTAAACAGTTTGACCTCATTGAGTCCCTTATAATTACTCTTTAATGTTTGCCTTACATATCTCCTGGATTTTATATGTCAAATTTTCCATTAGTTCTGCTGTTTTTGTCACAAATAACAATGAAAGTCTTTCAGTTCATTAAATATCCTTTTTTTCTGTTCAGGATTATGTTTAACTCTGCTGGGTGAGTTACCTTGGTCATAACACCAGTTCTTTTGCTCTGTGAAATATAGTATCCTAAAACCTACAATCCTTCAACATAGTAGCTGCTAGGTCTTGGATAATGCTTATTGTGGCTCCATGATATTTAAATTGTGTTTTTCTTGCTGCTTGCAATATTTTCTCCTTAGCCTGGGAGCTTTGAAACTTGACTATGATATTCCTGTAAGTTTTCCTACTGGGTTCTCTTTCAGGTGATAATCAGCAGATTTTTTTTTCTATTTCTGCTTTGCCTTCTTGTTCTAAAACTTCAGGGCAATTTTCTTTAATAATTTCTTGTAATATTGTATCAAGATTCTTTTTCTGAGCGCAACTTTCAGGTAATCTAACTATTCTTATATTGTCCCTCCAAATCAGTTGTTTTTCTGATGAAATATTCCACATTCTCTATTTTTTCATTCTTTTGATTTTGTTTCATTATTTCTTTGTGCCTTATAATGTCATTAGTTTCCCCTTGTCCTAGTATTCAAGGAATGATTTTCTTCCTGAAGGTTTTGATTTTCTGTTTCCAGTTGGTTGAGTTTCTTTTCAGAATTTTCTGGATTTTCTTGGGCTGCTCTTATTTTTTTCCTAATTTTTCCTTGTTCTCTCTTTTTTGTTTTTAAAGTCTTTTTTAAGTTCTTCTAAGAGCACTTTTTGTGCTTGGGATCATTTGACATTTGTCACTGGAAAAGGAGTGGCTTTTTTTTTAGCTCCACTATCTTCCTCTGAATATGAACCCAGATCTTTTCCATCCCCAGAGTAACTGTCTGTGGTTAGGTTCTTTCTCCTTTGCTTACTCATTTTTATTTTTATTTGGTTTTTAAGAAGCGACCAATGTACTCAAGTTCTCATCTGAAGGTCTAGAGAATGATGTCCCAAGCCTCAGGTCCTCCTTACTGTTATTTTCTGAGCTCTGTCCCAGGGCCCAACCTTGGAGACCCCTCTATACCCTAAGCCAGGGCCAGGGCCCAGGACTGTCCCACAAATGCTCGTGTTCCCTGTGGTCTCTGGTGGCTGCAAATTCAACCGTTTTCTCTGCCCTGGACCTGAAACCCAGGACTCTGCTCTCTTTGCAGGTGCCCACAGACAGCAGGGCCCCTCTACCATCACACTCACCTTCTTCTCTATGGTCAAAGCCTAGGACTGTGTCTGGTCCTTGAATTTTCTCGCCTTCAGACCCCCCACGATGTCCGTGTGAAAGTTCCCAAGTCAGAGGCTGCCTCCCCACCCAGCTGCCCCCAGCACTTGTTATTTGTTGATTCCACAGTCAGCCTAGAGGTGTTTTCGCTTCACTCTGGCCAAACTTCCACACCTAGAGCTTGAGTCTTTCCTGGGGTCTTTTCAGATTGTCTTAGGAGGACATCTGCTTTGTCTCAACTTTTGTTTATTCCCGCTGTTCTACATTCACTTTGAGGCAATGTTCTGTGTGTGTGTGTGTGGGTGTGTGTGTGTGTGTGTGTGTGTGTGTGTGTGTGAGAGAGAGAGAGAGAGAGAGAGAGAGAGAGAGAGAGAGAGAGAGAGATTTGGAGAGTCTAAAGTTTTCTTGTCTACCCTGACATCTCAGAATCCTCTCCTGAACTGAGTCTTAAAGGAAACCAGGGAAGAAGAATATTCCAGACATGGAGGACAGCCAGTTGAAAGTCACTGACTCAGGAGATAGAATGTCAAATGTGAGGAAAATGAAGTGGGCCAATGTCAGGTCATTGGAAAGGAAGGAAGGGGCAAGGTTATAGAGGGCTTTAAGTGTTAAGCAGAGGATTTTATATTTGAATCTGAAGATGACAGGGAGCCACCAGAATTTATTGGGAGGGGGAAGGTATGAAAGACTTGATCAAACTTGCACTTCAGAAAAATTACTCTGGCTACTGAATGGAGGGTGGCTTAAAGTAGGGAGAGACTGGAGTCAGGGGGACCACTTCAATAGTCCAGGCAATAGATGATGACAGTTCCTATTAGGGTAGTGGTTATGTGAGTTGAGAGACTGGGACATATGCTAGGGTTATTATAAAGAAAGGAATGGCAAGATTTGGCAACAGGTTGCATATTTCAGGGGAATGGGAATGAGTCAAAGGTGACAGGTCGAAAGTTAAATGACTGAAAAGAAGATTGTGCACTTGACAGTAATAGAAAAGTTGGGGAGATGAAAAGATTTGAAGGAAAAGATAATGCCTTAAAGGCATGTTTAGTTTGAGACTCCTACAAGGGATCAATTTTAAGATGTCCAAAGGGGAGTTGAAGATATATGACTGAAGCTCAGTAGAGAGACTAGGGCTTGATATATGGATCTGGGAGTTATCTGTGTAGAGATTGTTGAGGAACCTGTGAGATTACCAAACAAGGTTGTATAGAAGAAGAAGACAAGACAAAACAAGAGAAGAGGGTCCAGGACTGACCCTTGTGGGCACTCATAGTTAGTGGGCAAGACTTAAATAAATCTCCAGCAGAGGAAACTCAGAAAGTATAGTCAGACAATTAGGAAAAGAACCTGAAGAGATCAGTGTCATGAAATCCTAGAAATAAGAGTGTTCATGATGAGTGGTATTAAAGGCTGCAGGTAATTCAAGAGGGATAAGATTAAGAACTGGACATTATTTTGACAATTATGATATCATTGGTAGCTTTGGAGAGAGTGGTTTCCCTTGAATAATGAGTGAAGAATCCAGAATGCAGAGGATTTAGAAAGGATGAGAAGAAATTAATTGGTGGCTCCCAGTGCAGACAGTTTTTTTTTTCAGTAACTTTAGCTGAGAAGAGAGGAGTCATATAGTATGATAGCTAGTAGGAATCTTTGGATCAAAGAAGGATTTTTTAAGGGTCAGACAGACAGGGCATGCTTGTAGGTATCAGAGAAGGAGCTAGTAGATAGAAATTGAAGATTGGAGAGAATAGGAATGGTAGTAGAAGCAATCTGCTGGAGTAAATGGGATAAGATCAAGAGGTGTATATACGTACATATGTGTGTATACATATGTATTTATGAAGGGGGTTGCTTTGGTAGGAGAAGGGCCACCACTTCATGTAATTCAGGGATGAAGGAGAACATCGTAGGGGAAGATATCTGAGTAATATGACCAGAGGAGGATAGAAGAAGAAGGATCTCTGGGCAAATGGCCCCAAGTTCCTTAGCTGAAGGAATATCATGAAAAAACTCAAGGGATTATTTTTTAAAAGTTTGAAATAATCTCTGTGGAGAGTGGGATGGCTAGTCAATGAGGGAAGAAGAGGACTGCTATATGGACAGCCCTGCTCATACTACAGAACACGATTATAGGGAACCTAATAAGGGTTTTTGTGTTTTCATTTTCCTCCAGCAGAATTGAGTTCCCCAGCTTATTATGTGAATAAGGAGCAAAGGAAGCAGATGGTGGGATTGTATAAGGAAGACTCTCTGTTCACAGTGAAATAAGGATTCAACTGCAAATGCTGATCCAGAATCTTTGTACCCCAAGAGTCAAGTCTAGCTTGATGGCAGCCAAAGGAAAAAGGCTGCCATGCCTAACAGATGTAGGTGACTAGATCGTTATCCTTAGCAAGTGCTTGGTCCCTGCTTTCTGCCTGGGTTAGTTCTTCATACACCATTCATCTTACTGGGACCTGTTATATTAAAGGGTCAGATATAAAATTTGTGTTACTTAGATTGAGTGTGTGACCCTGAGCAAGTCACTTCACCTCTGTTTGCCTCATTTTTACTCATCTGTAAAATGGGGGCAATAATAGCATTGCCCTCCCAGAGATGCTGTGATGATCAGAGGAGATAATTATAAAGCATTTGGCACGATGCCTGGCACATAGTCAACACCATGTAAATGTCAGCTATTTGCTATTATTATCTCTAAGCCTAAGAGTTTCTACCAGTGGAGGAAGGGCTATTACTCTCTTCACAGCAACCTTGAAGTGGTCAATTTAAAAGGAAGCTTAGCACATGACTGACCGAAAGAGAAATATTAAAAGTTTGGGGATCAAGAGGTGTACGGGTAGTACTTTGGGATGATGAGTTTCCCTGAGTTTTGAAACGGAATTCTTAGCTATGAGCCGCACCAGAATTTGTTGTGGTAGTTGTTGTTGTTAGTGAAAAATCTGGATGGGTAAATTAAATAATGCATATGAAAGTGATTTGCGTGCTCCACAGGAAAAGCACCATATTTATCAAATGCCCTAGTAATTATTGTAATAGTGGAAGGGCAAAGGAAGGTCAGTTAACGCCTTCCACTTTCATCTCCTGATGTTTCCACACCCCCTGAAGGCCCCACAGAGCCATTCACCTGGAATCTTGGGCTACTGAAACCCTCCTGAGTGAATGCATATGTTTCTCCTTGCTGTTTGGATAGCCCAGAGGCTATGCTAGCCCATAATTAAGTAAGGGCAATTAGACCCCTTAAGAATTCATCTGAATCCCTTAATTTGTTGTTTGGGCTAGTAAGCATAACTTCTTATCAACTGACTCCAAAAAGGCTTTAGCCCATTAATGGAAAGAACACTGACTCTAGGCAAGAATTCTCAACCTTTGTTCCATCCTGAACCCCATTTTTAAATAAATAAAATACATAGGATTACAAAGAAAACCAACTATGTTGAAATAAAGTTGTAATTTTCTTCCCATTTGAGTTCACAGAAACCCCTGGAATATTTCCACAGATAACCAATGCTAAGAATCCCTGCTCTAGAGTCAAAGAATCTGGGTTCAAATCATACCACTGCTATTATGTGTGAAACTTTGGGCAAGGCACTTATCCTTCTATGACCTCAGTTTTCTCATCTCTAAAATTATTGGGAATTAGACTAGAGGTCCTCTGAGATCCCTTCCAGTCCTAAATCTTCAAAAAATTTTGTGGGCCTGTAATTCTAGTCATTTCCTAATTAATAATTATTGCATTTAATGAGTCTTCTGACCAGAAGGGCACACACTACTCCTTCTTAAACCCATCCCAAATTCCCCATGAGAAATAGCTTCCACAAGCTCTTACAAAAGTTTTTCTTTTCAGAAGCAAAGGAGAACATGGGGCCCAAGAACAGTCAAAGCAGGTGTTCTTTCTCCCACTCGGATAAATGCCCCATTCTCTATGAGTCATGAAAACCTATAGAGAACGACATCCTATTTCAAAAAAAATAATTATTGATACCTTCTGTTATTATAGTACCGTCATTTCCTGATATACCTGCCTTCCATGCTGAACCCCCTCCCCTCACCACATGCCTCCCCATTAACAAAAACGAAAATAGTACAACCAAATGACCAACACTGACAGCAGATACTACCGCCTAAAACCATAGTTCCCTCCCCCTCCTCCCCCACCAAAAGAAGTATGTTTCATCACCTTTCTCTAAGATCCTGGTTGATCACTAGAAGAAGCTTTCTTTTATTCTTATCTATGCTTACATTATTGAAGGAAGAGAGATAGGGGCTCAACCTGAGATTTCTTTTACAGAGACCACCACCACAGGAGGAAATCCCCCCCATGCCAAGAAAAATAAGCTCCTTCTCTACAACTCACAGTCTTAGAAATTTGCCTAGACGTCTGAGAGGTTAAGTGGATTAATTGCTCCGGGTCAGCAACCAGTTATGTGTCAGAGACAGAGTTTGAACAAAAGGTCTTCTTGGCTTCAAGGCTAGCTCACCAACCACCCCTACTCCATGCTGCCTCTCATGATTGGAGTTTTCACTATTGTTCTTCTAAAGATTCTATTTTCTTTGCTTTGCATCACTCCATATAAGCCTTCCCATGTTTCTCCAAATTCTTCATGTTCTGTCTTCTGAGTGAGCTGGGGTCATATTCATTGTTTCTTACAGCGAAATCATATTCCAAAGATCACATGCCAAAATTTATTGATCATTCTCCAATCAAAGGAAACCGACTTAGTTTACAATTTTTTTATAAGTACCAAAAAGTTCTGCTGTGAATATTTTGGTATGTATGAAGCCTTTCTTTCTGCCTTCCCCCTTAGAATATAGGTTTCTTAACAGAGAAGAGCAGAAGGAAGTTCTGAAGGTGAAACAGATAAGCATGGCAGTCTTGAAACTATCACACTAAATTTGAATTATACCAAAAAAATCTGTATGTAGTATGGGGGACAAAGCCGTTCAGTTTCATATATAATCCCTTATTTTGTTTTTCTTTGTGTATTAAAAGTCCATGTTTGTTGTTTAAGTATAATTTTTAGAAAAGAAAGAACATTTTAAAAGGATATAAGTTCCTTGAGAGCAGGGCCTATTTTGTTTTTGTCTTTGTGTCCTCAATGTCTAGTGCTATGACTGTCATATAGGAGGTGCTAAATAATTACTTTTTGATCAATTATCTTTGACTTTCTTAGGAAACATATTCAGTAAAGGGGGCAGTTGTATCAAAGGATATGAACATATGAATATGGCTTTTCTTGCATAATTCCAAATTACTTTCCTGAACACTTGGAAATTGTTCCAAGAATTTTTTGGACCAATTCACTGATCTTTTCAATCGTGTATTTGCATTTCTTTCTTCCCGCAGTCCATCTATGATTTACTGTTTTCATCTATTATCTTTGTCACTCTGAGAAATATGAGGTAAAAACTCAGGGTTGTTTTAATTTCCATTTATTCTATGATTCGGGTCAATCTTTTATGTTGTTATTGATAGTTTGCATTTCTTCTTTTGAAAAATGTTTGGTCCCATCCTTTGAAACCACTTATCTACTTCTTCCACAGTTTTTTATAGCCCAATTTTCCTCCATGAGAAAGAGACTTGGGCATGATTGTTCAGTAGCATCAGTGTCAGTATGTTCAGAGACTTTGTGGGGGGAGCAGGGCCAGGAATGAGTAGGATAAGTCAGTTCAAATAATTTCAGGTTTCTGTTTTCAAAAAATCATCTTGTATGAAGGTGATTTTAATATCTGCCATAAGTATCCAGGAAAAGAAAAGATGTTTCATATATCCATCAGACCATTTCATCAAATTCTCTCTTTACATCTCCCTATCCTTTCATGTAGCTGAAGAAGTTTAATATATAACCAGTGATAATGTCATCACAAAAAGATTGAAAGAAGCAGATTTAAACCCAAAATATTATCAAATTCCAGAAATGCTGTTTGCTCAATAGTAAGCCATGTCAAAGAACTTAAACATCTCATGCTGAGGTCAGTAATTTTGTAAATGCTTAAGAGAAATCCACACCTCTGACAAGAGAGAGTCAAATCTTTTGATATTAATAATCAAAGAGAGTGATATGCCCCCTGTCTGGTGCCTTGTTGTCAAAAGTCTCAGTGCCTACAGATTATTTTTTGTCCCCATAAACTGATGAGTGAAATTCCTGGTGTGATTGTGTGTGTGTGTGTGTGTGTGTGTGCACACCACACAAAATGTAGACTCAAATTACTTATAGACTTTTTTTATTTGTGAAATTTAAATAACTAAAACTTACATTTAGAGTCCACTTTTATACACAGAATCTTATCCAATTCTCACAACAGTCCTGTGAAATAAGTTTAGTAGGTGGTGTTATCCCAGTTTCATGGATGAGGAATGTCTCATTTTTGGAGTTATACTTTGGTTTAATTCCTATATTTTGTGTCCTGGTTGTAAAACTTTTAGCATTTCCAGAATTTTATAGTTGGAAGGGAAGTTAGAGATTACTTAGTTCAACTTCCCCTCTATCCCATGCATGGATTCCATCACAGCATCCCTGACAGATGGTAATTCAGCCTCTGCTTGAATACTTCCAATGACCACAAATGAACAGCATATTTGGACAACTCATAGAGATCGTTTTTCCTTTATATTGAGCCAAATGTGTGCCTAGAAGAAAGGCAGTCTAGTCATGTAGCAAGAACGAAAGACAAACAAGAGACAGCTCCATGTTTCATTGGTATCCATAGATATCAATAGATCTATAGAAAAGCCCAGGCATTTGGGGTTGAAGATTGTTAGGAAGATACAGACAAGGATCACAGAAACTAAGGAGTCAACAAGCATGTATTAGACACGCTGCTGTCAAGGAGTTTAGTCCAAAGGAAGGAGACTCTTACAAAGAACAATGTACGAATGAGACATAGGCAGGATAAATTGAAGATGCTGACAGAAGGAAGTCACTAAGAAAAGGTGCAGCAGGATTATAATTTGTTGATGGGTGTACTCACATCAATAACTCACTCATGTTGTTCAGTTGTTTTCAGTCGTGTCTAATTCTTCATGACCCCATTTGGGATTTTATTGGCACTTATACTAGAGTGGTTTGCCATTTCCTTCTCCAGCTCATTTTACAGATGAGAAAACTGAGACAAACAAGGTTAAGTGACTTGCCCAGGGTCACACAGCCAGTACGGATCTGAGGCCAGATTTGAACTCAGACCTTCTTAACCCCAAGCCCAGAGCTCTATCCACCATGCCACCTAGTTGCCCCAGTGTCATCATAAAGGCATTCAAATATTGAGCCAAAATCTGATTCCCTTCTACTCATTGCTCCCAGTTGTGATCTCTTATGCTACACAGAAAATGTCTGATCCTTCTTTCATGATTTTCCTTCAGTGTTTATTCTCCTCAAGTCCATGTTCTCTGGTTTTCTGGCTTCCTGATTTTTAGGGACAAAAATATTCTTCAGTGAAAAATCAGATCATCCTACTCTGAAGAAGAGAAAAAAATTACACGAAGAGGCGAAATGACTTGCTAAAGTCTTTACCGTGTATGGCTTAGCAATAAAATTCAGATTTCTTGACCATTAGTCCAATTTTCTGTCTAAAGCCCAACCTCACATAGGTTTTATTATACAATAAAGTGGATAAATGTTTATGAGTCCATTCCTATGCACATTATCACTTTTGCATTATGTGGAAGAACTTGATGTGGTCAAAAGAAATGGTTTTAATGAATGACCTAAAAACTCAGCTTTTCTATGCTGCTAAGAATCAATGTTCATGTCTCATATTGAGACTTGGAATGCATCTCTTGCAAAAAACTCAATTGATATACATATCCTCCTATCAAGAATGATAATAGTAATTTTACATTCGTACATTTTTTTAAGTTTACTAAACATTTTGCTTATATAATTTCATTTGACCCTCACAATTGGCTTCTGAATAATATGATAGTAGTACCCCCCCCCAATTTATAGGTGACAGAACTGTGGTTCATAAAGGGTCAGTAAATTGCCTAATTTTGTAGCTATTGAACAATAAAGCCCAAACTTGAAAGCAGATCTTCAGTCTTCTAGTCCAGGGTTCTTTTCAGTAGACTCTGCCATGTCCCTGAACAGAATGAACTGGTATTTACTGATTTTGAAAGTCTTGGAATCATTCTCAAAGCTGTATTACCTCATTTCTCCTGTGGACAGGATTTTTGCCATGCATTTATTGGTGGCTTATAGCCCAAACACCTACAGTTGTGATGTTATCAGCTCTTGAGGGCTAAGTAGGGAAGCATCCACACCAGTTGGGTCAGAGACTTCCAGGGAAAATCCAGGTGCTACAGGAAGCAGTGAGGGTGTGCCTCAGGGGTGGAATTCAGGTTGAGTCAGACTTATAATCCATAGGCCAGCATTGTAATAGGGGCCAGATTCTGGCTAAGCTATAAAGCTAAAGTATTAGAAGAATAAGAAGAAATGAGAGGGTAACGTAGCTTTAGGCATTCTGGTGTTTGGGTAGGATGTTTTGCTTTCTGTGGAATGAAAAGTATCCAGTCCCTGTCAAGAATAGCAAACTATTTGAGTGAGCTGTAATGTCAATATAATTTGCATAAAAATGTCTCTAATTACCAACAATAAGAACATCTTTCTGTCCTCCATGCATGAATACAACTAAACTGATCTCACAATAGAATGTGTTGAGTTCAGTCCAATTTAGCAATTTTTTGTTAAGCAGCTACTACACATAAGGCATTATTCTAGGCACTAGGATGAAAAGACAAAACCTGAGTTACCTTCAAGTCCAGTGACAAATTCATAGTAAGCCACCTAGAGCCTTAGACTCACCCACAGAATAACAGACCTGGATTTGGTTAGATCTGATCCATGGCTGTGGAACAGAATCTTTTCCTGTTCAAAGTAAATTGACTCCCATGGCTATCAAATCACTGACCCTTGTCTTATGCTCTAATCAACCAATCAATAAACTGACAAAAACTTGTTAAAGATCCACTATATGCACAAAGTAAAAAGAGAGAGAAAGACAGACAGACATAGTACTAGCCCTCAGGGAACTCATTTCATGGGGAGGAGGGGATGCAAAAATAAGTGTATGATAGGTATAATATAAATGTATACAAAATAAACACAAGGGAAAATTTCTTGGGGGGAGAGGGTGGTTGAGAGGAAGAATGGCTCTAGTTGGTGGGAGGATCAGAAAAGAATTCATATGAAGAATAAAGGTTGGTGTTTGAACTGAGCTTTGAAAGAAAGACAGGGATTATAAGAAACATAAGTAAGAAGAGGGGAGTGAAGGTCTGAGGATCAGCCAATTCAAAGGCATAGAAACTGGAAGGGGAATGCTGTGTGAGGGACAAAAAAAATGGTCTTTGACTGGACCCTAGAGTCCAGGGTGGAGGGGAGTAGTATACATACTGCTGTCTAGAAAGGTAAATTGTAAAGGGGTTGAAAATGCCAAACAGAAGAGTCTGCATTTGATCTCAGTGGATATCAGTAGCACATCTTTTTGATCCCCGTGTAATAATCACCTGGAGCCTTTGACATTGTTGATCCCCCTCTTCCTGTTGATTCTCTCTTCTCTCTAGGTTTTCAGGACACTCCTCTCCTGGTTCTCCTCCTACCTGTGTGACCACTCATTCTCAGTGTCCTTTGGTGGATCCTTATCCAAGTCATGCCCATTAATTGTGAATGTCCCCCAAAGCTGTTTTTGGACCTCTTCCCTTCCCCTCTTTTCACTTGGTTGATCTCATTGCTTCCACAGATTCAATTATCATTTCTGTGCAAATGATTCTCAGCTCTATTTGTCCAGCCCTGATCTCTCTCTGGATTCCTATTCTTAAACTTGCAAGTACTTATTGGACATCTCAAAGTGGATGTCCTATAGACTTGGCTCTTAAACTCAGCATATAGACAATTGAACTTATTATCTTTTCCTTCAAACCTTCCCCTTTTTCCAACTTCCCTGTTACTGTTGAAGCCACCACCATGCTTCCAGTTACCCAGGCTCACAGCCTAGGTGCCATCCTGGACTCCTTATTCTCTCTCAGCCCCATATAATCAATCAGTTGCCAAGTCCCACTATTTATACCTTCATAACTCTCTTGTATATGGCACTACTACCACGCTAGGACAGGCCCTCATCACTTCATGCCTGGACTATTGTGATAGGTCTAATGGTTGGTCTCCATGCCTTAAATCTCTTTCCCACTCCTGGCTTCTTCTACTCAGTCATCAAATTGATCTTCCCAAAGTGCAAGTCTGACCATGCCACCTGCCCCTTACTCAGTAAATTCCAGTGGCTCATTATCACATTCAGAATCAGAATATAGAATCCCGTTTGACTTTCAGAGCCCTTCATAACCTAGCCCTTTCCTACCTTGACCCTCTTCTTACACCTTATACCCAGCCCTCTCTTCAATCTGGTGACACTGGCCTCCTTGCTATCTCTTGCGTATGACACTCCATCTCCTTTTTTACAACCTAGAGCTTTCTCCCTCATCATTTATGCCTTTTTATTTCCCTAGATTCTTTCAAGTCTCAGCTGAAGTCTCACCTTCTACAAAAAGACTTTTCTGGGCTTTCCTAACCTTAGTGCCTTCCCTTTGAGATTTTCTCCAAATGAGCCTGGATATGTCTTATTTGTACGTGGTCATTTGCATGTTGTCTCCACCATTCGATTATGTGTTTCTTGAGACTCAGGGAATGTTTTTGTCTGTTTTTCTGGTGGTGGTGGTTGGCCTTTCTTTGTATCCCCAGCAATTAGTACAGAGTCTGGCATATAATAGGTGCTTAATAAATGCAAGTTCTCTTGGCTTGACATTAGAAGCAGAGAAAAAAAAGTTATGAAATCATGAGGAGACCAAGGTATTGGCAGGAATAAATGAAAGTTAAGAATTGATGTAAGAGAGATTTCTTTGGGAAAAGCTAGACAAGTCTTAGTGACTGGTTGGATAAATGGAATAAAAAAGGTTATAGAATGTTTGATTTAGAGCGAGAATGGCACCATAGTGGTAATCTTGTTTTTACAGATGAGGAAACTAAAGCCAAGAGAGGTGAAGTGATGTTTTTAAGATTACGTAAAATGAATCACCAATTGAAATCCAGGTGCCCTGACTCCAAATCCAGTGCTGTTTTATGGGGAAGAAAGACTCAAAGCCAGGTCATATGAGAGGGTAACATGAGGGTAGGTTAGTGTTGCCAGAAGTCTGACATTAAAACAATGTTGCCTTGCTCATCTTTGCATTTATTGAGAAAGTTAGAAAGGAAACAGAGAAAGCTGTTCAGGTGTACAGAAAAAGAAGAAGCTATATTCCTCAAAGCTAAAATAAAATAAAAACTTACTACTCAGATTCAAATATAACATAGATCCAAGCCATTTTGCCTGAAATGTACAAATACCTTGTTTGTTTGTTTGTTTTATCAATGACAGAGATGTTAGCCCTATCACATCAGTGATAAGTCCACTGTACTAAATATAGCCTTTTTTCTCCTTTTTTTTAGTTGATACATTTTTCCTTTGACACAACAGACAGTTCCTGACATTCAAAGAACACACACACACACACATACACACACACACACAGTACATTGCTTGAAAACAGTTCAACAAAAAATGCATTAATGGGGCAGCCAAGTGGCACAGTGAATAGAGCACTGGCCCTGGAGTCAGGAGGACCTGAGTTCAAGTCCGGTATCAGACATTTAACACACACAAAAATGAGCCAGGTGACCTTGGGCAAGTCACTTAACCCCAATTGCCCTACCTTCCCTCCTCCAAAAAGAAAAAAAATGCATAATAGCATATTCCCAATTGATGATACATGTCAGTTTCCACTTTTGTAGTTTACCAATTATTAATGGAAAGGGAGGCTGTGTACTTTAATATTGACACTGTAACCATGTCTATATTGTTCCTTTGATTCTTCTTTCTTCACCCTACTTCACTTCATACAGGTTTTCTCATATTACTCTAAATTTTTCATATTTGTCTGTCCTTATGGCAAAACAATATTCTATAAAATTCACACACCATCAGCTGTTCAGTCATTCTTTGATTAGATTTGGGCACATCTTTTTGTTTCCAGCATTTTTTATCACAAATGATGATTCTTTGAATATATTTAAGCAATTGGGGGCTTTTTTTTGCTATTTTTAACCTCCTTAGGGTATAAACCAAGGATTGAGACCAATGGGTCAGAAGGTATGAACAGTTTAGTAACTGTTCTTCCACTATTCAAAAACTTTTTTTCCAAAACATTTTGATCAACTCATTCCACCAAGAGTAATTTTTTTTCCCTATATTCCTACAGCCCCCTCCAACATGAAGTTTTCTTATCTTTTACCATATTTGCAAAGTTGTTGGTATGATCTTCTTCTGCTTAAAATCACAGAATCTCAGGTCTGGATGAGATCTCAGAGAACATCCAATCGAGCTCCCTCATTTTACAGATGAGGAAACTGAAGCTGGGACAGGCTAAATGTTACTGGCCTAAGGTCAAACAAGTAAAAGACATCTCAAGTGGAATGAGAACCCAGCTCCTTTGACTCCAGAACTGACACTCTTTCTACTACATTACAGCGCTATCCTGTTGTCCAGTGTGTGGTAATAACACTGTTCTATCATATGAATTTCTTTATGAAATGACAACCCTGTCATCTGCAGGAAGGTCATAAGGGAATTATGATTTCATGAAGGCCATGACTTTAAAGAAATGACAAACCACAGCTATTTGTATTGCATTCACTGGCAAGTTTACTTAAGTAACTTTCCATTCTCACCAGGTTTCCAAAATTAAATTCCAACTTTCTAATATCTATACACATGTAAGATAGCCGATTAAAAAGACAAGAGAAACATTTACTGATGTTTTTTCTGTTCCTTTACATATTTTTCACTGTACAGCATATTACAGTGCACAGTGATGTTGCTTCTTTCTGTTCTGCTGAGGACATGCACCTATCCAAGTCATGCTTCACATTCAGACAGTCAATAAATATTTATTAAGCACCTACTATATACCAGGCACTGGGCCAAGTGCTAGGGTTACAAAAAAAGGCAAAAGACAGACAGTCCCTACACTTAAGAAGCTCACAATCTAATGGCTCTTCAGAAATTTTGTTGTTCAGTCTTGTCTGACTCTTCATGGCCCCTCTGGGGGTTTTCTTGTCAAAGATACTGAATTGGTTTCTCATTTCCTTCTCCAGCTCATTTTATAGATGATGGAACTAAGGCAAACAGGGTTAAGTGACTTGCCCAGGGTCACACAGCTAATAAAAGTATCTGAAGTTATATTTGAACTCAGATCTTCCTAACTCCAGGCCCAGTGCTCTTCTTCAGAAATAGCCAGCCTCAGACCTAGAAAAGGTAGGAAGATAAACAACAATGTTAAATGTGCCTGAGGGCTATCTAGAGTGACATTTCAGTCCCCCAGGATTAGGGATCCATGTGGAAATTTTCCACCCAGATGAGGTGACCGATTCCATTCTCTTCATCTTCTTCTGTCCAGAATTCTGTCCAATGTGGCAGACCTATTTTGTAAACCTGAACTTTCATGAGATTTCATTTCTAGTGATCTATGTTTAAAAGGACTGGTCTAAACTCGAATTTTGCTAGGAGTCAGATCAAGGAGTGCAAAATGACTTAGCAGAATGCCACTCGTATTTCCTTATAATTTTACGTTAAAATTGTGCTGTCTATTCTTAAGCAATTTTCAGGCAACATTTTGCTGCTATGAAAATTGTCCTCTTCTTTTCCTTTGCCTATTCTTCTCCCCACCCACTAGAATTGGCCTAGTTCTTCTAAAAAAAAAAAACAGTAAGAAAGGAAATACCCAGAGTCAGAGGAAATTCAGGAATTCAATTCAACAAACATTTATTAAGCAACCTACTATATGCAAAACACTGGGCTGGGGCTGGGGTTGCTAAGACCAAAAAAAAAAAAAAAAGTGGTCCCTTTTCAAACTAAAAGTTCACCTATCAGAGCCCAGAATGAGGATGACCAAATACTCTTACATAGGTTGTCCTCCATACCAGGAATTTCCTTCCTTCTTATGGTACCTCCACCTCTGAGTATCCCTAGCTTCTTTCAAAGCAGCAAATTTGATAGCTCCTAGGCCTCCTGCACACCCCCAGATTACTTTGCATTTACTTGTATATTTTACATATACTTACCTATATGTGCCTTGTTCCCTCCAGCAGAATAACAGCTTCCAAACAGCATGGCGGTATTTTGGTTGTATATCCCCATCATCTAGCCTTGTTCTTGGCACAAAATAGGGACTTAATAGATGTTTATTGACTTGGAATGAATTACATTCCAATCTGCATTCCTCTTCTTACTAGTCATGGGACTGTGGGCAAGTCCCCTAATTTCTTTGAATGTCAGTTTACTTACACAGGGAGACTGAGATTTTTCACCGGTCAAAATACTGCTGCTATGTTTTGGCCTGCAAAAGTCTCTGGCTCCCTACACTCATAAGTAAAATAGAGATGATAATATTATTTGTAATTTCTGCATCACATGGCAGTTGTGGCAGACCTGTTTTGTAAAGGGGTAGCACTCTAGAAGGGTGAGCTAGTGAATGCTAAAGGCCCTTCAGTCCTACTTTGAGGGGCATTTGCTGTAAGATGGACACCAGACCAGGAATCAGGAGGCCTGGCTTCTTTGCTTGGCTCTACCCCTGCTTCATTTAATGTTCTAGAATAAGTCCAGCCCCGAAAAGCAGTGAGGATTAATGAGATGATGTCTGCAAGGGGCTTGGAGGTCAGGGGAGATAATTACTGTCTCTTTAGTTTCTGAAATATAAGCCTCCTTTAGAATAACAAGGAGCAGGGGAGACCCAAGACCTTCTCAGTGCCTTTCCACTGCCCTAGGTCTGGGTGCTTCCTCATTGTGGGCGTCATGTCTGAAGAATCAGAGCAAAGTTGTCACAGGGATGATTTTCCTTACCTTATCCAACATGACCCACAATACAATGGCAGCCAGCTATATCCTTTCTCCACCAGACCACTGTAGCATGAAACATGGACATAATACTCAGGGGCTATGACTTTAAAGCAGATTCAACTATTTTCCCTAGTTCCTTTGTGATATGACTCCAGTAGCTTCCCTCCGAAGGCTGCTGTGAGGAATAGCTAATAAAAAAAAAATTTAAAGCTTATCTTCTCAGGGTCGTTTACAAGGGACCACATAAATGCTAAATAATCATGGTGAATTCTCTGAAATGAGAATACTTTGAAAGAAGCCCTCTAGCATGAGAGCGGTGCTGCTGGCAAATTCACCCCCAATTGTTATTTGAAGACCTAGCCTGAACCCGTCTTTGGCACATGGGGTGGAGGTGGGAGTTAGATTTCTAAGATGACATTTCTAACTAGCTTGTTCCTTCCTCTTCCTACCTCCCTGGTGCCCATGCTGGTACTCGACTGTGTTATGACAATGGCAAGGCTAAGGTGGAATTCCCTCTTGTATAGGGTAACTTCTCTAATTATGTAGAGACAAGAGAGATGAGCTTTCCCTTCACTTCCCCTAGAGAAAGGGCTCCTTGCCTTTCTTTGTGTGGCAGAAACCCTTTGGTAGTCTGGTGAAGTCTCTGGATCCCTTCTCAGAATAATATTTTTAAATAAATAATAGCTAGAATTTACATGGCACTTTAAAGTTTGCAGAGCACTTTATATATTTATATTATATATAATATGCATTATATAATATGTAAATAATATATATTATATATTTATGTATTATTTAATATTTATATAAATATAATATATTATCTCATTTGATTCTCACACCAACCCTGGGAGGTAGGGGATATTATCATCCCCCTTACAGATAAGGAAACTGAGGCACAGAGAGTTTATATTTGAACTCACTCCAGATTCAAAACTCTGTATATATTCCACCACCTAATTGCCTCATAAAATTTTAAAAAGAAACGAAAATATAGGTAAGGTCCAGTTGGATGAGAGAAGATTTCTCTCCACCAGTAGAAAGCCAGAACTCATTACATCACCTGCCAGTAGGGTGGATATTTTATATTGTGTGTGTTGAGAACATTCTTCAAAAGAACAATGAACTTTGTAATGCTTGGTGAGTTTCACTACCTAGTTGGCTAGGGTTCTTAACATTTTTTTTTAATATCCTGTACTCCTTTGACAATCTGGTAAAACCTATGTACTCAGAATAATGATTTTAATGACATGAAATAAAATAGAGAAGATTATAAATAAACTTAATTCTATTGAAATACAATTATAAACTTTTTAAAAACAAGTCCTCAAACCTCAGGTTGAGAACCCCTCATCTAGAGAGAATAGAGAGAACGTGAAATTTGCTTCAGAGGTGTAGAGGTTTCCTGGCCACCCCTGTCCAGAGGGAAATGATTCATCCATGAAAGTACTTGAGGTTATTCACCAACTCCATATTGTTAGGGAACTGAGAGGTGCTTCTTCAGGCCCTAGTCAAGGATGCAGGAGGCCATATCATGATCTGGGTAAAGCATTAGAAAGGCTGACCATGGGATATGCTAGAAAAACAGTAGCTTAAGAATGAAAATATCCCATAGAAAGTAAGTTGCTTGAGGACAGGAAATGTGCTGTGATTTTTTTGTCTTGTTTTGCTTTTTTTATCTCTGCATCCCAGCACCTCACACATTGTCTAGCATCATGGTTGGTACTCGATAAATATTTGTTGAATTTTTTTGAGTAATGTGCCTGACTCCATCACTAAACTAGTGTGACTTTGGGCAGTCAATCAACAAACATTTATTAAACACTCAGTATATCCCAGGCACTACTAAACACTAGGGATATAGAGAAGCAACAAAAACTCTCACAGATCTACATTCTGATGTGCATATGCTCATAGTAGGCATGCGGCTTCCTACCTGCTGCCCAGTCCCTCAGGGAACATTCTTCAATCAAGAATAGTGTCATTGAGGGGCAGCTAGGTGGTGCAGTGAATAGAGCACTGGCCCTGGAGTCAGGAGGACCCAAGTTCAAATCCAGCCTCAGACACTCAACACTTACTAGACATGTGACCTTGGGCAAGTCACTTAATCCCAATTGCCCTGCTTTCCCCCCTCCAAAAAAGAAAATTAAAAAAGAATAGTGTCATTGACACCACCATCACCAACTTATACCACTCTTTATTGCTTCTACAGATTTTCTCCCAATAGCAATCCGGGAGAAGCAGGTAGAGCAGGTGTTGTTAATGACATCTTATGAATGGGGAAACTGAGTTAATGGTTCAGAGTGAGACGAGGTAAGAAGGCAGGTGGCTTGTTAAATATTAGTTCATTGCTATTTTAATGCCACATATGAGGAAAGAAATAAATGAGTAATACTAATATGAACTCACACTTATGTAGATGCTTTACAGTTTACAACAACCCTGTGAGAAATATACAAGATAAATTCAGAGTAAATGGGAGGTAATCTTGGAGGGGGGTATCTATGGAAACCTAGTGGACCCTCCTCGAAGTGGTAGTGCTTGAACTGAGCCTTAAAGTCATTGATTTCTCTTTAAGCCAGGGCAAGTCACTTAAAACCTTTGAGTCACAATTATCCCATCTGTAATATGAGGGAATTGGACTTAAATGACCCCCCTGGAGACTTTTGCATGTGATCTTATCCAAAAGGCCCAAGAAGTGATCCCATGGTGACTTTTAACTTGACCTTCCATTAGCTAGCCTGTGTGACTAAAGTGGAATTACTCAATCTAGGATCATAAGATTTAGAGCTGGAAGGACTTTAGAAGTCAATCTAATTCAAACTCCCTTATTTTTACAAATAAGAAATCTGAGACTAGAGGGGTGAGGTGACTTTCTTGAGATCACACAGGTCAATAATAATATCGAGGATGATGAAGAAGAAACTAGCATTTGTATCAGTGTAAGGTTTGTAAACCACTGTAAATATTACCACTTCATTTGATCCTCACAACAGCCCTGTGAGGTAGGTGCTATTATTATTTCAATTTTACTGATGAGAATTAGCAAAGCTGAGAATTGAGCTTAGGTCTTCTGCCTCCAAATAAATATGTTATTCTTTGCCATACATGACACCAACTCTCCACCATACCTATCAAGACCTCAATTTCCTCATCTATAAAATAGGGATGATTGCTTATGCCACCTTACCTCACTAGGTTGTTGTAAATTATAAAGCAACTACATAAATGTGAACTTATAAGAATGTTACTAATTCATCTCTGCTTTCTCACATGTCCCATAAAAATAGCACTGACCTAGGATTCAGCAGACCTTGTCAGTGAATCGTTAACCTTTTCTGCATCTCAGTCTCCCCATTTATGCGATGTTCATGATAATACCTACCCCACCTGCTTCTCTTGAATTGTTGTTAGGATAAAATCCGTAGAAATGATTTGGAAGTTGAAGTGTAGCCCAAATGGGAGGTGTTGGTGAGAGTGGTGTTAATGAACACCTCTTAACTGAAAAGTGATCCATAAGGAGCCAGGGCAGTAGAGAGGGAGGTTCACAAGCCTGCCAGGCGCACGCGTGTCTCACTAACTTGTCCTTAAGATTTGGGGTAAAGAGGGATCTGTAGTATTTTACAGAGCCTGCATGATCCTGTGTACAGAGCCCCTCCCTCGGTACGGTGTAGAAGATGGGAGCAGGGAACTCTACTAAGCAAGAAATAAGTAAGGCATAAACTCTACAGGTTTGCATACTGTATAATTTTAAATGTCATAGCCTCAAACATCTGGGCTATATTACCTGAAGTCCCATTAAACCTTCAGCTCCATAACTCTACATCAAGCATGGTAAACTACAGGCCCCCAGTGGTGGCCACCAGCCAACTTAAGCAATTAATCACAGGGGTCCCCAAGCAGGTTTGGAACTCATGCCAAGTAGATTCTTTGAGGGGGAACCTCGTATACAAAAGAAATAGCCCCATCCACAGTTTTGTAGCAGCTTGCTTTGTACCTTTGCCAACACTGAGAAATTATCTGTTATCATTAAGACATCCAAGCCTTGTAACTTTTTCCTCAATGGAAATTAGTAAGCACCAGCTTCGGGAGGATTCCCCAAAACCTCATTAACTGACTGTATACTCCATCCTGAATGAAGGCTGGTAATCCAGTTCGGACAAAAGTAAGTCCCACCCTCAGAAATTTTTCTGGGGAGCTCCATTTGAACTGAGTCTTTTTTTTTTAATTCTCTGGAATATGTGAGTAATTTTCTTTTTCCCCTGTTCCAACCTAAAGGACCGGAATCCACAGTAAGTGTTGGAGGTTGTCTTCAAGCTGTCTTCGGATTCCTGATAGAAACAACCCAAGGTGAACAAAAGAATCCTCTTCTTATGAGCCTGTGGTGTACAGTTCTACCAGCTCAGAGAGGTTTATGTAAACAAGATAATCTTTTGCACTTCATAATGTTTATGAAGTTTCTCATAATTATCATCTAAGAGGTACAAAGCAGAAGGCTAAGGGTATGATCATGATGGGGAATGGACAGTAAAATAAGGCCTCCCAGGATTAAATTTAAAACAAATAACTTGCCACACATAAACACACACACACACACACACACACACACACACAAGCCAAGGAAAGATTTAGAGGGAACAAATTTTCAAGCTTCGTTTCTTCCTTCTTTCTTGAGCCCTGCTCTATTATGAAATTCATCTTTATCATTATCATTATACATCAATATTTATTCAGCTTACAGTGTCCTGGACATTGAACCAAACAAAAGATAGTCTTGCTTTTGGAGGCCTTGCATACAAAATACAAGATACCTGTCTGTATGTCTGTTCCTTCTTTTGTGCAGATAACAGGAAACATAATTCTCAGGGAATCATTCAAAAGCTTTAAAGGAAATGAATATTAACTGTTATTCCATTGGAAGAGAAAAGGTGTTGGCATTAGCCAATAAGGTCTTGAGAAAAAGGCTAACATTTGAGCCTTGAATTTTGTGTCTTTCTGTCTACTTGTTCCACTAAATCATTCCTTCTCTTTCATCTTCAGTCTTTCTGTGTCTCT
>NW_027187460.1:37441074-37454807 GCF_028583685.1 Petaurus breviceps papuanus
CTCTCTCTCTCTGTCACTTTGTGTGTATGTCTGTGTCTCTCTCTCTGTGTTTCTGTCTCTCTTGTCTCTCTATCTCTGTGTCTGTCTCTTGTCTGTCTGTGTCTGTCTATTCTCTCTGTCTGCCTGTGTCTGTCTCTGTCTCTATCTCTATCTCTCTTTCTCTCTTGTCTCTGTCTCTGTCTCTCTCTCTCTTGTCTGTCTCTCTGTCTTTCTCTTATCTCTGTCTGTCTTTCTGTCTGTCTCTCTCTCTGTCTCCCCATTCCCTCCCATCAAATACTCCCCCCCACATTGGATTCTTTCCTTCTACTACCCTCAGCCTAAAAAATTTTCTCTTGATTTTGCTGTCCCTTCCAACGATTTTCCTATATCACTCCTTCCCTTTACTGACAAATTATGAAAAGGGAAAAAAAGAAAGTAGGCTATATTCACTCACTGACTCTGCTTCTTCACCACCCACTGATTCCTCAGCCATCTGTAATCTGGCTTCTATCCCCAATGTTCTGCTGAAACTTTTCTCTCCAAGGTCAACCATGGCCCTGTAATTACCAAACCCACTGGCTTTTTCCCAGTCATTTTCCTTGAACTTTCTGCAGCATTTGATATTGCTGGTCCTTCCCTCCTTGATGCTCTCTCCTCCTGTGGGTATATTGTCACTTCCTTTGGGCTCTAACTACCTGACCATTCTTTTACTGGTTCCTCTTTCTCCTCCCATCTCCTTCACAATATCTATGGTGCATATGTGTGTTCTCACAGAGCCACATTCCTACCATACTGTGAATGAATGAATTAATGAAGCATTTATTACACACTTGTCATGTGCTAAGATTAGTGGTATAAATAGAAAAGTGAGGCAATCCCTACTCTCGATGGTCTCATATTCTAATTGGGAAGACAACACACATGTAAGATTTTCACCTGGCCCATGGTTGTTAGGACCCATCTTAGTAGATGGCAATGCTTTTTATTTAATGTTGTATCTACTAATAAAATCTTATCCATTTCTGGTGTTGAACCATTTAACAGTGTCCAAGGACTTTCATAGCGAGAATTTTTCTTTCTGGGTCTTCAGTAACTATGACTGTAAAACCTATAGCAAAAGTGGATGATGGCCAAGGACACTAAGCTTAAGTCACTGATATTTCAAAGGCTCTTGGGTTCCTGGACTTGGGCTATTTCCATCAGAATCTGAGGGGGAATGGTGATCAAAGTGGTGATGATGGTGGTTTGACTTATCTAATATATGCTTCCTCCTGCTCTCCCTAAGGATGCCCTATTGCTTTAACTAAGCTAGATTGCCTACCCTATACATAGCAGATGATTGACAGCTGGTAGGAATGGGTGGCACCTTCTTCACTGAGTTACTTCCCCGGATAATGACTGTGAGGGATGGAATGGAAGCAGGACTGGTGGTCTTGGGGCAGGGGTGTAAATGCTGCCAGTCCCAGGGCTCCCATGCCCATCTGCCTGTTAGTGACAGTTGATCAGTAGTTTGTAGTGGTAGTGGTGGTAGTGAATAAAGAAGATGGGTCCCTTCACAATGATTTCTCCCTTTAATGACAGCTGTGGAGTCTGGGATAGAAGCAAGTCTGGTGCTCTCTCTTACCTATACTCTTTTGAGAATCTTCTTGTTGGTTTCCCTGCTTCCTATCTTCTGTACTACAATCCAGCTTCCACTCTGCGCCAAAATAATTTTCCTAAAGCACGGATGTGAGTGTGTCACACCTCTCCTCCTCAGTAAACTCTAGTGGCTCCCCATGACCACTAGGATCAAATACAAAATCCTCTAACTTTTAAAGCTCTTCTCAGCCTGGCCCCCTCCTACTTTTCCAGTCTTTTTACACTTTACCCTCTTCTAACCCTCAACCATCCAGCTACTTTCCTATAAAATTAGAAGGTTGAACCAGATGATCTCTGAGGCCTCTTCCATCTTTAAAGTACTAAGTGATATTAGACAGTGACCTCTAACTCAAATTTCACATTTGTTTTAAATTTATAACATTCATCTTCTTGGACTGGTACTATTTAAACTTTTGTTTCTTTTCACAAAGTCTTACAAATCTGATTATATGTTCTCCCAAACAAAACAATTAACAGGAATGAATAATAAGTTTTAGGATTCGAAGGAGGGACTAGCCATTGGTTTGAAACCCTTAATCTAAGAAATCAGAAACAGAAAATGAGAAAAATTAAGACTTCATACATCAAAATCAACTATTTAATCTGCCAAGAAAATTAACTTTGGGGTGGTAGAAAGGGATTTCTAGTTCATTGGATTAAGCTTTAAAGTCTATTAAGATATTACCTCATAAAATTCAACCATATTTGGGCAAAAAGAGGGAACATTGCCCTAGGGAAGAATCAGGGATTCTAGAATTGCCTAATTGTGAATGTCTCCGACATTTTAATGACTTCAAAATGTTGACTTGATCACTTAAATAGAATTCCCTTTCCATTGTCCAGCGCATAGCAGGGCAGCTGAAGTTACCACTGACTAATTGGATGTACAAATGACTCCCTACTGAGAGCATCTGGCCTTATATATCTCTTCTCATGATGATGTATAATGTCCTCCTCACGTGGTGTGGATTGGGTAGCGTAATATTGTAACCAAGCAAATTTCATCATTTTCCAGAAAATGGCCTTCCACAGACAGAGCTCAAAGCCATGTCATCTCTAGATGAGGGATCCTGGCTCATCAAAAATGTTGATACAGTTCAGGGGTTTACTCACCTGGCATCTCTGATCCAGATTTCCTCTTTAGAGGAAAGCCATGAGGCTCACACAAGTGTCTTCCCACATCCTTTAAGACCCAGCTAATGTTTGGTCTCCTCCCTGTAGCCTTTGTTGATGACACAAAAAAGAATGTTGATCTCATTTGGACTTTAATAAATATTCATCTATATTTAGCATTTTATGATATTTACATGCACTTATGCATTTTTGCTAGTTCTTTCTTGCAAGAACATCTTGTCTCCCGAGTAGAATCTTAAGGTTCTCAAAGGTGAAGAACATATCTCCTCCTGTTCTTCTCTACAGACAACACACACAATGCTAACATTGTAATTGAGCACATAATAGATGATCAATAAATACTCATTGATTGACCAATCTTAAAATTTAGTCAGTCAGCAAGCATTTTTTAAGGTTTTTCTGTATGTCAGGCACTAGGTGCTAGGATTATGAAGGAAGAGTCCCTTGTCTCAAGAAGCACATGTTATCTGATGGGGGAGAAAATGGGTAAAGAAGGTACCTGCAAGGTACGTACAAGGTTGTATAAGAGCAAGCACCTTAGCGTACTCAGGATGGCTGATAGCACAGGTTCTTAGATCTGCTTTTCTAAAGGAAAGCAACTCAAAAAGGGTTAACAATCTTGCTTTTATCAAACATGTGTGTGTGTGTGTGTGTACATACACACATATCATTCACTTAGTTCAGGGGAAAAAGTCAGGACCCTGAACTTCAGAAAATACAAACAGAAATTACAAGCAGACAAAAAATACAGAGAAAACAACACAGGTCAGCAGACCAACGGACAGGCTTCTAACTGTCTGACCATCACATACCTACATAATTAGTTACCAGAGAGAGAAGAACCAACATCTGGGTTTTCAAAGCCAGAGGGAGGAGGGGGAAGAATGACTGCCCAGAGTCTCTTCTGGCCAAATCACACAACTCTTCCCAAATCGAGCCTCAAAGCAAAATCTCACCTCAGAGGAATATATAGCCTTCTCCAGGGTCAGAGAATATCAGAAGCCGTGTGACTCACTGCCTAATTACAAAGTAACAAGGTGTGGGTCTTCCTGAAAAACAAGCCTCCCCTAAGCAAGCTTCTCCTGTTGGGATCTGCTCCACCCCTCAACCAACATCTTCCATCACAGGTTCCATGTGACTGCATGTAGCTGTAATGGGAATGTAAATTTGTAAGATCTTCCCTGAGGTGAGGCTTTGTTTTGGGGCTCACTTTGAGAAGTGTTCTGTGATTTGATCTGGATTATGGGAAGCCGTTGTCCAGAGCCTCCCAGCTTTGAAAAACCCAGATGTTGAAACCCAGATGTTGGTTTGGTATGGATGTAATGGTTGGACAGTTTGGAAAGCTGTCTACTTGATCTGTTTCTGTCTTGATAATTCTGCCTGTATACTTTGAAGTTCAGGGTGCTGACCTTTTTCCCCTGAACAAGGTAAATGATATATGTCTGACTGATTAAAGTAAGCTTGTTAACCCCTTTTGAGTTGCTTTCCTTTAACAAAGCAGATCTAAGAACCTGTGCTGGCAGCAAACCCTGAGGACGCTTGGGGTGCTTGCTGCCACAGTAGCCTATTGGGGGGAGACTATATTTTCAAATCAGGGAAGGTCCTCAAATTCCCTTAGGCTTATTAAGGGCAGGGTAGATCTTCACATTCCCTTACCATTACAGGTTGATAAGAGGTAATCTCAGAGGGGAAGACAAGTAGCAGCTGGGGGGACCAGGCTGAGGTAGGATATAAGCCAAGTCTGAAAAGAAGCCAGGGAAGCCAGGACACAGGAAGAAGAGCATTCCAGGCATGAGGGGCAGCTAGTTCTAAGGCATGAAAAAAGGAGCTGGAATGGCATGTGTGAGGAACACAAATAGGCCCGCGTGGCTGGGTTATTGAGTGCGCCAAGGGTGACAAGTGTAGAAAACTGAAAGATGGCAGAAGGGAGCTGGTCTAAATGCTATGCTTAAACGTCAGCACCTGAAAGATCTGCCGTGTCATCCATACAAATACTCCCCACACTGGTGCAGCTTACATGTCACCTACATAACTTGAGTGGGGAGTTTCATTAAAGCCATTCCAGCTTGAGATGGTTCACGTTCCAGAGCTTGTTCTTGGCTAGCAAGGATTCAGGATCAGCAAAACTCATGCCATGGTGCCGAGGACATCATGTTTATCTCATTGGAAAAATGAGTCTGGTTACTCTGGGGTTTAACTGAAATTTTGGTTGGACATAGTTTGGCCACTTTGGATTTTTTAGACCACAGGTGACTAGCCACCTTTGTATTCTAGTATTTTATTTTGTTTATTTATTTTATTCTGAACTTGAGAAATAAAATAAGCATTTCCATAACATAGTAGAATAGGGGGGGGGAAGGATCATTGTACATGAAACTGCACATCTATTATGTACTACTTGTTATTCCTTTTAAATATATAATAAAATTATCATGTAACTTTCTTTTTTTTCTTTCTTTTCCTTTTGTTCTTCCTCCCCTCTCCCTGCCATTAGACACACACACACACACACACACACACGTAAAACCGTTTTATACATACTTCTATTTATCAGTTCTGTCTCTGGACGCTGAGAGCATCTTCCTTCATATGTCCTTTATAGTTAATTTGAGTATTTATGATGTTCAAAGTTGTTCTTAAAACAATATTGTTGTTACTGTATACTTGCTATAAGAAATGATGAGCTTGATGATCTTAGAAAAACATAGGTAGACTTGCACAGAATAATGAAGAACAAAAGGAGCAGAACCAAGAGAATGTCGTATACAGTATTCTAGTATTTTGTGAGCTGTAACATTCCACCTTCAGTCTCTGTCCCAAGTGTGGACTGTGGGCTAACTTAGCTTGTGGCTTTCCTGTCTTATTCTACAAAATTGGTAAACAGCTTGGATCCTAAAATACATTTAACATATTGACATCCTCATTTATTTCCAAAGCAAGACTATTTTTATCTCTGAAATATTAACTCCTTGAGAGTAAGGATTTTTTTTATTTGAATTCCCAGTACCCAGCACAGTACCTGGTATGTAAAAGGTATTTTAAAATGCTTATTGATTGAATATCATGATAAATATTAAAAACAAAATCTTGAATATAGTAAAAAAAATAAAATATGTAAAGAACATGAGTTTGAATCCTATATGTGCCACTTACTATCTGCAGACTTTGATGAAGTTACTTAACTTTGCTGGGCCTCAGTTTCCTCCTGTCAGAAGTTGGGGAATGAACTAGATGGCTTCTAAAGGCCCTTCCAGATATAAAAATACAGTCTTATAACATCAGAATCTATAGATCCAGAACTAAAATGTTGGCTTCCATTCCAATTCACTCCTGGAGTAGCCTGTAAATTTCAGACTGATCCATAGGTATAAAGTGGTTCAGAATTGCTGGATACCAGCCTTCTGCTGCCTTTGTTACCATCTTGCTTATAGCTGTAGACTTCATAATCACATAATCTAGGACTTGTCTCTTGATCATACCACCACAAAGACTCCAGCACACAGGAAAAAATAATGGTGATGCATAAAGGGATGCCACTGTGGCTGAGAGAACCAAGCAAGTCATCCTATATATCCACTGTGAGGTTGAGCAGGGTTCAGTTTTATTTGAACCTAAGTCCTCCTCAGCCCCATTCTGCTTTATCTCCTAATTCCATATCTATTAATTTGTTAATTTAGCTTGCCTGTCCAAATACCATTTTGATTCATAGGGCTATATGTTGTATCTTTTTAAAACTAGAAACGATTTATTGCCAGGTTTTGATTACATTAAATATTAAATCAAATCAAATAAACAAGAGATGAGTTGAAGAGGATAGTTGTATAGAAAATGGAACATCTCTCCTGTACAGACAAGTGGCAATGTGGTTTCTTACTATTTTGTAGCTGACTTTTTAAAATAATATTTTGGCACAGTACATAGAAAATATACCTTAGAGCCAGGAAAGACCCAGGTTCCATTCCTGTCTCACTGAAGTCTGTGTGTGGCCCTGGACATGTCAGTTAAACTCTCAGTACTTAAGAAACAACTCTAAGTGGCAGAGAAGGAGGCAGTTTTCACTTGGAGAGAGAGTTTCCTCATCCAGGAATTTCCTATACCAGTTAAATCACAAGGTCTAATCCAAATTTGTATCATCTTAGACACGGGGAGTGATTCTCAAAGTATGGTCTGGGGAACACTTTCCAGGTTTCTGAGTGGTCAAAACTATTTTCATAATAATAACAAAGAAATTTTAATTTCTAATACAGTAAATATTGACAGATATAAACCATATAAACAAAAACTGTTTGGAGAGTCCTTGATGATTTTTAAGAGTATAAAGGAGTCCTGAGACCAAATAGTTTGAGAACACTGGACTAGGGTATGTGGGAACAAAGGAACTGTCACCCTCCAGCCGTGGAAAAGATGAAGATTTTAGAAGTCTGAAATATCAGTGTAATAGTAACATTCACTGAACCAGCCTATTTCTCCAGATTTATAGCATCTTCTCTTCAGGGCTCACTAAGCTGTTGATGAACATCCCACCAGCCTTCATAGCTCCCTGAAGGGAAGGTAGATAGCCAGCATTATTCCTGACTTTGCTGATGGGACCCAGAGAGCTAACTTTTCGACCCATAGACTTATTGGCCAGGCTATACCTCAAGCTTTCAGAATGTGCTTCTCAAAAATGATGTAAATTTTTATAGCCAGTCATGTATCATTTGAGGCCTACCCCTGTGACCTAAAACTCTAGTTGCTTGACAGACTGTTGAATGCTAAGGATACCTTCCTCCCATCCTTCTCAATAGAATGCACACAACTGTTCCCACAAAGTGGAAAGGTCTATCTTTGTTTGGACCCTATGGGCTGATGCTGAGTCTACATCATATTTCTTTCTCCTTCCCAAAAGAACTTCACTTCAGCACCTCACTGGGCTGGAAAAGAAAGTAGCAAAGCTGGAAATTGAGCTCCAGATCTCATTCTCAGCCCTGTCCGAAGTTGGCTTCTGTCCTAAGAATAAACATTTTCCCACCTTTCAAGTATTCTAGTGTTGCCTTTGCTTACACTAAACTGTCCTTTACTTCTTTGTTAATTGGAAAGTAGGTGATTCAATGAATAGAGCACTAGTCTTGACTCAGGAAGATATAAGTTCAAATACTGCCTCATCTTATTAACTGTTCAACCCCAGACAAGTCATATAACCTCTCTGTCTTACTTTTCTCATATGTAAAAAGATAATAGCACCTGCTTCCCAGTGTTGCTGTATGACTCAAATGAGGTCATACATACAAAATGTTTTGCAAATCTTAACATTCTATTATAAGTGCTAGGCATACCTAGGAGATATTGCAAGTTCAGTTCTAGACCACAATAAAGTGAATATAGCAATAAAGTCACGGAAATTTTTTGGTTCACTGGTGCATATAAAAGTTATGTTTACACCATACTGTAGTCTATTCAGTGTGCAATAGTATAATGTCTAAAGAAAACAATGCATGCCTTAATTAAAAAAAAAGCTTTGTTGCTAAAAAAAAATCCTACCCATCAACTGAGCCTTTGGTGAGTTGTAATATTTTTGCCAGTGAAGGGTCTTGCCTTGATGTTGATGGCTGCTGATCAGGATGGTGGTTGCTAAATTTTGGGATGGTTATTGTAATTTCTTAAAATCAGACATTAATTAAATTTGCATATCAATTGACTCTCCCTTTCACGAAAAATTTCTCTGTAGCCTGCGATGCTGTTTGATAGCATTTTACCCACAGCAGAACTTTCAAAATTGGCATTAATCCTCTCAAGCTCTGTCACTGCTTTATCAGCTAAGTTTATGTAATATTCCTCAATATTGTTGTATCTCAGGGAATAGAGATGCTGAGGAAAGGGAGAGAGCCAGGAAAGCTACAGGTTTGGTGGAAGACCACACACAACATTTGTAGATTATGTTTGCCATCTTATATGGGGGCAGTTCATGGAGCCCCAAAATAATTACAATAGTAACTTCAAGATTGCTGATCACAGATCACACAACAGATTTAATAATAATGAAAAAGTTTAAATGTTGTGAGAATTTCCAAAATGAGGCATAGAGATATGATATGAGCACATGCTGTTGGAAAAATGGCGCCAATAGACTTATTTGAAGCAAGGTTGCAACAAACCTTTCATTTTTAAAACAAACAAAAAAAAGTTGTCTCTGAATGAAGCAAAGCTCAATAAAATGAGGTATGCCTGCATTTTCTGGAGAACTCAATGTTGCTTTGACTAGCTTTTTGTTGATTTCACAAATATTTATTAAATATGTTTTATTTCTAATGTGCTATGCTGGGTGGTAGGGGAAAGAAAAAGATGTAGAAATATGAATATAGATTTATGGATATCTGGGTTCAAGTCCTATCTTTGACACACCCTAGTTGTGTGACCCTAGGAGGTCACTTAACCTCTCAGTGCCCCCAGACAATTTTCTTAGTCCCTAAATTGCAGAGAAGGTGTCAAACTTCATTCCTTTAGCTCCCCAAAGTCCAATAGATATAGATTGGACCTGTGATTTCATCCTCAAAGAGAGTTCCCAGTGAGAAACTTCCCAGAATAATGCAGACTCTTTGAAGCCTTCTCTGCTATCTATAGTCTTTAAAAGTTGTCTGAGACACAGAAAGGCTAATATATAAAAGACTGGATCCTTGTCTCTGTGGGCTTTATTTGGTTGTTCGGGAGTTTTTCAGTCGTGTCTGACTCTTTGTGCCCCTATTTGGGGTTTTCTTAGCAAAGATATTGGAGTGCTTCTCTAGCTTATTTTACAGATGGAGAAACTGAGGTCAACAAGATTAAGTGACTTCCCCAGGATCATACAGCTAGTAATCTGGCCTCTGTCTGAGGCCAGATTTGAATTCAGGAAGATGATTCTTCCTGACCCCAGGCCTGGTGCTCTACCCACTGCAACACCTAGCTGCCCTGTGAATCTTATAGTCATTCTAATAAGAGGTACACTTGACCTGAAGTGGAGAGACCTGGGTTCCAATCCTGGCTCTCAGAGTCAGCTTCCTGGTTAAATGACCTTGGAACAAGTCTCTTACCACCTTTGAATCCCAGTTTCCTCCTCAGCAAACAGAGGAATATAACTGTTACTGCCTACTTCCCTGTGTCCTTGTGGAGGAAGTATTTCTAGCACTGTATAAAGTGAGTTGGTAGTCGTAGCAGCAAAACAGCAGTCACCCTCGTCATCATAATCATCATATATACAATGAATTACCTGAAACTTACTGCCCAAAAGTGCTATGTGAGCTTCAGAGTAGAAGATTGTTTGGTACCTGGGGGAATCAAGAAAGGCTTTGGGGTACAGGCAGAATTAAAGCGGTAAAAAGCTAGCTGGTGTAGTAGAAGAAGATATTTCTAGCAAAGACAGAGGCATGGAGGAGGGAGAACCCAGGGCATGTCCAGGGGAGAAGGGAACAGTTTGGCTGAAGTGAATGTACAAAGAGGCTTTGGGAAATTTATCTTGTTAGAGGCTGAAGAAAAGGGTTGGCCTCTAAGAATTCTGCTTTCTCTTTGTGGTTCCCTCAAATTACATAATTCAGAACAGGACTTCTTAATCTTTTTTGCACCATGGACCCCTTTGGAAGTTTGGTAAAAACCTATGGAAGCCTGTGGATTGACTGAGCTATGTAAAGGACCCTACACACTTGAAAGTGCTATGAAGTGCTTCTTAGCATTGTTTATTATGGACCTCTTCTCAGAATAATGCTTTAAATCCATATGTAACTGTGATTACTCTGGCCCACATTGCCCACATTGCCAGAAGGGCAGGGTTGTTACATTTCATCTATCCTCTAAAGGTGTCTAGTTCCCTTAAAGAGGGATGATGAGGAGTGTCCCATTGACTCAAGTCCCCAGTAATTGTGTTTCATCAATTTTAGGGCTTCCCTGAATCTCAGTTCCATTTAACCATGTAATGGTCAGAGTGGCTTTTATAAAGAAATATTTACCTCAGACAGCTAGATGGCACAGTGGATAGATAACTGGGCTTGGAATCAGGAAGACTCATCTTTGTGAGTTCAAATCCAGCCTCAGACACTTACTAGTTGCGTGACCTTGGGCAAGTCATTTAACTCTGCCTCAATTCCTCATCTGTAAAAGGAAATGGCAAACCACACCAGCATCTTTGCCAAGAAAATCCCAGATGGGGTCATGAAGAGTCAGACACAACTTTAACAACTGAACAACAACGAAAACAACATACAAGTACACTTCCCCTTCACCACCCCCAACACCTGGGGAACATGATCATCCCTTACACCACCTCAGTGTCAGGAGAGTGATGGGGGATTAGATTCACATCTTAACTCAGTCCCTATGTAACATAGTCCCACAAAGTTCCAGAGGGCCCTATCCATGGAACCATTGGACTAGGGATCGGAGTGATTGAGTCCATGCAAGGAATAGGCAGAAATGCTGGGTTCCCATTTAAAAACTTAACTTCCAGTCTCCATATGGTACAGAGGCTATTTGAATAGCGTTTATACCAAAAGACAGAAACAAAAAGATTTTCATACTTTCATGGGCCAAGAACTATTTCTGAGGGAAACCTCTACAGTCAGAGGAACTGGTCGCCCGTAAGTAGATGCCTCCTGCAATTCCATCAAAATCTTCTCCCACATCCGATAAAATGAAAACATCCACCTATAACAAGGCCAAGGAACCAAAATTAAGCAGCTTTTAGAACAAAACATAATGAAAGCAGAGATAAATGTGGAGGAGGGATCACTTCATTGTATTCAACAAACATTTATGAAGGACCTATGTGTTAACTTGGTGCCACTGCTGTACTTGTAGCGTAGTTTTATCTCTAAATATAGGTTTCTCCTTAAATCCATGGAAGTTGTTCCCCCAGAGGATACTTAGGCTTCCTCTTCTTCTAGCCTTATATGAATTCCTTTGATACTGAGCACATTGTAAATAAAGCTTGGGTTTTGCACCCCCAGCCTCCCCTTTCTGTTCCTTTTCCACATTCTATCAGACCCCTTCCCTGTGTCCTTTAAGTACCCAATCCCTTCCTGCTACCATCTGCCCTTTCTCTTTAGAGTAAATTAGTTTCCTTTTGTGAATCATTCCCCCTCCCACCTCCACTTTGCCATTTTAAGCCTTATCTCTCACTGGGTCACGATGGCATTAGGATTCTTCCCAACCTGGCCAATATACTGATAATAAAGCCATCTGTAATTGGGGAGAAGGGTGATTGATCCTGCCTAAGTCAGCAGACATAGTCTTGTGGCCAAAGCTATATTCCATAAAGGAAGAACCTGTCAGAACTAATGTTTGTGATTCAGTGGTTTCAGTCATGTCTGACTCTTTGTGACCCTATTTAGAATTTAGTGATTTGTTATTTCCTTCTCCAGCTCATTTTACAGATAGGGAAGCTGAGGCAAACAGGGTAAAGTGACTTGCCCAGGGTCACACAGTGTCTCAGGCAGAATTTGAACTCAGGTCTTCCAGACGGTAGGCCTAGTATCCTATCCAGTGCACCACCCATAACTAATAGAATTAACATAGCCTTTCAGAACTCAAAGTCATACAGTACATACAGGAGTTTCTTTTAATTGTCGATACAGATTTGTTACCAAGGTTTTGTTTTTCTCCAGCATTCCCTCCCCTTGTGGAGGGGGAACAGGGAGAAATCGGTGTTTTGTTTGTTACAACAAAAATCAAAATTTTTCTAAAAGAAAAAAAAAATTTGAAGAACTCATATATAATAAAAGCCAGGATGAAGAATCAAGAGTTTTTTTTTTCAATTCAAGATACAATAAGTGCTTCTTGAGTTGAAAATACTCATCAGAAAGCTCTGAGTTCAAGTTTCTGCCTGTGACCCATGCTAACTATGTAATTCTGGACAAGTCACTTAACATGTCAATGCCTTGGACAGATAATGTGTAGGTTTGTATTGATGGAAGGGCATTTTCTCATTGAGAGTTTCCTATACCAATGATAGCAGACATGCAGTCCAAAAAGCAGTTCTTAAGTCAACATTGCATGCTAAATGCTGTGCAAGGCTTTGGGGATACAAAGTCAGCAATGAAACAGAAGTTCTTAACATGGGGTCCATGAAACATTTTAAAAAATATTTGATAACTATCACATTATTTTTTATTTTCTTTATAACCCTACATATTTCATTTTATGTATTTAAAGACATATCTCAAGGAGACTATAGGCTTCACCAGACTGCTAGAGGTTGGCAACACAAAAAAGGTTCAGAACCCCTGGTTTAGATGATGATGATGCTAACATTTATATAATATTTACTACCTGCCAGACACTATGCTAACTGCCTTACAGTTATCTCATTTGATCTTTACAACAACCCTGAGAGATAATATTATTATATCATATTATAATATTATTATTATTATCCCCATTTTACAGATGAGGAAAGTGAGGCATATAGATGTTAAGGGATTTTCACAGGTCATACAACTAATATATATCTGAGGTTGGATTTGAATTCAGAGATACTTCTTTCCTTTTCTTTTCTTTTCTTTCTTTCTTTTTTTTTTTTTTTTTTTGCTTTTTGGAGTGGGGAAGGCTGGGCAGTTGGGGTTAAGTGACTTGCTCAAGGTCACATGGCTAGTAAGTGTTAAGTATCTGAGGCTGAATTTGAACTCAGGTCCTCCTGACTCCAGGGCCCGTGCTCTATTCACTCTATTCATCTAGCCGCCCCCAGAGTTACTTCTTTCTATATACAGTAATTTTCAGGAGAGGGTACTAACGTTTAGGGGAAATGAGAAAGGCCTCTCATGGAAGAGGTGATATTTCAGATAAACCTTGAAGAATACTAGAGGTTCTAAGAGCTGGAAGTGAGGAAGGAGAACGTTCTAGTTATGAGAGACAGATAGACTGTGGAAAGGCACAAAGATTGGAGATGGAAATATGACCCACAAGAAACAAGTGGGTGTAATGGGAATGCAAATTTGGAAGATCTTCCCTGCCCCTAGGCTAAAGTGCACCTGGAGCCTGGG
>NW_027187460.1:37459807-37520815 GCF_028583685.1 Petaurus breviceps papuanus
TTTAGGGGAAATGAGAAAGGCCTCTCATGGAAGAGGTGATATTTCAGATAAACCTTGAAGAATACTAGAGGTTCTAAGAGCTGGAAGTGAGGAAGGAGAACGTTCTAGTTATGAGAGACAGATAGACTGTGGAAAGGCACAAAGATTGGAGATGGAAATATGACCCACAAGAAACAAGTGGGTGTAATGGGAATGCAAATTTGGAAGATCTTCCCTGCCCCTAGGCTAAAGTGCACCTGGAGCCTGGGGTGGGAGGCTAGTTTTTCAGTAGATACTTCTTGATTGGCCAGTGAGTCAATAAGGTTGTTACATTCTCTGAGCCAGGAGAAGGCTATATAAGCCCTGATGTGTAGCTTTGTTTTGGGACTCACTTTGAGAAGTGTTCTGTGATTTGATCTGAATTCTGGGAAGCCGTTGTTGAGAGGCCCCCGGCTTTGAAAAACCCAGATGTGGAAACCCAGATGTTGACTGGGTATGGATGTAATGGTTGGACAGTTTGGAAATCTGTCTACTTGATCTGTTTCTGTCTTGATAATTCTGCCTGTATGCTTTGAAGTTCGGGGTGCTGACCTTTTTCCCCTGAACAAGGTAAACCATATATGTCTGACTAATTAAAGTAAGCTTGTTAACCCATTTTGAGTTGCTTTCCTTTATCAAAGCAGATCCAAGAACCTGTGGTGGCGGCAAACCCTGAGGACGCTTGGGGTGCTTGCTGCTACAGTGGGCCAGTTTGGCAAGCATGTTTCAACACTTGTTAAAAGCTGAAGGGAAGGAATTTGAGAAGTAGAGTGGATCCTCCTAAAATTTTACCAAAAGGGTACTTACCTATTATATCTTTGGAGGCCTAGGGACAAAGTATTTCTGTATGATAGTTTATGTATAGAAGAAGGGAATCATCAGAGGTATCAAATCATCAGTGTTGCTATCTGGTAAGCACCTTTGGGTTCTGGTGTTATGGACCTGTCATATGTAAGGCAGAGACTCTATAGTTATTCATCCCCAACTGGTACCCAACAAGACCCACCTGGTCCATTAGTATGATGATACCCGGAGTGCCTTGCAGGCTTCTCAAAACCTAAGGAGAAATGCTCTGCAAGTAACTACAGAGAAAAAAGTACTAATACATTTCCAAGGGTACCTTAGTTGGGTTCAGGTAACATGAAGAGAAGATTCGATCCTTCTAACACATTTTCCTTAAGAAATGATTTAAAAAGGGGTGGCTAGGTGGCCCAGTGAATAGAGCACTGGCCCTGGAGTCAGGAGGACCTGAGTTAAAATCCGGCCTCAGATACTTAGCCGTGTGACCTTGGGCAACTCACTTAACCCCAATTGCACCTCCAAAAAAAAAAAAGGCAAAAAGAAAAAAAAACTAGCCTAGACAAGAAATAATGTTACAAATGACCCCTCCAATTATGAAGCCAGCAAGACAGTTATCAACATATTGTGATAGTATCATGGAATGACATGTTGCTTCTTTTATTTTTAATGTTTCATTTATTATGCTATATCATAAGTTATTCATTCTTTTTTTTTTTTTTAAAGCAACCGGGGTTAAGTAACTTGCTCAAGGTTGCTCAAGGCCAGTTATTTCTGGGTGTGGTGCCAAGTATCTGAGCCCGGATTTGATCTCCAGGTCATCCCGACACTGGAGCCAGTGCTCTTACTTGCTGTGCTACCTAGCCACCACATAAGTTATTCATTCTTAACATTTATTTTTTGACATTTTGAGTTCCAAATTCTTTCCCCACCCCCACCCATGGAGAAGGAAAGAAGTCAGGTAAAACATATTTCCGTCTTCGCCGTTATTTTTTTTTTAAAGCAAGAAAATAAAGTTTTCTAAAGTGTTTCAGTCTACACTCAGAGTTTATCAGTTTCCTCTGTGAAGGTATATAGCATTTTTCATCTTGGGTCCTTTGGAATTGTCTGTCTTTCACAGTTAATCATCATTGCAATATTGCTGTTACTATGTACAATGTTCTCCTGGTTCTACTCACTTCACCTTGCATTAGTTCATGTAGGTCTTTCCAGGTTTTTCTGAAACCATCCTATTTGTCATTTCTTATATCACACATCATAATCCTTTACCACAACTTGCTCAGCCATTTCCTAGTTGATGGGCATCCCCTCAATTTCCAATTCTTTCATGATGCCTTTTAGAGAAAACCCAGTTAACTTTTTTCAGTGTGAGCTATTTCCATGTAGCCTCTTGCCCCAAGGAAACCCAACCATATGGCCAGTTATGTCAGGGTGGCTGGCTGGTACTTCATCCTGAGGGCAACTTCTTGTGCCACAGACAGGATTGTGTTTTCAAGAACTAAACAGTTGGTTTGGGGAAGTGGTGGGGGAAGCTGAATGCTTCATGGCCCAATCAGCAACAGGGTAGGTTCTCTGTCCCCTCAGCTTGCCAACATTACACAAGGTCAGGCAAGACCCAGGACACCAGATATGTTACTGTGACCTTAAAAGTCATTTCCACTCTCTTGGTTTCAGCCACCTCATCTATAGTACCACTCTTCCAACATTTTGCAATACACAGTGTATTGTACTGCGTACAACATACAACAATACATAGTATGATGCCCCAGAGTCATCAGGGAGAGATTAAATGGTATGTTGTTTAGAAGCATTTCAATACAAAAAGGGTTAAATTCTACAAGTTGTTTTGCTTTGAGAAGGTGAATCCTTAACTATCCAGAAAGCTGGACTATTTATAAAAACACACCCTCAGGGTTCTAGATAGCCATAATTTGATTCAGATTTTTTGAAGTTTTTCAAGCATTTTTTTTGTACAAGATTTTGTTATTTGGTGCTAGTGCTAGAGATATGGTATATTGTTTTAACTTGTGTTTTTCTTATGTCTTGTGTGTGTGTCTTGGCTCATCAACTGTTTCTCAAGGACAGAGATCATGTTATGTCTTAGGTTTTGTTTTGTTTTGTTTCTTCTGCCATCCCCACAGTGTCTAGCCCAAGGCTGAGCACATAGGTGATGATTTATAAATACATATTGATTGACTGATCAGAAACTAAAACTAAGAAATCCAGGAAAGACCACCCAGACAGAAACACGAAATGACCTTCCCTTTGTTAAGAGTAAAAAGTGATGGTCTTACTATTAGGCATGTGCCCTAAGGGAGGTCAAAAGCAGACAGAGAAGGCTGCCACATATCTACCAAAACATTCACAGCAGTACTTTTTCTGGTAGCAAAAAACAAAAACAAAGTAAGTGCCCATTAATTGAGAAATAGCAAGACAAACTGTAATTGATGAATTAATGAAATATTAGTGGACAGAAATAAGCAATGACTAAGGATTCAATAACCATCTCTATGTTGAAGACTCTCACATCTGCCTGTCCTGCCCCAAGCTCTCTGCTAACCATCATCTCTCATCTCCAGCTTCCTTTCAGACATTTTGAACTAGATATCTGGTAGACATCTTAAATTCAATATCCCTTCCTTCCCCTCTCCTACCTTTCCTGTTACTGTAGAAGGTGACACTATCCTTCTTGTCCCCTAGGAATCTTCCCAGATTCCTCACTATCTCTCATCCCCCATATCCAAGCTGTTGCAAAGACCTGTCAATTTCACCTTTGTTGCATCTCTTAAATATACCTCCTTCTCTCCTCTGACACTGCTACCACTCTAGTACAGGCCCTTGTCAACTCATGCCTGGATTATTACAATAGCCTACTTAGGGTCTTTCTGCCTCAAGTCTCTCACCATTCAGCCACTAAAGACATTTTCCTAAAGCAGAGATCTGATCATATCACCCCCTGCCCTATTCAGTATTAACTCCAGTATTTCTTAATCACCTCCAGGACCAATTTTTTGATCTGTTTGACATTCAGAGCCCTTCATAACCCTGCATAAAAAGTCTTCTCACACTTTACTCCCTTACACATACTCTGAGATCCAGTGACACTGTCCTGGCTATTTCTCAAACAAGACCCTCCATCTCTCAGCTCCAGGCATTTTCTCTGGCTGTCTACCATGCCTATGAGGTTCTCCCTCTTCCATTTTGCCTACTACCTCCCTGGCTGTAATGGAAATGCAAATTTAAAGATCTTCCCTGCCCCTAGGCTAAAGTGCACCTGGAGCCTGGGATGGGAGGCTTGTTTTTCAGTAGATACTTTTTGGATTGGCCAGTGGGTCAATAAGGTTGTTACATTCTCTGAGCCAGGAGAAGGCTCTATAAGCCCTGATGTGTAGCTTTGTTTTGGGATTCACTTTGAGAAGTGTTCTGTGATTTGATCTGGATTCTGGGAAGCCGTTGTTGAGAGCCCCACCTCGGCTTTGAAAAACCCAGATGTTGAAACCCAGATGTTGATTTGGTATGGATGTAATGGTTGGACAGTTTGGAAACTGTCTGCTTGATCTGTTTCTCTGTCTTGATAATTCTGTCTGTATATTCTGAAGGTCGGGGTGCTGACCTTTTTCCCCTGAACTAGGTGAACAATACATATTTGACTGATAAAAGTAAGCTTGTTAACTCATTTTGAGTTGCTTTCCTTTATCAAAGCAGATCTAAGAACCTGTGTTGGCAGCAAACCCTGAGGATGCTTGGGGTGCTTGCCGCTACACTGACTTCCTTCAAGTCCCAATGAAAATCACATCTTTTCTTGAAGGCTTCCACAGCCCCTCATAATTCTAGTGCTTTCCCTCTGTTAATTATTTCCTATTTATAGCTTGCTATGCATAGTGTTTACCTGCTGTCTCCACCCCACCCCCATGTAACCTCCTTGCGGGAAAGGTACTTTTTGTCTCTATATCCTCAGCACTTAGCACTGTGCTTAATATAGTGGTGCTTGATAGTGCTTGATAAATGATTATTGATTGATTGCTAAGGAATCAGAGAAACAAGAGAAGATATCTGTGAACTGATACTAGGTGAAATCAAGAGAACAATAAGCACTAGTCTTTGTGGTCCCAGAGAAGAAACATTTCTACCCCTTCATTTGAGCTGGCACAGAATGTTGCGGACACCGGCAGATGTTGCCTCTATGTGGTTGTTTCTGTTGTGGTTTGTTTGTTTCAAAGGAGAGTTCTGTTGGGTTTTAGTGAGGAGTATTCACAAATGACAGTAGTATAAAAACAAAAGGTATCAAAAATGTGTTTTAAAGATGCTACAGGTTGTATGACTAAAATAATCAAGAACTGAAGTAGCAATGGATGTAAGAGCAAACTGCTCCTTTTCTTCTAGTTCTATGAATCACTGGAGGGTTTTCCTCTGAATGACAGCATCTGCCCTGTGGTAGGAAAACCCAATTAAACTGTGCACAGAAACACATCCCCACTGCATGTCCCAATCTGATCTCCTTCCAATAGATTTATTAATGGAAAGAATCACAGAATTGGATGTGACTCCCAGGGTTGAGCTAGTCCATCCACTTGCTTCCAGGGAGTGCAGCCTGCCTCCGCTCAATAAGATGGGTATCTCCCCTGTTCTTAGCACTCTCCAGGGAAGATTTTATAGACAGTCTCTGTCAGAGACCCCATTCTTATGTTGAACTGCCTTCACCTGGGGCATAAGGCACCTGCCTTTGAAAAGGATAACATTTTACATCCTGGAAATGTGCCGATTTGTACCATGTGAAATAAATTACTTTCCTGATTTTTTTTTCTTTTCTTTTACAGCCTCAACAGAGGGTTCTCCATAATCATGATTAGCCTCTAAAGCTGCTGTCCTGCCAGTTGATATGGAAGTGGCCTCTCCCTCATGAAAAGCCGAAAGAATGGCAGTGCCACAAGATGACCTTGGAGAATTGAAAGATTAACTGAGCTCCAACCACTCAGTCAAGATGATGGGTTTGGGAAAATCCTAGTTTGCCATGGATTTAAAATGTGGCACATCATCTCCAGTGCTAATTTGTTCCAAGTGGTCATTGACAGACCATTAGCTGGGAAATTGCTTCCAGTTTTCATCACTGTGCATAACTTGAGTTCCCTTCGGGGGCCTCTCTGTGCCCTTCACTAGAAGTCCCATTTTAGCATGGCAACTACTGGATTCTTTTATTATGTATGCAGATGGCATGATGTTTTAGGAACCATTACAACAGTTCTGCGATCTCAGTGGAAATGTTCACAATATTACACCCTGATAGGAATGTAAACATGTCTCGTATCTGTTAGTTATGCTGTCTAAGGTATTCCGTTCAATTATTAAGCACTTTATAGGTGAGCTCTACACAGAAGAATTAGCACGTTCTGTATATGTGAAGAAAAAAAACCAAGGTGTTCTTTTTTATTTTTCCCCCAAAATCTTATTCTATTTCTAGGCTGAGATTGTCCAAGACAAACTCCACTATTTACATATCCTTCGTGGTTTGTGGTATCTGGGTGTAGATATGGTCGTGGTACTGTTAGATTTCATCTTATAATATGTTACTGAACAACTGTCTTGATTTGAACCAGGAAGAGATGAGCATGGGGTTAGTAGGTAGACCATGGTGATTAGGACATTACCTATGATTTTCTTATACCTAGATGCCCTCATATTGCCCATATATATAAACATGTTTATCTTTCCATTGTGCCACCATAAACTTTCTTCTAATCAAAAGAAGCAGAGATCTTGAAAACAAGAAGAGGGATTCCATTTTCATCAGCAAACATGGGTCAGTGGATAGTGAAGGCAAGAGAATCTGGTCATATCATGGCTCTTGCTTGCTTCAAAATGTTATGGAAAGAGTCATAGACATCATTACAACAGTTCTGCAATCTCAGTGGAAACGTTCACAAAGCCTGTTAGAAATGTAAACATGTTTCATGACATGTTGTGAAGCTAACAGGCTCTTAGCATCATAGGTAGAACCCTCCAAGGCAAAAAAAAAAATTACAAAGTGACCAAACTATATCCCACAAGAAGGAAGTGGGTATCACTCCCCAGCAGCATTTCTTTTTCCCATAAATGACTTCCGGTCATCCCCCCAGTTAGCTTCCTTTCTGCTATTTTACCATCGATATTTTGGAGGATTTTTTTTTTCAGTTTTATTGGAACAAAACCCAATGATTTCTATCCTTAGTCCTTGAAACATCAGAGCCTACATGAACCAATCCTACTTAGCTGATCCAAATTTGTTTTCTGAAACCTAATACCACTATTTGAACTGCGTCAAGGGTCCAGTAAAGTTTATCTCAAGGGTTGACATGAGTCCTTACTATCCCAGGTCTAGGTTATGAAGCCTAGAAAGTGACTTCTTTAAAACCACATGTGTGATGACTTGTAATTGACTGGGTTCTTCCCCAAATTTAGCATTTAGACATATCTTCAGACCCACAGCCTTCATCTAGCTGACCATCTTCCCAAGTCTTTGAAAGGGTTTAGCTCATTGTGCCTCCCTTGAAAATTCCCACCAAAGGGGAAAAAGATCCTCTTGAAATTCCAGTGAGTCAGAGGGAAGAATGGATAAACATAAGTTTATCAAGAGAGTGCTAGAGAAAGGCTACTGAGAAATAACCCTTAAGATCCTGTAGGGACTTTTTCTCCACCATCCTAGTCATTCCCCAGCTATTCCCCAAGTAAATATCATGAGAGGAAATTATCACTGCAGCGTCAAAAGAGATTTGTTGGAGTGGCTTTGGGGAAAGCTGACTTGAAATCTTTATTCTTTAGGGCAGAGGTATAGAACCTTCAGCCTCTAGACTACATGTGGCCCTCCAGGTCCTCAAGTGCTGCTTTTTGACTGAATCCAAATTTCACAGAATTCTGTCAAAGGGTTCAGAATCAAAGGGGCACATTTAAGGACCTAGAGGACCACATGTGGCCTCAAGGCCTCGGGTATCCCACCCCTGCTCTAGGGTAACCAAACTTGGGCTGTTCAGCACCTTACAATTGCAGGCTTTTAGCAGTATCCCTACCCCCCTTTGCCAGCTGTCACCATTGAGTCATGCAAGCAGGGCTGATTTGCTTCAACCTGTTTACCCTCCTGCTTCTCCTGTTGATTCTTTATATAACCCCAATGCCTACTTTCCCCCCTCCACTGTGCCCCTGGGAGCACCGCCAGTATTCATAACACATCTTTGATACCTTGCATGTGGTGCTCCAATTGATAGTCACCTGACCTAAGGTGTAGCATACATCAGCCCAGAACTGAGAGGTGGTAGAAAAATCCATCAATTCCATCCATGCCTTATTCCCAACTCTTCCCACTCCCAGTTTTCATCTTGCTTCCAGTTTTGTGTTTTCTGTCTTTATGATAAATACTCTTAATACTCCTTTCCCCCAGCCCCACTCCATCCCACCCACATGGAAATATGTATCCATTCATTTGGTATGATGCAACAATAAAACACAGGTTTCAGACTCCATATAGTCTTTGTAAAGGAAGACTGCTAGGTTCTCAAGACATTGTAGTAATCTGGTGCCCATGGAGTCCTCCTAAAATCCCTGAGAAAACTGTCTGCTAGCTACCATGTTTGGTCACTTCCCTCTATCCCATGGAACAAATTAAAGGTTACTGGCATTATCGTCTAGCCCAGTCCATTTCCCAGATTAAAGTCTTATTGCCACTGCTTGGAATAAACAATGGAAACATTTTTTTCAAGAATTTAAATGCTCATAAATCCATTAAAGAAACAAACAAGCCTTCTTCTATTGCTTTTTTTTCAAGCCTCCCAACTTGTTTCAAATCAAAAGAGCTAGTTAGAGCACAGTTGAGTTGACATTTGTGAGAAGACAGTGAATCAAGAGGACTTCAGATAGTTTTTCTAAACATATATTAGTGCCAAGCGCTTACCATTCACTGAAATAGCCAAAGTACTGTTTTTCAGATGGTTGTTCTGTTTCATTGACTCCCAGGGATGGTTTGGAAAGCACAGCATTATAAATTCAAGAACATCTTCAAGTGTGAAATGGACCTAGTAGAAGCAACATTGGATTTAGAAATAGAAGACCCAGGTTCAAAATCTGCCTCTGTCACCTGAATGACTTCAGGCCAATTCTTTCTCCTCTCAAAGACCTAAGGGTCTTACTTGTAAAATAAAGGGGTTGAAGATGGACTTTAAAGTCCATTCCAGCTTTAAATCTATGAACCTATGGTTCAGCCTTGGGTTTCTTTGGTGGCAGGAGTATGTGGGGGAACAGGGAGCAAATGGTTGAGCAGTAGCCATGATTAATCTATATAGTTTACCAAAATGGTAAACATTCCTCCTTGAGTATCATGTATGGAAACTCAGAACATTTTGGAGAGAGAGAGAGAGAGAGAGAGATTTTTGTTAGGATTTAGGGAGAATAGGGGCAGGGGAGGAGGCAGGGGTGAAGTAGTACGTTGTTGAAATACTTTTAAATTTTTAACATTCACTTTTCCATTTTCTCAAAACCTACCCCACATCTTCCTATGAACAAGCAAACTCACACCCACCACTGCAGGGGAAAATATAGTCTTGAGAATGAATAGGCATGAATAATTATTAGGATCTCTAGGGTGCCAAGAAGAGGTTTGGGAAAGAAAGGAGATTAGCTAACTTTCACTAAGGAACTGAATTTAAATTTAAAAGGTTGCATAATTTTACAAATGTACCTTGGGGTTCTCAGATCTCAGAGACTTCCTCTACGTGTCCTACAGGGACCTCAGAATTCCCCTAAGGGCCAACAAGGACAGACTGGACAATTATGGGTATATAGTAGAATTTTCACAGTAAAGACACTAATAACTCACTAACCCACTGGCTGAGTCCAACTGTCTTTACTTTCCCAGCAAATACTGAAATATGCTTTAACACCCAGGAAGACAAGGGATATCAACCTTACTTGATAAAATATGCCAAAGAGGAAAACTTCTAATGAATTTTCTAATGAATTTCCCCACCCTGGTAATGCGCTCTCTCTCTCTCTGTCTCTCTCTCTCTCTTTCCCTCTCCCTTTTCTCCTTCCCTCTCTGTCTCTCTCTTCTCTCTCTCTGTCTCTCTGTCTCTGTCTCTGTCTCTCTGTCTCTCTCTTCTCTCTGTCTCTCTGTCTCTCTCTGTCTCTCTGTCTCTCTCTCTCTCTGTCTCTCTCTCTTTCTTTCCGCCCCCCCCCTCTGTCTCTCTCTGCAAATGTCACACAATTGATTTGGTGAAGAATAATAAAGGTTCACATAAGATGAGCTTGCAAGATCCTTGTTAGTTCTTCAGCTCTGGCAGTCCACCTGTTTCCAAGTGTATTAGAAAGCTCATTCTGTGCAGTGTTTTCCTCTATATTCTTTAGAGCAATTTTGTTACTTGACAACTAGACTTAAAACTGATGTAGACACTTAAAAGAATCTGATCTTTGAAAATGACATAAATTTTCTTTATTCCCTGAAGGCTCTTTTTATTCACCCCTTCCCAAATCCACAGTATATCCCCACCCTGCTTTCTTTCTTTCCACTTCTCTCTCTGTCTTTCATGGTGCTGTGGGTAGGTTTTACTTATTTGATAAAGAGCTCACACGGGAAAAAAATGCATGGAGTCCTATTCCAACAAATTATACCTTCTTGAGTTTGATGGAGGAGGAACTTGATTACCACACCACTGGGGTGCATCAGCTTCCACTCTGGGACATGACTTTGAATCAATCAATCAACAAGTAGTTATTAAGCCAGAGTTAGCTACTAAGAGTAGGCTCTGCGGATACAAGTACAAAGAATGAAACAATCCCCCCCCCCAAAAAAAGAATGAAACAATCCCTACTCAAAGGACCTGTAAAAGTGGAAAGGGCCAGGAGGTGGGTTTCAGCTACACTGCAAGGACAGGTAGCTCATACTTTCTTAATCCCCTTACTTCTGCCACATCTAGGTCTCCTGTCACCACAGAAATTTCATGAACTCAGTTTTACAAAACAACAGCATTATCCCTGGCTCCCCAGAACTGTCTCAAGACAAGGGAGGAGAGCATCTCCAATATTTTTGTATGCACCTAATTCTCCAGAGGGAAGAAAGGGAAGACTTTTAAAACTCAGTCACTTGTGCTCAGCTTTTTAAAAAGTTATAACTTGCTCAAACCCTTGATAACTAATGCAAAGTAGATGTTTCCACTGAGATTTTAATTCAGGTGTTTGGAAGGAGTGATGACATTTGCAGCCTTACTGGGTCTGTACAGTGGTCATCTCCTTGACCCCAAAAATTCTGAGAAATGAGTAGTGAGATTGAGAGAAACTTAAAAGAGAAATGTCCTTCAGGTCCTTACAGGATTAGGTCCTCCTGCCCTCAAGGAGAATGACTGCAGAATGGCTGACTGTCTGGACAGAAGATGAAATGGTTTGTAAAAGGCTTAATGAAATGGGGTTTCACTGGTCATGAAATAGAATAATACTGTTGAGGTACCAGTTGTTCAGTTTTAATTTCATATTAGTCATTGATAATTGAAATGGTAACAACTTGTGGAGAATGACTTCTCCCTTCCCATATTTCTAAGCCTTTTAAAATTCCACTCATTAGGATAAAAAAAAATAGCAGCTGATTTTAAGCAGTTTCTGAGACAGTGGTTTCTATCACAATACAAATCTATTCACTATAAAGGGGGGCGGAGGAGTAGGGAAATAAATCTTTAAATTTTATTCTTGGAGTAAAGTAACTACCTTTCTTGATTTCCTTGAGGAGAATAAGTAAGTCTGATTTTGTGATACAACCCTGATTGGGACAGAAGATACCTCATTTTCCAATCCTGCCCCTTCCACCTCATTTTCCAATCCTGCCCCTTCCCTCAAATAGTCTGACCCCACCTACCTTCTTATGTCTCCTTCAAAGATGTTGTTAACCTGTCTCATTTAAAAAGATTGGCAACCATAAGGTAAGACACACACACACACTTGTAGCTCCCACTTCAGTTTTAATTTAAATTTTATAGAAATGATATGCTTCTATAGTCAATGAGATCTGAACACCTGCATCAACTCCCAGGGACTATTTTTTGCCACAATTAATATTTGGTCTGTTTTCATCTACACTGAAAAACAAAACAAAACTATGTTCTGGACTTTATGAAGAATCAGGGTAGGATTTGCCAGTTCTCACTTTCATAGCTCACACAGTAAGCATTTGAAAGCAAGGCCTCGATGGTTTTCTCAACAAGTCTAAGAGGAGTTTTGAAATATACAGCTCAATTCTTACCCATATTTTGAAAGCAACTGTTGGAGGGGGGTGGAGACATCAAAAGGAATGTAGCTGGATCCTTATTGAACATTGTAACTTTGGGGTTGCTTTTTTTGATTCCATTTTCATTCAACTCTTACCTTAAACCTAAAAGGATGGGAGGTGTACCCAGATGGGGTAGCTATTAACCCTAACCAGGAAACCCAGTCAGGAGCAGTGGGCTCCAGTTGCTTTAATTCATGCTTAGGAAATTTAAAAAACCTCTTTGGGTTTCTGAATGATTTCTCCACTACTAGTCTCCCTTCCTCCACCAATATAAAAAACTGTCCTTACAAGTTTAAGCAGCAGCCGTGGTTTGGCCAGTGAAGGCAGCAAACATTGCAGTGAGCTGAATAATGCTGGAAGTTTGACTTTGTGCAGGCTTGGAGCAGTGTCCCACATCCCAACCATAATTCTATCAAGAACTACACGTCCATTGAAGTGAGATCTGGGCCCAGATGTTTGGAAGTGAATTCTGCTGAAAATCATCATTGCACCTCAAATCATGCTACTGGAGACCTGTTAAAGCAATTCCCAGTTAGTTCAACTGTTTAATATCATTAGCCTCTATATTAAATAGCTTTACACAAAATTTTAGAAAAGATCGATATCATAGTAAAGCTGCATATTAGCAATAAAGAGCACCTGAGAAGAGAGTATCGATCCATTGTGGTTTCTATGCTTAGGTTTATTCTTAGAATGTTGTGGGGGGGACAGAATAGCTAGGAGAAATGGAGAGAATATATCTTGAAACCAGAAGCACCAAGCTAGGGATCCAAAGACCTAGGGGTCCAATCCCACTCCATCTTTTACTGTTAAACCTTAGACAGATAGCTGAGACTCCCTGAGCCTCAGTTTCCTCATCTGTAGAAGAGAGACCGGCCCTTCCCACTTAGTGGGCTTTTCATTTTCATGAGGACCAAATGAGACAATATATGAATATTGTAGTGTGATACAAATATAAGGTATTATCATCAGTATAATCTGGGTCAGAGATTCCATGAAAGTAGAATTTCATGAAACACAATGCCTAATTCTCCTACTTTATGCCTTATGATCCCCATCCCCCATCTTGATCACATCACCACCCTTCGGGGGTTAAAGCAGGAAAGGAAGTAATGATCGCCATATCCCATAACTATCTGATTTGCCAAATGATATTTGTACTGTCCTATGGATCCCAAAGACTGAGGCATTCATCTGTCATCCTGACTCCATTTCCCAATTCACTGAGCACTCTAGTGAGCTAGCCAGTCAAAGGAGAGAGCTTTGAGTTTGGCTTTCCAAGCATAAGTTTTCAATCACTGCATTTCTAAAGAGCAAAGGAAGTGTGTAGTCAACAAATGGAGGGTAAGGAACCAAATCATTCTGCCCCAAATTCTATCCATTAGGCACCGTCTCATAGTATAGGTTCTGATGAAGGAAGAAAAGATCACATGATGTGAATTGAATTGCAGGCTAGGGAAGGCTAATTGTAATATCAGAAGCAAACCAGTAAAAATTGCTCACTCCCCCTGGTATACTGCATGCCTCTGTTTGTGTGCAGGAGCACACACTGTCAGCTAGGTTTAGTAAGTGTGCTTTGTAACACCATAGCCCTGCATAGGTCATAGACCTTTTTTCACAGCTTCTATAAGTATACCATAAGCCAACACCTGCGTCAGCTTCCTGAGAAGGGTTCAATATACAGGTATTTTCTTTTCTCATCACCCACAACTGTGTTTCTTCCTTTTACACCATAGCACTATGTCTCTGTAGACATCCAAATAGAGTGATAACATCGAGTGCCTTTCTGATGGGCATATGTTGTATTCCCCTAGGAACCCCCGGGGCAAAAATGTACAGAAAACCTTATTTTTCCCAAATATGAGAATGATTGCACATCATTTTCACCTGTCCATTTCCATATTTAAGTGACTGTCAACATGTTAATGCCCATTGCTCCACTGTTCTATTTTTTGCTTTTTTAATTGTTTCCAGATGTCTTTAGAAAGAGTTGATGGGGAGGCAGGCATTCTCTTTAAATTGAGTTAAATGAAAATTTTCAAAGTTTGTTGCTTTTTCTCTGGTGTCCGTGGGCATGATCTCTAGCAGGCTTGGAAATCTGCTTTATCATTTTGTATACTTGACAATTTTGTACTCCGCATTATTTGACTTCATATGTGCATGGCAATGTATTAAAACACAAATTTTTATTACAGTGTAAAAAGTGTGTCATTTCTGATTTTGAACAAATATACTTGGAAAAAAATCACATTAAACTTTTCACTTATGTTTTCTTCAGATCATCAGCTTTTCAGAAGAAAAAAAGAAAAGTTACTGCATTTCTCTTTCTCTGTGTTAGTTAATGATGCAATTCATGATGGAAAATTGTCCTCAATTATACTGTGTTTTCTGCAGAAATAATATATGTGAAATGAATCTGTGGCCTCACTCCAGTTTCTCCTAGTACACAGACTTCTCCAACACAACCAGCATAATCGGCACTGAGCTTGAAAATCTTGGTTTTTAGACTATGTTGTGGGAGAAAGAACCTCCACAAACTTTACGCAACTAAGGGGGAAAGAGGGGACTTGCTGAGCTGAGATCAAGTCTTAGAGCCAAAATCTACTCCTCTTTCCATGTTAATGACAAGGCCCATAATAATAGCTAATAGCTACCATACATATGGTATCTCATTTGGTCCTCACAACAAACATGAGGCAGGAGTTATTATCATTCCCATTCTACAAATGAGGAAACTGAGGCTGAAGGAAGCTGAGTCAGTTCTGAGGGACACAGAGCTAGTAAGTGTCCGAGGCAGGATTGGAACTCAGGTGTTATTAACTCCAGTTCCAACATTATTTATTGTGCCACTTGGGCTGGCCCGAAAAAAAGGCCCATTCCTCTTCCTCTGGGATAGTCAAAGGTGAACTCCATTTGACAAGTAAAGAAATGGAGACTCTCAAGGCAGTTGCCTGCCTAGGATGGGACACTAACTCTAGAAGAAATGTCATTAGAAGCCAGTGATCAGGCTCCAAAACTACCCTCATCTCATGCCCCACTTCTCAGAAATCTAGACTTCCTGATTAACCCGGACAATTCCTGAGTTATTTTCCAAACTGGGGGCAGGGAAGGAGGAAATACCCCCACCCCAAAGAACATTGATACTTCACATAAAAATGACAGGATCAAAATGAAATGATAAAAAGTTACACTACTCAGGGCAGTTTGGTGGCACAGTGAATAGAGCACCTGCCCTGGAGTCAGGAGTACCTGAATTCAACTCCACACTCAGACACTTAACACTTACTAGCCACATGACCTTGGGCAAGTCACAACCCCAGTTGCCCAGCCTTCCCCCCTCAAAAAAAAAAAAGTTACACTACTTTGTAAATCTTAAAGTGCTAGGGCAAGCTTACCCATTATTATTGCTACTTAAGAGAAATAAAAATTTTGTAGACCATCTCAGTTAGAGCCTATAAGACAGTGCTGGACATGACTACTGAAACTCTTTTATCAAAGTAAGCTTCCATCCAATCATATCTCCACATGATCAATCAGCAAGCATTTATTAAGCACCTATCAAGCAGGGCAGCTAGGATCTGAGTTCAAATCTAGCCTCAGACACTATGTGTGACCCTGGGTAAATCACTCAACCCTGCTTGTGTCAGTTTCTTCATCCGTAAAATGAACTGGAGAAGGAAATGGCAAATCACTCCAGCATCTTTGCCAAGAAACCCTTCTTCCCCCTTCCCCCCCAAAAAAAAAGTAACAAAGAGCTGCATATGACTAAAAAGCGACAGGACAACAATGTGTCAAGCACCATACTGGGGTAAAAATACAAACATGAGATAGTCCCTATAACATATTCATGGACAACAATACTACTACTACTACTAGCACTACTACTACTACGACTACTACTACTATGACTACTACTACTACTACTAACTAGCTCATATCATGCTTTACACAAGTTATCTAGAATAGAATGTGTTACATATGTTATCTCATTTGATCCTAACATTTCTATAAAGCTTCAAGATCTGCAAAGCACTTTATAAGTATTACTTCATTTGAACTTCACAACAACCCAGTAAGGTTAGATGCTATTATTATTTCCATTTTACAGATAAGGAACATTCAGAGAGGTTAAGTGATTTGCGTAGGGTCACACAGCTGAGTGTCTGAGATGAAATCAGAGGTTAGGACTTTCTGCCTCCAAACCCAGTGCTCTATTGGGGACACCACTTAGTTGTCTTAAGTATACATACAAAATAATGTATACAACGACAGGGTGCTTTGGAGTCTGGGTCTGTTAAGCAACTTTCTGGTTGAGGAGCAGTGTGACACAGGGATTTTGAAGTCATTTAGACTTAGCACCTCTCTCGTATATACCTCAAATATAGATGTACACATATCGGGATAAAATAGGTTTCTGCTTGTCTTTGACTATTTTGAATGCACTTTGAAAAATCAAGAAAGAAGATATTTGGACAAGGCAACCCTATTCTTCATCTTTGTACAAAAAGCAAATACTGATTCCCTCAAGAATTTAGCATCTGACTTTTTAAAAAGGCCAAACACAACACCAGTGACCCCTTTTCCCTCTGTCGGTGGCTCATTCCAAAACATTTTCCATACAAAGCTAGGAAAATGAAAAGAGGAGAGTGAGGTGAAAAGTAGGACGCAAACCACAAACTCGGGACAGAAAATAAATTACAAGTGATTGTATTTTCTTATGAAAAAATGATGGGGAGTAGAGAGGAAGAGGTGAAAGTGGTCAATAAATGTCGACTGTGATACCAGATTAAGATCAGTGCTAGCCTTTTCAAATAGGAAGAGTAAGATGGACTTTGGAGGTACTTATATGCTCTGGGGCAGCTAGATGGCACAGTGGATAAAGCGCTGGGCCTGGAGTCAGGAAGATGAGAGGTCAAATCCAGTCTCAGTTGCTTAAGTGGTTGTATGACCCTGGGCAAGTCACTTAACTCTGCCTCAGTTTTCTCATTGATAAAATGAGCCAGAGAAGGAAATACCAAAGTACTCCAGTATCTTTACCAAGAAACACCTCCCCCCAAAAAAGGGGGTCATGAAGAGTTGGACCCAACTGGGAATGACTGAACAACAACTACTACTACTATTTACTATTATTACTCCAAAAGTTATCTATTAAAATACAGAGAGTCCCGAGAGGGCTAACACCATAAGCCTACCTGCAAGTACTTTAGTAGAAGTGAGGATATCCAACAGTAGGGCTCTGAGGAAATAACATGGAAAATGGTCTTTGGCGGCCAGCTTCCCACCTTCACAGTAGGATCAAAGACTAAAACTACAACAGACCTTAAAGGGCATTGAGTCCAAAATGCCCATTTTATAGATGTGAACCCTAAGGCCCAGAGAAGTTGGGTACTCGTCCAAAGACACACAACTAAGTTGGTAAGTGGCAGAATCAGGAATTTGGACATAGGTCCAGTACCTCCAAATTTGGCTTACTTTCCACTTCATCCTATAGTTTCTAAAAGGAGAGTCAGGGACCTGAGGAAACAGGAAAAAAGACCAAAGGAAGAGAGAGGCAAAGGGGCCCAGGAAACAGAGCGCCAATGACAAACTTTGCTTACTTAACTTAATTTTGCTGAAGGTCATCCTGCTTTACCTCACTTTCCTATTTCTGGTCCAAATTGGTTAGCATTTCTAGACATAATCATTGGGATCATACATTGTATTTGTTTCTTGTTGTTTAATCATTTCCAGTCATGTCCAATTCGTTGTGACCCCTTTTTTTGGGGGGTGGGGGAGGAGGTGGTTTCTGACAAAGATGCTGGAATGGTTTGCCATTTTCCTTCTCAAGCTCATTTTACAGATGAGGAAACTGAGGCAAATAGGGTTAAATGACTTGCCATGGGTCACATAGCTAGTAAGTGTCTGAGGTCACATTTGAACTCAGGTCTTCTTGACTCCAAGCCTGGCTTCTATCACTGTGCCACCTAGCTGCCCATTATACTTGTTACTCCCTACATTTAAAAACCCAATTAATCAATTCTCCTAACAATACACATTTCCTATTTTGCTTTCTAATGGTAATTATGAATTGGGTAGGAAAATGGTAAAATTCAATGTCAAGATAGAACTCTATGCCTCCACCATCCTGAAAAAGGAGAGAGTGTTCTCCACCTTTTTTTTTTGGAGGGGGGAAGGCAAGGCAATTCAGGTTAAGTGACTTGCCCAAGGTCACATAGCTAGTAAGTGTGGCAAGTGTCTGAGTCCACATTTGAACTCAGATCCTCCTGACTCCAAGGCCAATGCTCTATTCACGAGCCACCTATCTGCCCCACATCTTTTATTCTTACAGATGTTGTGCTAACACACACCTTAATGAGAAAACAACTTTGCCCCAAGTTTGAACATCCATGAAAGTTAGAAAAGGAATGTACATCATTAGGACATTCAATTCGCCGTTTCTATACAGGTAGTAACGAGAATATACTTTAGAAGTAATCTAGCCCAACCCCTCATTTTACAGGTGAGGAATCTGAGGGCCCGACAATTCAAAACACTTGCTTGATGTTCCACAGACAGAAAGTATGAAAGCCAGGAGTCAACCCAAGTTATAGAGGGGAGCCCAGAGGCTATGTAATGGAATATTCACATTTAAAATATGAGGAAAATGAAGTCCAAAGAGATGAAATGCTTAATCATGGTAACACCAGATTTGAATCTGGGTCCTCTGCTTCCAGAGAGTGTGAAAGCGGGAGGGATTTCCCACATCTTATTCCACTGCCCCAGATATTAAAAGTGAGGCTCTACCAGCAAAAGGAGATGTTGATTTCTCACTGGCCAAAAAGCAAATCTGTCTTTAAGAAACAAAAATGTACAGGACTCAAGGGAGTTAAAAGAGAGAAGCTCATATGGATATAGTATGGAAAAATAGGAAGCCATATCAAACTTGACATTTCCAGGGTTTTTCCATTGGCAGCAGCGGGCTCAGACACACAAGATGTAGCCCTTCCTTGGCTATGAGGACAAGAAAAGGCAGAATCCAGCACCAGCCTTTTGGAAGGTTTTCCGAAGACTCCCAAGAGAACTTAACTTAGCATTCAGAATGTCAGTGTGTATGTGTGTTTCTCTGTTTCTGTGTGTGCTGGGTTAAAACAGACAGAGGGGACTTACAAGGCCTGTGTTCTGTTTCTGTCAAGTTGACTTGCTCTTTGACCTCACACATGACAGATCAATCCATGCCTCTGCTTTCCCCCTGTATTTGTTTACAATTCACTCTGAGACTGGGTGAATAATGTTGCTACATAACTAGAGAATAAGATGTTATTGTTCTGTCTCTAAGATATTCATTATCTGTTGTTGTTTGGAACTTTTTTTGTTTGTTTGTTTTGGTTTGGTTTTTTGAAAGAAAGGGAGATGTCTTAAGAGAAATAGTCTGGAATAATATGGAATAATGGCCCGTTAACGAGTATAGATTTTAACTCGATGAAGAGATTTTTTTACCAGGGTTCAAAAATATTGCTGGAAATGAACTGACCCTCAAATAGAAACCGTGCTCTTCTCCTGAGTTGTCAGGAAATAGCATAAGCCTGGTTCTACCACAGCCTTTCCACAGAGCCTTGAATAACTCTCTGAAGTCTCTTCCTTCTTCGTCTGTAAGGTAGTGATGTAAGAGAGCTGGAAGGAATAGACAGCCAAGAATGGAATATAAATTATTGTAAGAATGTAAACTTTCTCAAAGCTAGAGTGGAAGAATCTATAGAATCTGTTATCTGCGGAAATAGTATATATACAGGCATGTGCGTGTGTGTGTGTGTGTACACATGCATACATACTTGTGTGTCACTAGGGAGTAGTAGATGGAAAGCAGATCTTGGAATCAGGAAGGCTTGGGTTTGAGTCCCCTATCTCTGATACAGACTTGATGAATGAGCCTGGATCAGTCATTTAACCTGGAGATGCTCTAGCAGAGAAGACTAGAAGATGCAAAATAGGTACTGACCTTCATTGATAGATGGAGTTTCTTCATCCAGTATCTCCTTATGTTTACTAATGAAATTGTGTCCAGTCCCTGTCCTATCCACTGGACATTTTCTTACAGAAAGTCTCTTTTGCCTTTACTGAAAAGGAAGGCAAATAGAATCCTTCTTTCAGGCATTGATGTTTACATCTGCCTTGAAAAAAAATGGTATTAATATATTTTCTCCAAATTGGCCCTTTTGATTTTCTTATAGGTTATCATGACAAGCAAGCATTTTTTTTTGTCATTCCTGTTAAAAATGTAAATGTGTCTCCCCCTCGCCCCCCTGCTTTGACTGGATGAGTTTTGTGTGAATATTTTTAATAGTAAAAAGTCAAATGCATATAATCTGTCCTCATGTGGGACTAGTCTCTGGCTTATAACCTTAAAGAATTAGAAAATTAAGAGTTAGCTTCCTCCTCCCTGCCCCACTCTCCCCCTCACTGTTAAGGGGCCTTCATTCTTCACAGCGATTATATTCCTTGATAGTACAATCTTTATAATTCCCAAGTTATTGTGCCTATGGTTGGATGTCCCCATCCTTTAGCACTCAGAGCATAGCTACACATTCTTCAGATGTCACTGTTGGGAGTTAGAGGGACAGTTTCTGGACTGGAACTACCATGTTGGAGCCCTTGGTGAGGTAGGCGAAGCAGCTTTCATTCCAGGAGAAGGGATAATGACTTTATGAATCATCCAGCCTGACCAATATGGGCAGTCTCTTTGGGAAGGACATTTTAAAGCTATACTTTTCCTTCAGAAAATGGAAGAGTGGGAAGCTGATAGCCAAATACAGAGTTCACAGCTAGCTAGTGAAGTTGGGTGGAGCCAACTTTCAGGGTCACCCACAAATCTTCAAATCCACAAGCCCCAAATTACGACAATGAGTCAATTTGATACTTATATGCAGACAATAACAAGAATGTGCTTTAGAGGTAATCTAGCCCAACCCCTTCATTTTCTAGGTGAGGAAAATGAGGGCCAAACAAGTAAAATCACTTGCCCAGTGGTTCACAGAGGTTAAGTAGGAAAGCCAAGAGTCAACCCAAGTAATACAAATCCCTTCTGGAACAGAGAGAAGCTAGAAGAAGAAAGTTGTTGTCCCCATGTGCTTAGGAAATAGAACCAGGGCTATCACCAAGGCAGGGCAACCAGGGCTCTGGTCCTAGGTGCCAAAAATGAGTGTGCTGGCATCTCTTGCATTCCTTCAGCAGATAAAATGACTATGCTTAGCACCTAGCTGCCAAGAATAACCAGATATATATAACAAGCTACCAGATGGCTTGCTTCATCTTCCAACCCAAGCATGGCCTCACCCCAAATGAGCTCCCTCCCCTGGCCTGGCCCTGCCCTTCCCCTAGCAATCACCTCACAGTCTCCCATGAACTCCATCCCACCCAACAAAACAATGTCCTTTTATCTCCTTCCCAGGGAACCTTGTGTCCTGATGTTTCTCTTCTCTCTAATAGGACCAATATCTCAAAGGTTTCTCCCCACTCCTACACATACACGAGATTAGGTTAGTGCCATCAGGCACTTGTTGATCTAAAAGTGGGGCAGAGTTCAGGTTACATGATACAGGTTCCTTATAGCATCTAGGCTTGACATGACTTCCTGGTCACCTAATGGTGTCCTATAGGATGCTGGGCACTTCAGATTTGGTGAATATCCCGAAACTATGCAATTTTGCTACACTTGGTTTATGGACCAGAAATGTCTCCACATGGAAGGGGGAAAGAGAGAAGGTAGTGATTCTACCTGAGTGTAGCGGCAAGCACCCCAAGCATCCTCAGGGTTTGCTGCCAACACAGGTTCTTGGATCTGCTTTGATAAAGGAAAGCAACTCAAAATGGGTTAACAAGCTTACTTTAATCAGTCAGACATATATCATTTACCTTGTTCAAGGGAAAAAGGTCAGCACCCTGAACTTCAAAGTATACAGGCAGAATTATCAAGACAGAATCAGATCAAGTAGACAGCTTTCCAAATTGTCCAACCATTACATCCATACCAAACAACATCTGGGTTTCAAAGCCGGGGGGCTCTGGACAACGGCTAGCCCAGAGTTTCATCAAATCACAGAACACTTCTCAAAGTGAGCCCCAAAACAAAGCTACACATCAGGGCTTATATAGCCTTCTCCTGGCTCAGAGAATGTAACAACCTTATTGACCCACTGGCCAATTAAGAAGTATCTACTGAAAAACAAGCCTCCCACCCCAGGCTCCAGGTGCACTTTAGCCTAGGGGCAGGGAAGATCTTTAAATTTGCATTTCCATTACACTGAGTTAAGTGCTACTGTATTCTTATTGAATGATCATCTTGTGTTAAAAGTAAGTAAGGCTTCCAACTGTTCAATGATTTACAAGTGCCTCATTTCATTCCAATATTGAGCCTGAACTAATAGGATACAGCCCTGTCAGGTCCATCTTTAACATCCTCTTAAGTGAGTCTATCTTAAAAACTTGATTTAAGGGCACATTTCACACTCTTTGTTTCTGGTGACAAAAATTGCTAGTTATACCTTCGAACTCAGCCAAGTTATATGAAGTCGAGTTTTATTTTTAGCATCAGCACCCCAAAGCAGTCTGGATTGCTTGTTTTTAGCAACGATCAAACAAACAAAAAAGTATTATTGAGCACTCCCTATGTTCAGTCCATTCCTAATTGTTGTGACAGTCACAAAGATGCATAAGAAGATGACTGGCTTATACCCTAGATGGGGAGTTCAAGGGTCAAGGCACACAAAGTTAACTGACAAATCAAGATAGCACACACTAAGTGCCCATGTATAAAAATTAAGGAGATTGGCAGCTGTTTGGATTAGAGGTCACTGGATAGATGGGATCACTGGACCTGAAGAAAAAAGACTTAAGTTCCAATCTAGCCTCAGATACTTATTAGCTGTCTGACCCTGGGCAGCCACTTAAACATTGTCTCAGTTTCCTCATCTGTAAAGTGGGGATAGAAATAAAATGAGCACCTGTCTCCCAAGGTTGCTGTTAGGATAAAATAAAATATTTGTAAAGAGCTTTGCAAACCTTAAAGCATTATATAAATGTATGGTTGTTATTACCATATTATTATAGTATAATATTGTGTAGTGTAGCGTAGTATAGTATAATATAGTATGGTATAGTATAGTAAATTGTCGTTCCCACATTCTGAAATAGCTAATTGAAGATATATATCCATGCATTCTTCCCCAATGCAATGTAGATAGTAAATTTCCCCTTTGAGGGAAGGGATCATTTCCCTTTTGCCTTTGGATCCCAGGTACCCAGCAGAGTGTCTGGCACACCAGGTACTTGATAAATACTCATTGATATTAAGTGATTGACTTATTTCCCTTCCTTTCATAGCCCTGTGTCTAGGAAGGTAGACTAATGTGTTGTAGTCCAGACACTTGCTCAAACTTCACAGTCACTATTTTTTGGAAATCCCTTGGAATCCTTGAGCAATCTTCCTCAAATGGATCCCAAATCCATGTCTCAGCAAATTCCACTCATTGCACCAAGGCCTGCAATGAAGAACTAACGTCGTTCTTAGCTTCATCAACCACCTTCCTCCTTCACTGCACCTTTAAAGACAGCAGCAACATTACAAGGGATGGCCTGGTAGCTCTGAAATTGCAAACAGAGAATTCCTCAAAACTTGTAAGCAGAGGGTAAACCTTGAGTGGATCAATACTTAGATGGCTGGTAAAAATCTGAAAAGAAATTTCAAGCATTGCAGGAATAGCATTGTTCATTCAGTGGATTGCCCTTTGGCCTTTGGGTCATTCCTGCACCCTGAAGTGGAGGTGAAGGGAGAGAGAGGGAGAGGTGTTAGGGGGCACAGTGCTATCTGATGCAAGGGACAGAAAGCCAAACTCCTGAGAGCTGGTGCTTATTAAAAATCCAATAGTACTTTCAGCCAGAGCAGTATATCTCCTGGGCCAGGGCCAACTTAGGTAATTACATTCTCAGCCAAAACTTCAATCAGCTCCAGTTTACTCAAACAACCTTTTAGGCTCTGACTTCTATAGAATGCAGTTGAAGCTAAATAAATAAAATGATGGAAATAGCAACTGGATTTAAAAAAAAAAAACTGCTCTACGGAAAATAAGTATAAAGCCTATATTCAATGCTTCTTTTGGATCTCTCTTTTTGGTAATAGGCTTTGATGCTGTGGCTCCCCTAGAGGCTGCAACTAAATCGATCAGTCTGCTTACACTGAAAAGAGCTAGAATTCTTTACAACCAGAAAGAATTTGCAAAATGTATATAAGATGATAGGGTAACTAGGTAGTGTAATAGACAGAAAGCCTGGGTCTGGAGTCAGAAATACGTACCTATTTTCCCGAGTTCAAATCTGGCCTCAGACACTTACTGGCTGTGTGACGCTAGGTGAGTCTCTTCACCCTGTTTGCCTCAGTGTCCTCCTTTGGAGAAGGAAATGGCAAACCACACCAGTATCTTTGCTGAGAAAATCCCAAATGGGGTAATGAAGAGTTAGACATGACTGGACAACAACAAAATGTAATATGATCATTTTAAAAGGAAATGTTCAGAATAGACCTGTATGTATAAAAAATGTTTATAACAGTGTTACTGGTCATAGCAGAAAATTAGGAACAAGAGGTCTCTCGCAATTAGGGAATGACTGAATGGTTCATAAGGCAAGCCAAAAAGCATTTAGTAGGTGCCAGGCACTAGGCACATGAGGCCCCTGCTCTCAAGGAGCTCACATTCTAATAAAGGAGACATTTCATAATTAGGCACATATAATATACATACAGAGTAGATGGAAGCTTACTAGCTGTGTGACCTTGGGCAAGTCACTTAACCCCAATAGCCTTGCCTTCCCCTCTCCAAAAAACAAACAAACAAACAAAACCCAGAATAGATGAAAGAAAAAGTCAGAAGGGAAGGCACTAATAGCTGGGGTTGGGGGGCAGTGAGGGAACTGTAATAGTTACCCTGCAGGAGAGAGGATTTAAGATGAATCTTGCTAAGAAGTTGTTGAGGAGGAAGAGCGTTTCAGGCTTGAGGACAGTCTGTGCAAAGAGAGGAGAGATGGCAGATGGAATAAACAGGCTAGTGTTGCTGGATCACGGAATGCAAAGAGGGGAACAAAGTGTTAGAAGGCTGGGAAGGTGTTGTTATTGTTCTAGTCGGTTCTGTCCTGTGCCAATTTTGTTGACCCCATTTGGGGTTTTCTTGGCTTCCTTCTCCAGCTCATTTTACAGATTAGAAAACTGAAGCAAACAGGGTAGAATGACTCACCCAGGGTCACACAGCTAATAAGTGTCTGAGGCCAGATTTGAACTCAGGAAGATGAGTCTGCCTGACTCCAAGCCCCGTGCTCTATCCACTGTGCCACTTAGGTGGATAGGGAAGGGATATGTTAAGGAATTGACAAAATATATAAATGTAATAGACTATTACTTAACCATATGGAATAATGGTTAGGAAGAATTTAGGAAAACTTGTATGAAGCAATGTGAAATAAAGAAAACAGAATTGAAAGAATATGTACAAGGACTACAGCAGTGTAAAGATAGCTAGTATTTACATAGTGATTAAGGTTTGCAAAGGACTTTACAAATATTATTTCATTTAATCCTCCCAACAACTAGAAAGAGGGTAGGTGCTCTTATTATACTCATTTTACAAATGAGGAAACTGAGGCAAACAATGATTAAGTGACTGACACAGGGTCACACAGCTGGTATCTGAAGTTGGATTTCAACTCAAGTCTTTCTGATTCCAGGTCTAGCCTTGCACCACCTAGCTGCCAACAAAAGAAAAATATGGTGACAATACTATTAACTAATAATACATATTTAAGGATGCATTCCTCCTTTCTGTTAATGATTTTAAAACTTATTGTTAATGTACTTTGTAAAGGGAATTGTGTAAGGGTTTGAGGAAATGTCTGGTATCAAAATAAAGTATTACCAATAAGCTGTTAAAACTGAAAGAATATGGGGCGGCTAGGTGGCACAGTGAATAGGGCACAGGCCCTGGAGCCAGGAGGACCTGAGTTCAAATGCGGCCTCAGACTCTTAACACAAAAACTAGTTGTGTGACCTTGGGCAAGTCACTTAACCCCAACTGCCCTCAAAAAAGGAAAAAAAAAACTGAAAGAATACTCAGCCAATATGATTAAGCACCTTTTATGAGCCAGACACTATGCTAAGGCTTAGAGATACAAAAAAGGGCAAAAGACAGTCCCCAACCCCCTGGGAGCTCACAATCTAATCAGGAAGAAAATAAGCAAACAAATATGTACCAAGTGTATACAAGAAAATAGGAAAAATCGACAGAGGGAAGGTGCTAGAATTAACAGGGATTGGGGAGGAGGTGCAATTTTATCTGGGTCTTCAAGTAAGCCAGGAAGTGGAGGTGAGGAGAAAGAGCAGTCTAGGTATGGGGGTCAGCCCAGGTATGTTCAGGGGTAAAACTACAAAGGAGTTAGGGGTGAGGAGGAGGTGGTTGTAAAGGGCTTTGAATTCCAGAGGATTTTCTATTTGATCCTGGAGGTGATTGTGGAGGGAGCCACTAGAGTTTACTGAATCCATGGGTTGATTGGGAGGGAGAAGTGGGGGATGGGAGGGAAGCCTGGGTGAAGATATTTGGCTGGACCTGAGTTTCAGGAAGTTCACTTTGACAGTTGAATAGAGAAGGGAAACAAAGATCAATTTAAAAGGTGTCCTAATACTTGTGTTCACTTAGTCTCTTTTACTTCCCAATAAAAATGGACTGTATTTTACTACCAGAGTATATATCTACTCCCTGCTGGGTGTTTTTTCCCCCTTGGAAGCAGAATGATCTTTTAATTAGAACTAAATTATATTTAGGAACATAATAATAATATCATGCTTCCTCTTCAAAGTGCTACAAGAATTGCTCACACTATTGCTGGCAGACCCATCGTGGGCAAAGAAACTCCAGCTCACTTGATAGAAAAGATGTATTTCAGAAAAGGTGTCTGTAAAGCAATTTTCTGTAAATCAAACCCTATTTTCCCACTGACATACATCATCAAACTAAATCAGCATTCTCACAGGGCTAAAAAAGTGGCCTGAAAACATAATAAATGACCACACTTGCACACACCAAAAAAAAAAAAACCTTTAAAACCATGTGATTTAAGAAATTAAAGAGAAGATTATAATTTTCTGGTAAAACAATAATAATGCTCAAAATGAGAACCACAGAGCAAATACTATATGGAAACTTAAACTATTATGCCAAAAACTACATTCCTTTGGGATTAGATCCATGAGCAATTTGTCCAGTTTGCCTGGTCCTTAAAAAAAAAAAAAAGTCTGGAATTCCATCTCATTTCAAAGTAAATATTAACGCTGAAAACCCCAAGCTTCTGTGGATTCCTTCTAAAAGGGTTTATCTTCTATGATCTTTTAACTCATTAACAAATTATGAGCTGGTTTTGCCTTTGATGGTTTTATTTACACACTAATGTAACTGGGGAGGTTCTTAGCCCAGAGGATAAGTTTATCTTTATACATATTTAAATCAATTAAGGATGTATTCATTGTGTCCCACTGTGTACAAAGCACGGTGCCAGAGGTCAAGATGATAAATAAAACCTTCTCCTACCTCAAGGAATCCCCTATAGAATGTCGACTCTTCAAGGAGAGGTGCTCTCATTTCTGCCTTTCCTTGCCCAGCACCTAGCACTGTCACTTAATAAATGCTCATTGATTGCTGGGAACCATAAATGAATAAGCAGGATCTAGGGAATTTATTTTTTCTTTAAGTACAGATACATGGAGTACTACGATATTGCATTGCTTCTGTGATCTCAGAGACGTAGGCATTCCCTTCAGCTGTACAGATCAGAATCCATGCTTACCTTCTGAACTTTCATGATTCTTGTTAGAGAAATTATTTTACAATTATATTAATAACTAATTATTAAATTAGAATTCAGATTTCCCTTTATTTCTTCATTTAAGTCCTAGCCCCTGTAAAAAGTCAATCGCTGGAGGACATGACTGATTGATGAGATTGTCCTAGCCTTCCAAGAAACATGCTTTTCAATCTGAGCCCAGTTCCCACTTAGGAGACCTTTTGTTCAGAGAGTAAACAGAATCCGGTCTGAACTGGTTCTTACTCTGAGAAGAGACCCTGTTCTTGTACCCCTCCATTAGAGTTTAGGATGACCCAGCTCATGGAGGAGAAAACCAACCAGAGTGGTCTGTTCAGAGATAGATTCCCTTGTCCATATTGCTGGAGGCAGCTGAGTCAGTTCTCAGCAGGAAGAGCTGAAGACTTCTAGCCCATATCCACATTAAATGTCCACCAATCAGTGTTGATTTTCCTTTCAGAGATTATTTAAAGCTTTCTGACTCTCCCTATCTTTTATCTCTGGTTATCAAGAAAAAATCATTGATCATGTATTTATTGATTATTAGGGGAAATTCTATCTCTCAGGGTTTTTCATTTGTCACACTTGTCCTCTTCTCATTGATAATCTATAGAAAATCCATCCAAAATGCTGATAACCTTCTACATCTTTTTTTTTCATTCTTGTGAACAGTTGACCAAACATTCCATGAGTTCTTCCCGACTCTTTCCACATAACCAACCATCTTCTTTTTAAGCTTTTCTTATAGTTCCTCAGTGATATCCCTTTCCCCATTTCTTGCATATAGATCATCATTGGAAATACATCCTTTCATTGTCCTTTGGTCAACCATAAAGCAAAGAAACTGTAATGCACCTGAATTTTATGTGCTATAACTAAAAAGAACAGAGGGGAAAGATCTCCCAGCCAGCTGTCCAAAGAATGTAATAATTTCTAAGGGTGGCTAGGTGGTGCAGTGAATAAAACACTGGCCCTGGAGTCAGGAGGACTTGAGTTCAACTCTAACCTCAGACACTTAACACTTATTAGCCATATGACCTTGGGCAAATCACTTAACCCCAATTGCCCTGCCTTCCCCCCTCCAAAAAGAAAAAAAAAAGAATATAATAATTTCTAAAGGGAGTATGGGTCTAATTATTGGAATGAGTCTATTATCTGATATGCTTTTGCATATACTAATTTTATATATATATATAAGATCACCAGAAAAATAAATAAATAAAAGATCACCAGGCATGGTGGTGGCTATCTATAATCCCTGCTACTGGGGAAGCTAAAGTTGATAGAGTTCAGAGCTACAGTATGACTAAAGTTAACTGGGTGCCCCCCTCCTGTTCAACACCAATATGGTGAGCCCCTCACTTTAGGTGACTTGAAAAGGTTGAAAAGGGAGCAGCTCAAAACTTCTGTGCAGATCAGCAAGGGGAAATCCAGCCTGAAAAAGAAGGGGAGACCCAGTCTAAAATATTAAATTAAATTAAAAATAAAATAAAATGTGAAAGATCAATCCAATTTATTTTCATATAGTTACATTGTATCAGATTTCTTCCCTCTCTTCACCACTAGATTCACAGTTTGATATTAACAGCTTTGCTCATCAGTCCCCACCTGTAAAATGTGGATAATAGTGGTTATTTATTTATAAAGTTCTTTGAGGTTCTGGGATGAAAGGATCTTTTAAAGTGCAAAGCATTAATTTTGTGTGACAGAGCAATCTACAGGAAATCCACAGGAAGAGTTATAAAATTACGTCTTTGCTCATCTCTTTTCAGGTTCTTTTATAGATGTATCCTGTTCCAAAAGGAGACTCAGGTCAGTGGCAGAGATGAAATATCAGAACTAATAAAGCAACCATATGGTATAAAATCCTGGAGCAGTTCCAATCTACTAGTCCTTGTGGGAAGTAAGATATACATTCATAGATGTAAAAATGATCACTGTAACTTTGAAAAATAAATTCATTGGAGCACAATGCTTTACATTTATGTAAAGAGATAACTATTTATAGAATCTGGTGTAGCCATTTTTGACCAGGACAGTCAAAGAAACAGATAGCAATAGTCAATCATTTTAAGTAACTAGACCACAGGAGAAACATGTGCCAGTTGCTAGGTGATGCCTTTCAATCTATCATTTTAAGGAATAAATATAAGATGAAGTTATGAGAAGAAAAGCTATTCATAGCTAAGACTCAAACTCAAAAGGCTATTATTTATTTCATGAAACTGAAATGTGATGAAGTTGAGAAACTCAACTTGCCAATTCCCTTGGCAACTTTATGTTCCCCAAGACAACTTACTCCAAGGGCAAATCCAAATATTTTGATAATGATGATTTGATAATGAGAACCTGGGCTAAGGACAGAAGAAGAGAAACATGATTCTTCTGATCATTTATTAGTATACTTGAAATCATGAGATTGCCCCCCCCAAAAAAAAAGCAAACCACACCTACCACACACTTAGCTGGCCACTGGTTAAAAAAAAGGTTAAACATCCCAAATCAACCAATTAGCAAGTGTTTATTGGCTGATTACTGTGTGCTTAGGAGTGTTCTAGGCACTTGGGGAACACTAGAGATATGAGAGAGGTTTTTCCCTCTCTCTGCCTTAGAATCGTAGATCTAAAACTGTAAATCACCTTGGAGGCCATCTAGTCTCACCTCATTTTACAAATGATGAAACTGGGACCCAGAAAGGATGAATGATTTTCCCAAGCTTAGCTAGTAAGTGACAAGTTTGAACTAAGGATCCATTGGATTGTAAACTTCTTGAGGGTAAAAATTATTTGTCCCTAGCACTTAGCACGGTGCCTAGCACAGTGTTGCTGTTTGTCCTTTGTTCTCAAAGAGGACCAGTGATGTCTTCACTCGTAAATGAATTGGATTTAAGCAGGGCAGAGATGTGCAAGTTCACCAGCCTTACTCTCTCCTCCAGAGCTGATGCAGTGGGAAAACTTGGCCTTTTGAAGCCAAGGTCTTTCCCAGGTCTCAGTTTGTCAGATGCAATGCCCATTCAGTGATTGAGAAGACTAAGTAAGAAATTGAGGCAAAAAATTCTCTCTTTTACCAAGTCAAAAAAACAATCAATCTGGGAGGGGAAGACCTTCAAAGTTTCTGGCCAAGACTGAAACAATTGCTATTTACACTCACTCTGAGCCCTCTGAACCAAACAATGACCAAGTGAGGCTTGGACTGAGACCTCTTGTTGGCCCATCAATGAGAGCCAAAGTGACTTGGACTTAAGGCATGTCAAGTAGCTCTATTTGAATTCCAATAGGCTTTATTAAAACTTGGGTTTCCAACGATGTATTTCAAGAAATCATAAATGAAACTACATGGGGCAAAAGAGTTCATTGTTCTACTTTGTTTTTTTTAATGATAAAATAGACAAGTAGGGGAAAGAGAATGATATCTAGTCTGTAAACTCCAAAATATCCTACAAGTTTTCAGGAATCAAAATTTATAATCTTTTGGGCAAAGCACCCACAGGTAAGGGTGTGTCCACATTCCCTATGTGGCCAGAGGGAGAGGGGGAAGGAAAAAGGGAGAGGAAGGAAAGAAAGAAGGAAGGAAGGCACATAGTAGGCATTTAATAAATGTTTATTGGTTAACTCCAGTTGGGAACTCTTTCTACTGCATCACAATGTCTAGTTAATGAGACAAGAGTAATACACAAAAACAAATAGGAAACAGAACAAGACAGTGTATTTCTGATATTGTCCTATTAAACCTGGCATTTCTTGAGGACAAGAATCATGTCTTAACAAAACTTTGTATCTCCCCTAAGACCTAGTACAGTTCTCTGGCCAGCCTGTGCTTAAGCAATATTTATGGCTTAATTGAACATGTTATGGAACATTTGTTTTTAGTTACACTATAATGGCTTTGAATTGAATTGACTTGAATTTAGATGAATTGAATTGAATTGTATTGAACTGAATACTAGGCCCTGAACTGAGAGAAGATACCAGTGTGGTCAGAGTAGTTAAGAGGTGAACTGGGCCCAGAAGGATTTGGATGGAGGGGAAGGAGGTATTCTGAGGAGTCGATTTTTTTTTCATGATCATAAAAACAATATGTCGGACTTCTTTGTTTCCAAGATAACCTCAATACATTTTTATGGTTTTTCTCCTGACACTCTGCCTTGCTTTATTAAAAAAAAAAAAAGAATGTGGATGAGTTTCCAGGCCAAGGTGACACAATTTTTATAGCTCCAGGAGGGCACTGCACACTGGTTTCACCATGCCCTCCCTGGCAGCTCTAAGCTGAGGCTGAGACTGTCTTATATGACTCCAGGAGATGGGAGAAAGCAGGATCCCAGAGAAGACAGGAACACAGAGAATATCTTTGGAAGCATACAAGGGGAATCAGGTTTCAGCATAGATCCATGCTTAGTTCTTATAGTAAAGTAGGCAAATTTTGTCTTCGATCCCCTCTTCCCCTCCATCCCCTAATTCCGTGCCCAATGCCCTATAGATACCCCTTGGTACCCCAGAATGCTACCCTTTAGGGATAAATACTTGGAGTTTGGCTCCAAAAGACTCATGATGAAAATACTGCCCACATCCAGAAAAAGAACTATGGAGTCTAAATGCAGATCAAAGAGTACTATTTGCTCTCTTGTTTGTTCTTGTTGTTTCTTCTTCCTCCCATTGCCTCTAATTCTTCAATACAACACAGCTAATGTGAAAATATGTTTAATATGAATGTATATATACAGCTTATATCAGTTTGCATGCTGCCTTGGGAAGGGGGAAGAATGGGAGGAGGAGGAAATTTAGAACTCAAAATCTTATGAAAGTGAATGTTGAAAACTAAAAGTATTAATTAAATTTAATTAATTAAAAAAGAAAATAAACAGATTTAAATTTTTAAAAATATAACTATTTAAGTTTTACTACCATTATTAAATACATTCAAATTGAAGGGAAAATCCAAAAAATAAGTAAACAAGTGCTTGGAGTTTGAGATCTACCTCTCATATATATTAAGACCTGCTCTAAGCAAGTAAAAAGCATTCTATAAACTAATTCATGCTCAGGTGTTAATGAGGATGTTAACTTAATATGTTATCCCAGGGTTAATCATATTTTAATAGATCTAAACTTAAAGAAGTAAATAATTTGTAATAGTGGGGCTTCATTCAACAGGAAAAAAGCAATGGTGGTAGTAGGGAGGGGAGGGGTCTTTGGGAGGAGAAAGACCTTTCCCACAACCTGCCAAAAATACATTTTAAAAGACCAGATATGGCCCAATGGTTTGTTCAGAGGTTCTGTTTTAGACTCAACACAGCCTGCATACTTAGCCAGAAAGCCTTAAAATGTGACTGAGGGAAAATGAAGGAAGGTCATTACTAAGCTAGAGGGCAACCAGAGTAGTGAAGGGCCTTGAGTGGGTGTCATATGAGGATTAATTAACTGGTCATGGTGAGTCTAAAGGGAAAAATAAAGGCTCAGGGAAGACGGATAACTGCTTTAAATACTTGAAAGACTCTCATGTGGAAGAAGAATAAACCCAGCTCTGCTTGACCCCAGAGATTACAACTAGGATCAATGGTAGAAGTTGTCATAAGGCAGAGTTAAGCTTGATAAAGAGAAAAACTTGTTAATGATTAAAGCTCTTGAAAAATTGAGTGGGCTGTCCCAGGAAAGACTGAGTTCCTCTTCCCTGGAGGCCTTGAAGGAAAAGCTGGATGTCCCCTTGTCAACTATGTTTTAGAGAGGGTCATTTTTTCAGGTATGTTTGGCCAAAATGGCCTCTGAGGCACTTTCAAACTCAGAAAATCTATGATTCTTGAAAGAGAAGGGACAGGAAGATGGGGTGCTGGCGTGGAACAGAGGAAAAGATGACAAGATCAAAAGGCAACTTATAAACTGTAAAATTCATTGCAGGCATAAATTGCTTTTTTCAGGTACCTAAGATCCAGGGTAGGGAATTAATGAGCTGAGGTAATCAATCAATCAATGAGCATTAATTAAGCATTTACTCTGTATCAGGCACTGTGATAAGAGCTAAGGATAACCCCCCAAAAAGGGGGGGAAGGAAAAATTGCAGTCAAGTATTTGGCATTCCAATGGGGAGAGACAACATGAATATAATTAGGTAGATACAAGATACAGACAGGGTATTTTAGTCACTTTAAATCAGATGTCACTAGCAGCTGGAAAGACTAGAAAAGGTCTCCTAAAGAAGGTGACATTTGAACTGAGTCTTGAAGGGAGCCAGTGATTTTCAGGGGCAGAGGGGAGAAGGAAGTATATTCTAGGCACAGAAGGTAGCCAACAATCAGCTGGACCAAATGGCTGGACCAAAGAATGCCTGGAGGGGAGTAAAATGTAAGAAGATTGAAAAAGTAGCAAGTTTGTGAAGAGTCTTAAATGCTAAGCAGGGGACTTTATATTTGATCCCAGATGTAAAAAGAAGCAACTGGAGTTTATTGAGTTGGAGGGGGGGGGGGGGGGTGGATTTGGTTAGAATTATGTCTAATAAAGAATCTGAGGCATGTGCCAACCTCATCAGTTTGCTAAAATGGCATTTTCCACATGATCTACAAAGAAGACGCTTACTGGAGAATCATGAGGACTAGAGCATTTCTGCACATTTTGCTTGGCCTGCCACAGCATTAGGAGGAGACTTTTTCCATTGACTCCATAACTAGAACCATCTACAACATGTTCTTACGGTCCAAGTCACTAATAGCTGTTGCTGTGACTACAGTCTAATTGGAGGGAGCCTGGTAACTCCTTCCCTGTTATTTTGCTGTGATAAAACCATTTGATTGGTGCGGGGAGAGGAAAGAACCCAAACCCCAAAAGATAACGTCCTAGATATTTCATATCCAAAATTCTAATAGGGTAGAAGAAACAAGTGTCCATTCAGGACCTTAATGTCTTCAAAGGTATTAAGGGAGTTAAATATGACAAACAAGACCTTCGAGTGGATTGTTTCTGTTCTGAGGGTTTTAAGAGAAAGGGGGGAAAAAAAAGGAATATTCTAGTATAGAAAGAAGGAAGTAAGGGATGGAACTTGCTATTTTTCATAAATGGAGTACATGAAAAGAGTTTGCAAATATGGAGGAAAGGGCAGGGGAGAGTGAGTATCAATCAGATGAATTTCACCTATATGAACTGAAGAAAGAAAGATTATAAAAGTAGAAGGTTCAGTGTAGAAATACATCAAACACAGCAAGAAAACAGGCCAAGATAGGGAAAGTTAAAAGGTAAGAAAAATACCAGGGAGGGAATAGTTACAAACAAAACCAACTTCCTGATCCTAGATCAGGGATTAAAAGATAAAAAAGAAAAGCAAAGAGCTAGACTCTTCAGGAGTGCCTATCGGTTGGGAAATGGCTGAACAAATTGTGGTCTATGGATGTAATGTAATTTTATTGTGTTGCAAGAAATGTCAAAAGAGACAATACAGAGAAATTTGGGTAGCAGGAACTAATGCAGAATGAAATGAGCAGAACCAGAAGAACAATTTATACTAGGACAATGACACTCTAAAAAAAAGAACTGTGAGAAAGACAAGAATTCTGACTGATGCAAAATCACTTACCCTTTTTCTGGAGGACCTCTTACCAAACAACCCATAGATTCAAGGCTTGCATTTTAGACACAGTCAGTGTCTTGATTTGTTTTGATTGACTGTGCTCATTTGTTGCAATTTTTTGTCTGCTTTTTACATTTTTTTCTTGGTGTTTTCATTGGGAGGATTGGGGGAAAGAGGTGGTTGCTAATTGTTGTGCCCCCCCAAAATGAGACATTGAAATACTTTTTGAATGCATAGAAGAGAACAGAAGAAAGTTCAGAATAAAGCACAGACATTTTGAAAATAGATAGAATTTACCATGTACTTTAAGAAAATAATATTTTATTTTTCCCAATTACCTGTAAAGACAATTTTTAACATTTGCTGTTTATTATTTTAAGTTTTGAGTTCCAAATTTTATGCCTCCCTTCCCCTCTCCCTAAGATAGTAAGCAATCTGATATACTATATACAAAAAAGTGATCTGAATATAGATTCACTGTTTCATATAGAGTCCTCTCTTTTGTGTTCTGCTCTTTATAAGGAAATGCTTCTTTTTTAGTTTAAATTTGGAATTAAAAAGAAAAACTACAGAACTAGGAAATCAAGTTTAAAATTTTTTTAAATTAATGGCTTCAGATTCCTCATCTATAAAAGAATAATACTACATTGTCCCTGTAGAATCACAAAGTATCCCAGTTCCCAGTTGGAAGAGGCCATCAAGATAACCCATAACTGAATGAGAATATCCTCTCCAACATACTAGATCAGAGGCCTTCCAGCTTTGGCTTGAAGACCTCCAGTGAAAGAGAACCTACTATCTATCAAACAAGACCATTCAATTTTTTCTATAGCTCTAATAATAGCAAGTTTTTCTCTGTATCCAGCCTAAATTTGTCTCTTTGCAATTCTTATGTATTGTTCCTTCTGTCTTCTAAGTTCAGGCTTAACAAGTCTAGTCTCTTCTACTTTAAAGCCCTTCCAGTGCTTTGAGACTGTTGTCATGTGCCCTGCCCCTCAAGTCTTTTTTTTTTTCCCCAATGGAATATCCCCAGTTCCTTCAACCATGACTCAGACAGTGTCATCTTTGGGGCTTTCCATTATCCTTTATTGCTTTCCCCTGGGTACTTTGCAACTTATCAGTGCCTTCCTAAAATGTGAGGTCTAGAAATCAGCACCAGTATTCCAGATGCTGTCTGACTACGGCAAGAGACAGAAAGACAATCACCTCCCTAGTCAAAGACATTATGTTCCTTTTAATGCAGCCTATGGTCATATTATGGTTTGGGCTTACATATCACACTGCTAGGAGCGGCCAGCCTCTTCAGTATCTTTGCCAAGAAAACCCCAGATGGGATCATGAAGAGTCATACTCAACTGAAACAACTGAACAACAAAAATCATATTGTTGATGTAGGGGGTGGTTAGGAGTCAAAGTAGAACTATCTTCCTGAGTTCAAATCTGGCCTCAGACACTAACTGTGTGACCCTGGGCAAGTAACGACCCTGTTTGCCTCAGTTTCCTTATCTGTAAAAGTAAGCTATAGAAGGAAATGGCAAACTGCTCCAATATCTTTGCCAAAAAACCCAAATGTGGTCCCAAAGAGTTGGACATGATTGAAATGACTGAACAACAACAATGACAAAATCACATGGTTGATGTATTCATGTTGTGATCCACTACAACTTCTGAAGTATCTGTCAGACTGCTATCTACATGCCTCACCTATCTGTACCTGTGAAATGCCTTTTTTTTTTAATGCAAAACTTTGCATTTATTCTTAGTAATTTTCATTTCATTAGATTCCACCTAGTGTGGAAGTTGGTGGAGATCTTTCTGGATCCTGCCTCTTCTGACTAAAAGCATTAGCTGACTCTCTTAGCTTTGTGCACTTGGAAAATGGCCATCTGTCTTTGTCCAAAGGGCTGATAAACATGCCAAATAGCATAGAACTAAGTAAGAATAGGTCCCTTGAGCATTTCACCTTCTACGTTCATATCAAATCATTTTTTAAAAAATGATTACCCTTTGGGTCTGGTCAATTCTAAATCCACCTAATTCCTAAGCCCACCTAATCCAGATCTGTGATTTCACAGGAATAAGGAAGTCCTGATAAGAAATTTCTGCCAATGCCAGTCAAGTGGGTTCTCCTGGTTTAGAAACCAAGAGAGCTGCCTGGTTCATTGAGCCAGGAAGTGACTTGCCTATGTCACTTGTCAAGTCACTTGTCAGTCAATATATCTTAAAGGTGGGATTTGAGCCCAAGTCTTCCTGACTCTGAAACCAGTTCTATGCCATGCTGCCTCTCTCTAAAGCCACCTAATTATACTATTCACGAGAACAATAAGAGAATTATAGGTGCAGAATATTATTATTCGCTGTACACACAGACGCTTTTTTGGTCAACTTTGCTTTACTTTGCTGTAAGGATGGGTTCAGTAGGTGGGAGTGACAAATTAGGAACTGATTTATGGGTTTTCTTTTTAAACTTCAATTTTAAAAAATGAAAGGATAGCACAAAAGACATTGTAAAATACTTTCCTTGAATCTAGATAATCTGTATCTAAAACATTCCCCTGATCTACTAGTCTAATAACCCTGCCAAAAAAAGAAGTAGGCCATTCGGACATGATCTGTTTTTTTATGCCAGAGGTTTACAATCACCACTTCCTTTTTTTGGATGTTCACTAATAATCATATTAATAATAGTTTTTAGAATTTTGCCAGGATTTGAAGTCAAGGTCACTGACCTCTTGATTGCAGATTCTATTCTCTTCCCCTTTTTGAAAAGTTGGACATTTGTTCTTCTCTGAACCAGAAATCTAACTGGGGAGAGACTATTAAGACTTTACCCCTGGAGCACCAACATCTGAGGCATACCCTTTGTCCCCATGGTATTCTTTTTGGTGGACTTTGATCTGAAACTACAAGATGTCACAAAGTTTCCCCCCAACTCTCCTGTTCCATAGCTGTTCCCTTAACTACTATCTTTAGCTTCCTAGGGCTTTATCCCAGGTGTTGCCTGTAATAACCATACTCAACAGGGATAGATTGTCTTCTGCCTCTACCCACAATCACTCAACTTAATTTGCCCTGGGCAGCAAAGTTTCTAGTTATTGCTTTTCCAAGAACCTGGGTTCAAATCCCATATACTCCCTGTGTGACCCTGGACAAGGCACTTAAGCATGATGGGCCTCAGTTTCCTTACCTATAAAATGAACTAGATGGGCACTGAGGGTTCCTCTCATTTCTAGTTTACAATTACATTTCCTATGATTCCCACCTTCTCTCATTCTATTCCTCTCACATAAGTCTGGCCATCACACTCCCCTATCTATCTAACAAATTCCAGGGGCTTTCTCTAGAGAGACCTCTGACCTCTAAGATAAAATATAAGCTCTTCATTTTGGCATTTAAAGCCCTTTACAACCTAGCCCTAACCTACTTTTCCAGGCTTAAGATATATCACTCCACTTTAGGCCCTCTACATTCCAAGCAAATTGGCTTTCATTTTATTTTTCAGACTTAGCACTCCATCTAACCATCTCTATGCCTTTGCTGTCCCCTTTGCCTAGAATAAACTCCCTCCTCACCTTTGCCTTTTGGAATTCTTAGTTTCCTTCCAGACTCAGTTCAAGCAAGCCTTCCTTGCTTGATCCCTGCTCCCTCCCCTTTTCAGGTCCTAGTGCCCTCCCTTCCAAAGTCTTCTGTATCTTATCTTTTTCTTGTTCAGTCATGTCCGATTCATATTATATTTTGTTGTTGTCATTGTTCAGTTGTGTCTGACTTTGTGACCCCATTTGGGGTTTTCTTGGCAAACATACTGAAGTGGTTTTAGAAACGAGGAAACTGAGGTAAAGAGGATAAAATGACTTGCCCAGGGTCACACAGCTAGTCTCTGAGGCCAGATTTGAACTCAGGAAAATAAGTCTTCCTAACTGCAGGTCCAGTGCTCTATCCACTTCACCACCCACCAGTACAAGTATTTTGAGGTATTTTTTTTTCAGGAATAATGAAGGATTTCTGATGATTTTCCATTAAGATCTAATGTTCTTCCTAACCCATAGGATTTTGGGATCCTATGATATATTCAGATTCTGCTATATTGTAAATATAGGAGGAGAAACCAGACTGCTGGTAGAGTGAGGAGATACCTCCATGTTTTTGCTGACCCACTAGGACCTCATTCCTATGCAGGCATTTACAAGGTGTTTAATTTTTAGTGGACTAACAGAGAGTGCTGATGGTGAAAGACTAGTTTACCTAACAAAAAGTATGAGGAAATGGTTGAGCTATAGTCAACAAACAGGATTGTGTTATACCAAGGACTTATCTGTGTTTATTTCCCATTAGGTTTTGTCTTTTGTCATAAGTTGGGAGGAAATCAAGCTGGTTCCCTGATAGTTTAGGTCTGATACTAGAATGAAATGAGACACTCAAGGTCAAATCCAGCAATTAACAAAAGGAAGCTTACTTATTCATAGCATGGAAAGGATATTTAACAACTATACAGAATGGAGATCAGGAAAAGGTCCACAGAATGGGGTGTGGTGACCTGGATCCATAACCCACCTTTCTATTCCCTTAGGGGACCAGGAAGTTATATCAATATAGTCAGGAAGATGTAACCCAACTTGAACTTTGACCTCCTAAGCCAATCTAGTTCTTTGCCTTTTAGGGAAAGATGTAGCTTAACCTGCATGATACCAAAGAGTAACTGGAAGAAATTACTTCTATTACACCTTTTTTTTAAGCTTACTCTACAAAAATGAGTTCTTAAACTAGTATAACACACGCAGAAATGTACAGGGAAACACACACACACACACACTTCTTTAAAACAAAACAAAACCAAAAAACACCCCATGCCCTGCCTTACATGGAACCACAGTATCTCACTTTACATCTCAAGTTTTTCTAGCCAGCCTCTGAGGAATTAAGAGGAACAAAGAGGGACCAACTCATCCTACCGCCCACAGAAAATGGCATTTGCAGTTTAAAACAAGTTATTTGAAAGACATTGGATCTGAGTTAGCAGTTTTTAGGCCAAGTTTCACCCTGATAAAATCTGATGTTATCTACTATGATAAGGGCTTTGTTCTATGTTAGCCTAGGAAATCATTCATTTTTATTTTTGCTTTGTAAAGCTCCAATGAATGGGATTGATCTCAATGGGATTTTGTATGGTCAGAAAGCTGTAGGGTTATTGCTAACTAAGTAAGTGTAAGAAAGATGTAATGAAAAAAATTCTGGAACAGAAGCCAGGAAACCAGATTTCTTCTCCTGGCTCTGTTATTATCAGCTACCTAGGTGATCTTTGGCAGGTCATTTAACCTCTACAAATCTTAGTTTCTTCATCTGTCTAATAGGCCAATTGTACTCTGACACAAAAGGTTGCCATGAGGAGAATACTTTGTAAACATGAAAGCACTATATAACTGTTGCATTGTTAGTATCATTTCTTCCTCTTTCTGGACCTGTTCCTTCATCATCAAAATGAAGAATTTAAACTAAATGTTCTCTAAAGATATTTTCAGTTTTAAAGTTATAAATTAAAATGCAACAAATATTATTCAATTCCTACTCTGAGTGAGGCACTGTACTAGGCATTGGGGATAGACACAAATGAAATAGACCCTGCCTTTAAGGAGCTTACATTCTGCTGGGCAGATATAACATGTGCATGTATCTGTATATCTACATCTACATCTATATCTATATCTATATCTATATCAACACAAAATAATTTGGAAAAAAAGGAGAGAACACAATGGATCACAATGGATTTGAGGTCTCTTTCACCATTTGTTCTAGCATCCAATTGAAAAAAACAAGTCTTGATTAGAGATCCTATATGACAATCCCCCAAATAAGCTATATTTATGAGATGAATGTATTATGAGATAAAAGGCAACCTCCTGGTCTAGAAAGAGGGTGATGCAAGATCACATTGCTCTTATCTGTGTACACAGTTGGGACACTTCATGTTACTCAATTTTGTGGGATTAGAAAAGGAATGAGAATAGGATATAAACAACTTTAAAATCAAGATTTTAAAAAGCCAAGTTGCTTCAGTTCGCCCACCTCAGTGTGTGCGGCCTGCTGGTTCGGACACGTACTGTTCTCTTTTAATTATTTATCTTCCTGGTCTCTGGCTAAGACTGAGAAATGTACTGGAATGTGTTTTGGAAAGGTAATGAAGTCTCTGCAGTACGAGACTTCTCTGTGTCTTGCTGTGTGACAAAATAGCAAGACCCATGGGATCCCTGTCTGTTGCCCTACTTGGCCCCTCCAGTTAGGGTTGAGATAGGGGAATCATCCAATACTTCTTTGGTCCCAGGAGAGCTCTCTCTGGTCTATGGCAACCTGGGAGAAAGTAGCCTTCCCCTGAAGTCCTTCCTATTTTCTTCTGCCTAGAATAAAATAGTTCTAGGGTTCAATGAAGAGGTTGGGTTCATGTCAGTAAACTCCTAATATGGTGAGGATGAGTCACTCTGACATAGAGGTCGAGTTGAATTTTTATGCAGAAAGATGCAGGTCCAAGTTTCCTGTGTAAGGAGATTGGTGTCCCCTCCTCTCTGCAGAAGCAGCAGCAACAACAGCAGAGATTTTCCACTGCTTGCCATTTCAGCAGCTGCTATTGGGTGGAGACCACTCCAGCTCCTTTTCCCAGTCACCCCAGATGGCCTGGAGCTGGGAGGATCTCTGGAAGTCAATTGCTGTTCTGAGTAGAAATGGGAATTGGAGGGATCTCTGCCCATCAACAATAGCTCAAACAACAGTGACAAGTGCAAGTTGGTGTGAGGGAGGATACAAACCACACCATACAATAGAAAACAATAACAATATCACAAAATACACGTTTATCCAATGTCTATTGGGCTTGTCTTAGAGGATGATACAAAGCTTAGACAATACCTGGCTACTTTGCGTATTTGTTAATGTATTCTACAAACATTCATTAAGTATGTGACCATCGAGCTATACAGTAGGGGATATAACTTTAGATCAAATATTCTCTCAAGAATTTTGCTGTACTGGCATTTAAATCAACCCCAGTTTGAGGGAAAATTTTGTTTATTTTAAAATGTCTACTTACACACATGATATATGACTGCTCAGGGAGTAGACTTGTGGTTTCTGGATCAAATGGCACTCCAAGAGTTAACCTAAATCCCCAGAATGACCGCAGAACAAAATCTGTCTTAGAGGTAGAAGGGAACAGCAGTTGTAACACCCATGAAAAATGCCTCAGGTCCTGGCATCAGGAGAATCTGGTGCACCTGGCTTAGAGAAAAGACTAAAGAAACTGATGAGGTTTAGAGATGAGGAAATTGACCAAGAGCCAAGTTCTCAAACAGGGGAAAATACAAAATTCAAGCATTCCCAGTCACATAAATTATGATTAATCATCTTTTTACATATCCAACAAAAGAAGGCAGGTTATTGTAATAAATGAATCTCATTATTTTTGATCTATAAAATTCCACTGGGGTTAATTTCAGTGGGATTTTTTTTTTTTAGTCAGATAGTTACAGGGATAGTGGTAAGTGGAGAAATGGAAGGGACTAAGCATTTATGAAATGTATACTCTGTACCAAGTGCTTTGCAAATATGATATCAGTTGATCATCACAAGAACTTGAGGAGGTAGGTACTACTATTATCCCCATTTTACAGTTGAGGAAACTGAGGAAGACAAAGGTTAAATGACTTGCCTAGGGTCACACAGCTAGTAAGTAAATGAAGCTGGATTTGAATTCCAGGCCCAGTGTTCTATCCACTGCATCTAAGTTAGTGGTATAATGGAGGAAAAAAAAAAAACTTCCACTGGACTGAGAGTCAGAAAATATGGGTTCTCATTCTGGGCATGATGCTAAATTCACTGAGACTTTGCTCAAGTCATTAATTCTCTGGACCTTGGCTTCCTTATTAGTAAAAGAGATAATTGATTAGAGAGTCATTTGGGTTCTTTCCAGTTCTTTAATCTTTAGTTCTTGAATGAATTTATAATCTCATCAATGTAATTATTCTCTCCAAAAGTCCAAATTGCGGTCTTCCTTTGCTTTCCTGTCCAATGAAAATCTTGCCAAAGTCTTCCCATAAGTCCTCTGCAGGAGATAAACCCAACATACTCAAAGGTATAGCTCTAGGTCTCTTAAAACTATGTGGGGATCAGTTCAATATATTGGCTGACCATTTGTTTTCCCTCACTTTCTGATTTACCAACTTGTTTTTCTGGACATATATGTGTTTAAAGATATATTTGGTATTGCTTTTTTGCATACAACTGATTATTAGTAATATTTTACCCACCATCCCTGGCTCCATTTGTTTTCACATGAACCACAATTCTGACTCCTCAGAGATCAATGGAAGGATACTGATGTTTTTTTTAAAAAAAGGAGTTTTGTTTCAGGAAGAATCTTGGTGCCATTGAAAGCATAGTTTCCCAAATGCAATCCTATCTTTCCTCCTTCTGCTCCTCAATTCTGAGCCGAGCTCATTATGCATCTGCAGAATCTGTCTAAGATAAATACTGATGGATGAGTTCAATGGCTTTTCTATCCAACTATATGTCTGTTCCTTGATCCATTTCCTTTTTTTCCAGAATTGACATCTTTTTGAAGCATTGCAGGTTCAAGTAGTTTTATATGCAGGAATCGTCTTCTTCTAATCTTTACTTTGTTGTCTCATTTGTTGATTTTAACTTTTGCTGTACCAAATTGATATTCTCACTATGCATAAGACAGCAGATTCAGAAAGAACTGCCTCATTAATAAAGCAATCATTTCCTTATCTATTCAGAGGAAATTTTATGCTTTAAAATATGATTTGGTACTTGTCATGTCTAGCATCTCTAAACTTTCTTCTTGAAAGATATATAGGTGTAAGCTTTATGCATAGCCTTTAGCTTTTTTTTTTTTTTGCAGGGGGGAAGGCAGGGCAATTGAGGTTAAGTGACTTGCCCAAGGTCACATGGCTAGTAAATTAAGTGTCTGAGGCTGGATTTGAACTTAGGTTCTCCTGACTCCAGGGTTGGTACTCTATTCACTCCACCACCTAACTGAGCCTCCTTTTTTTTTCTTGATTGATACTTTCCAGCATTCAGTTAGATGAACAGAACAGAAACAGAGTTTGTATATCACTGTGTACATCTGAAACAGACAGCACAAATGGACATTGAGTTGAGCCAAGAATTAAACAAGATGGGGAAAGAAGACTAGATTATCTCCAGGAAATGGTGTAAAGGGAATGCAAATTTGGAAGATCTTCCCTGCCCCTAGGCTAAAGTGCACCTGGAGCCTGGGGTGGGAGGCTTGTTTTTCAGTAGATACTTCTTGATTGGCCAGTGAGTCAATAAGGTTGTTACATTCTCTGAGCCAGAAGAAGGCTATATAAGCCCTGATGTGTAGCTTTGTTTTGGGGGCTCACTTTGAGAAGTGTTCTGTGATTTGATATGGATTCTGGGAAGCCATTGTCCGGAGCCCCCCCGGCTTTGAAAAACCCAGATGTGGAAACCCAGATGTTGACTGGGTATGGATGTAATGGTTGGACAGTTTGAAATCTGTCTACTAGATCTGTTTGTCTTGATAATTCTGCCTGTATACGTTGAAGTTCGGGGTGCTGACCTTTTCCCCTGAACAAGGTAAACGATATATGTCTGACTGATTAAAGTAAGCTTGTTAACCCATTTTGAGTTGCTTTCCTTTAACAACGCAGATCCAAGAACCTGTGTGAGCAGCCACCCTAGGGACGCCAGGGTGCTTGCTGCTACAAAAGGCAAAGTTCCTTTAATGACATTAAACTTCTCCCAGAAACAAGGGTCCATCTTATTTATTTATTTTCTTATCAGGCAACAGGGCTTAAGCAAGACCTATGTGCCAGGTGTCATTCTAGGTACAAGAGACACAAAAACAAAAATGAAAGAATCCTTGACCTTAAAGAGCTTACATTCTCCCACATGTGTGCCTTCAGGTTTCATTTGACAAGAAGAAGAAGCACTCTTTGTAGGATGTATCCCATGTGAGACATAGCTTTGGCTCATATCTCCATTGGTTAGGGCCCAAGATGCCACCCAATCAGGGAAATAGCACCTAATTTCTGTGCTTCTATGGGATGATAGGATCACAGATTTTGAACTGGAATGGATTCTAGAGACCATCTAGCTTAGCTCCCTCATTTTACAGATAAGGAACTGAAAAGGCCTATTTTTAAAATGCCAGTGTAATAGGGGACAGGCCAAGCTCAACCCTTATCAGTACATGTAGCATTTTTTGCTAATGCTGTCTCCATGTGGAAAGAGGCTATGAAGCCTGCTTCTGGAAAGGCAGGATGGCATTCAAGTAAAAGTCCCTGCTCAGATTCTGAACTTGATCAGATGTGATTTTCAGGCTATTAACTACATAGTAAAGAGATAAACTTTTAACTTACCACTGAGCCAAAACTGGGGTGTACTCCCAAAGGTAGTAACTGGTCACAATGAGCCTTTCTCTTTTCTCACTGCCTATGTTTGAGTGAAAGAGACATGCTATAAACCTTTGGATGGGGGTGTAGTCTCCGGCCTCCTCATCACAGGGCTGATATATCTAGACTCTTCTTTTTGTCTCTGTGCATTTGCTCTTTCTTACTTTCTAGTGAAAAATTATTGGAGAAAGCTACAACTTTGTGAACTTCAAAAGGGCAGAATGTAGAACCACCAGTAGTCTCAGAGCTGGAGAACATGTTAGATCTTACAGCTATCCAAGTCCAGTTTACCAGCAAAGACCAGGGGATCCAAACCAGTAGTGAATTAAACCCCATAGGCAAGTCGCCAGGCCCTACAAGCAAAGGGGGAACTTTGGCCATCACATATGCCAAATTCAGAAATTAACTTGATGGGGCATATGTTTATAGTAGCTACTATATATGTGAGCCAACTTTACCGTTGAGCAAAGGTTGAGACCAAGGTCAAAAGGGGGAGAATGTGACTCCAGATTAAGACAAGTAAGAGAAGAAAATAAGCATTTATAAACTCTCTACTATGTGCTGGGCACTATGCTAAGCACTTTACAAGAGTGTTCTTTGACCCTCCTAACAACCCTGGGAGGGAAGTGCTTTTCTAAGGCCTATTTTACAGGTGAGGTTAGAGCTGAGACAGATAGAGGGTAAGTGACTTGCTCAGGGTCATACAACTAGTCATAACTGAAGCTGGATTTGAACTGAGTTCTTCCAGACTGCAGGCCCAGTCGTCTAGCCATTGGGCCACTTAGCTGCTTAGGTGAAATCTTGTTATAACATCTCAGTAAATATCCCAGTGTAAAAGCTAACAGATAACAATTGGTTAAATTATACTAGTATGCTAATAATTGCTGAAAATTCAATAGAATAAATGTAGTTTGCATTTTAGATAAATATTGACTTCATAAATAAAAGATAAAGTACTGTAAGGCCAATTAGAGCAGTTCTCCTGAGGACTACCTATGTGAATACCTTTTTTTTTTGCTTTTTGGAGGGACAATTGGGAATAAGTGACCTGCCCAAGGTCACACAGCTATTAAGTGTTAAGTATCTGAGGCTAGATTTGAACTCAGGTCCTCCTCACTCCAGGGCCAGTGCTCTATTCACTGTACCACCTAGCTGCTCCCTCCTTTTTTTTTTGCTTTTTTTTGGAGGGGAGAAGGCAGGGAAATTGGGGTTAAGTGACTTGCCCAAGATCACATGGCTAGTAAGGGATAAGTGTCTGAGGCCAGATTTGAACCCAGGTATTCCTGACTCCAGGACTGGTGCTCTATTCACTGTGCCACCTAGTGAATAACTTTAAGGGTCTAATCATATAGTATAATAAACTCTCTTATTTATTCAGCAATAAACTAAAGCATAACATTCACAACAACATAACATAACTTCTTAGTAAGATGGTCACATAGTCTTAAACAAAACATATCATTCAGTATATCTTATAGTCATCTTTAAGGGGTAGCAGAAAATACAAATACCATCTACCCCTAGGTCACAGTAAGTAACAATCTCCTCAGTCAATATAGAGTATACAAGTGTAGTCCTCTTTCATCTTGACTAAAGGTTGGCTTCCAATCATCCTTAAAGGGTAGCAGAAAGTACAAATATCATCCACCCCTAGGTCACAGTAAGTTACAAATCTCATCAGTCAATACAGAATATCCAAAGTAATGTCCTCTTTCATCTTCACTCAAGGCTGGCTTACAAACTCCACACTCCTTCTCCATGGGCTGACTGCTCCCAACTCTAGCCTGGATTCACATGTAGGGAGCTCTCTGCTCCTGTTCCATATCTCAGCTCACAGGGACTACTCCACTCCAAGCTCTTCACAGTTTCTTTTTCTAGCAAAACAAGCTTAATAGGGCTACAACAATATTTATACACATTACCAGTACCATCATCTTCATTCACTTTCTGTCTGAGAAACCAATACAGAACAACAGACAGGGTTTCTGTCTGAGAAATCAACACAGAACAACAGACAGGACTTCTGTCTGAGAAAGTTACACAGATCAACAATAGAGCACCAAGATCACATTCTCTCTCTCAGTTCTGCCTGCTCCCAACTCTGCTCTTGTTCTTATCTGCTCCTTCCGGGTCCACTCTTTTTTCAAGCTTCTCCCACCTTGGACTCCCATGTGATTACATTTGGCCTATTAAGGGGAAGGGGAGAGCTTCAAATTCCCTTAGGCCTATTAAGGGCAGGGAAGATCTTCAAACTCTTTTAGGCCAATTAAGGGCAATACAAAGCATACTGTTTCCAATCAAAGAGACTTGATACAATCAAAGGCAAGGTTCAAAGGCACTTGATTAGCTAAAACTGAATCCAGAAAAACACAAAAAAATTCTTTTTTTGCTTGCCACTACAAATAGGTACAACTAGAAAACTTGAAATAGGAGATTGAACATTGAACATTAGAGAAAGATACCCCCAAAATCTTAGGGGTACCCCTAGAAACCTGAGAGGGTAGAGATACAGCCTTGCTCTAAGGGGACTTTACTCATCAGTGTGAGTATGTGATTTGGTATTGTAATGGCAAGCAAAGAAGTGCTTCGCATCTTGTTTCAGCTATTTAATTATTTAGCACCTTGTTTCAGTTCAAGTTTCTTTTAAACCTTACCCATGATTACATCAAGTCTTTATTAAGAAACAGAACTTGTGAACCCCAGAACTTATGAACTCCTGTTGCATCAGCAAGGAGTGGAACAGGGAGGAGCTAATATCATATATAAGGAGAAGCCCAAGCTGGGAGAGAGCAGAACTGAGAAAAGAACTCTTGTGGTGGCAGAGTTGAGAAGGAGAAAACTTGTGGTATCCCAGCACTCTGTTGGTCTGTTCTGTCTGTGTTGATTTTTGTTTGTAATACTTTGTACAGAATCCCTGGGACATTACTAGAAGCCTTGAAAGAGGATCTTCCGGTTGCCTGTTTACAGAAGTCCTGGAGGAGGGTTTTGGAGGTCCTGGGACTTCACTGATGATTTGTGTTGACCTCTCAGACCTTGTTTGTGGGTTTGTGTTGGTTTCTATGCTGATGATTTGTGTTGACTTCTCAGACCTTGTTTGTGAATCTCTGTTGATTTCACAGGCATATAGTGAATTGATGATGGTGCAAATAATGTGCATGAATGTTGTTTTGACTCTGTTAAGTTTTGTCTTCCTAGAAACAGAAACTGTGAAGGAGTTGAGGTGGACTGGACACTGTGAGCTTCAATATGGAATGGGAACTGTTTGAGGACCTGGATGAAGAGCTGAGAACTGCCTACCTTTGAATCCAGGTGATAGTTGAGTAGATTCAGGCAGGAGCTAGGACCATGGAAGAGGAACCATGGAATCTGAGAGCCAGCCTCTAGTCAAGATGAAAAGGCCTCTCCTTGGGTACTTAATGCTGACTGAGAAGATCATGATTTACTGTGGCCTAGAGGTGGAAGGACTTTATACTCTGTGCCTTGTAGCTCTTAATGATGATTGGAAACTAATCTCCAATCAAGAAAAAAGAAGGCTTTTTGACTGAGAGATTAAGACAATGTGACATAGGGGTGGAGAACTTTGACATTTGTACTTTGTGTCCCTTAAGGGAGCTAGATCCTTAAGAATGATTGAGTTAAGGACTCACTGAATGATATCTTTTGCTTAAAACTGTGTGGCCATTTTGGTGAAAACTATGTGGCCACTTTAGCGATAAGTTATAACATTGTGAATGCTATACTTTGGTTTCTGTAAATGTTTTGTCTTAGTTTATAATAGAGGAGCTAATGACCATATATAAGGAGAAGTCCAATAATAATAGAGAGTTGAATAAATAGAGAGTTTACTATACCATGTAATCAGACTCCTAAAGCTGTTTACAATAGCAGTCCTCTGGAAAGCTTCTCGTGCTTGGTTTTACAGGTATATGAAAGACAAGAGCTATCCAAGGGTATAGTAGTGTTATTGTTATTCTATGATGGTTTGACATGGAATACAACAGCCTTTCAAGAATTAAAAAGAATTATCATACAGAGGACAGTGGTGAAGCATACTATGAGTATAAGCAGTCACAACATATAACAAATGGGGAACTCCCAAGAAGAACAGGAGATAATGGAGAAATGTATGATAGAAAAAGAAAATGGGTTAGTCACCAAAGATAAATAAAAAGTCTATGTGCTCTAATGGAATTCTAGCAGGGTCAAGAGGAAGAAAAATCATGTTGGGTGGACCCTCTGTATCGAACTTTTGGGAGGGTATGAAAAAAATTCTTACAGGAAGAGAAGACATGGATGAGTTGAACTCTCCATCATTGGAGAGAATATCCAAAATGATCAGCTAACAAATACACTTGGATATTTGAGAAACGTATTTCCCAACATGTGTTTCCATTGGGGTTTTATTTTTGTCATCCTACTCCATGCCCACTTTTGCATCAAAGTCTCTGAATATGAAAGCATATGTCAATTGCAGTTGCAGGATCTTATCAAGTTTTTTTTGTCAAATTTCTCTTCTTCAGCAACAGATGTTGGCTTTTAAGTTCCATTTATCTTCATGATGATCTTTTTTAAAGAATGTTCATCAAATGAGCTGTCAGATAAAGTATCCCATGCGATGATATATCTTTGGTGTCTTCAAATTTATAATAAGACCAAACTCATATACCCTTCCAAGAAAAACCTGGGACCCATCTTTCCATTTAACTTCCAAAACTTTCATTTTTACTTCTAGTTTCATTGAATTACAAATGTTAATACTGATATGATTTAGTATCTTTGGTTCATTGGTTAATGAGCAAGGATCTCATAGAGTATCAGCAGTTAAATTAATGTTTATAAATTTTTTTTAAAGACCAACTATGATTCTTAGCACCTTCTTCCCTCTTTTTGTCTTCTCTGTTACCATTACGGAAGAAAAAAGGTCTGTTCAGAAAACTTATCAATGAAATAATAAATTAGGAATCCAAAGGACTGGAGATAAAACATGTCACCCACTTCTTGCCAAAGAGTTAAAATGAATAATGAGACACATTTTTTTGGACAAAGTTAATAGGGAATTTGTTTTGCTAGACTATATATATTTGTTGTGAGGGCCTTATTTTTCATTTTTAAAAAAATTGTTCAATGGGGGCAATGAAAGAAAGATTATATTATTAAAAATTAATAAATGCATGTAAAATAAACAACATTTTTAAAAGAAAGAGAAGGTATGTTCTTTCACTCTTATTTAATTTGGGGCACAGAATGGAGAAGTATTTTATATTTTTCTTTTGCTTAAGGGGTTACAATGGCCAAAGAATTAATCAAGTGGCTAGCATACTGGTGATAACTCTAAAATCTAGAGTTCATGGATTTTCTCCAACAAAAATATGAAGTTGTTCCTTGGCCTTCTTTTGTCAAGGCTAAACAGTCCTAACTCATTTAATTTGTCCCCAGAAGTTCTGATTTTTATTTCTTAAGTTATTTTTGTTTCTCTCTGAACCCTTGTCCATACCATGTATTTCTTGAACTATAGAAAACATAATTGTCTAATAATTGCCTTTAAAATAAATTTTATTGATACCTTTGGTCTTTATATCACCTACATTCCCCCCTCCAAACCCATTCTTTCCTCTTCCCAGAGAACCATAGCATATAATAAAAACTAAAAAGGAAAAAAGAAAGAAGGGGAAAACCCATCAAAACCAAACAGTACATCCAAATAAACCTACACACACACACACACACACACACACACACACACGTCACGATGTTTCTTATCCATGGATTATTTCTACCCCTATTTCTGCAAGGATTGTGGGGAGGAGCCTTCTTATCCATTTCTAATAATTGCTAACCAATGTTAAGTATATAAAAGATCCTTCTGAGACTCTGTGTATCTTAGTCCAGGTCAGACTTCCCAGCACCATTCTAACATTCATGGCAATTAATTTCTGAAATACCTTTGTGTTGAATTTATGGAAAATAGGAATCCATCGTCATAAGTTTTTTGTCCAGACCTTAGATTTCTTTGATGTAGGAAACTCTCAGTGAATTAATTCTCTCTACCAATACACAGCAGCAACTGATTTTCAAATTATAGTCTTAGAAAGCTGTTCAGGGCCCTGGGAAACTAAATTACTTGCCCAGAGTCATTCAACTAGTATGTTGCAGAAGCAGAATGTCAGGGCCAATGCCAGCCCCTCTCCACTGGTCCATATTGCCTCTCTTATTAGTTATTACTATTATTCATTATCACTATTATCATGCTGGGGGGGGGGTGTTGGACATTTCACCGTATCAGAGAAAGCATGCTTCTTCTGTCACCTATTATTACAGTCTTTCTGCAACAGCAGATCAGAGGGAGCAGGCAGTTTGGAAATGAATTTAGGTTCAAACCCTAATCTTGTGCTTTTATAGTATTTTTAGAGAAGAGAAATGTCTCACTGAAGTCTCCCATAAAGCAGCATTCAAGACATCATGACACAGCAGGAAAGCTAGACCTGGAATCAATAGGTTTCAGTTCAAATCCTCCCTCTGATTCATGCTAGCTATGTGACCATGATCAAGAGAGTAAGTCTTAGTGTCCTCATCTGTAAAACAGGGGTAAATGCTGTCTAACTGGTACTATCTACCTCATGAGGTTGTTTTGAAGAAAGTATTATGTATTTCTTTTTTTCCCCATGTTTTTCAAGAGTTCTTTTCTTTTTTTTTTATTTTTCAAATGCTTTATTAACTTCTGATTTACATCATTCATTTCCGCCAGATTTTGAGTTACAAATTTTCTACCTGTTTTTCCCCTACCCACTGCCCCAAAATAGCAGTCCCACAGGATATCCCCTCCTCCACTCTGCTCTCTCCCATATTTTCTCCCATACCCCTTTCGACTTTTCCAGTGGATCTCTATGCCCCAGTGCCTGTATATCTTATTTCCCAATTACATGTAAAATAGTATTAATAATAGTGTGTGTGTGTGTGTGTGTGTGTGTGTTTTCTCAGCTGCTGGAGGTATTAGATGGGTGCCCTCTCTGAGGTCTCCACACGTTCTGGCAAGCTGGACACATGCCCCAGGACCTCCACCCTAGACTGCAATCCAGATCCAAGAAGGTTAAAGCAACAGTGATTACCCCTCAGACTGGTGCTTGATCCCCCTACACTCTGCAGTCCAGGAGCTGAAGCTGGCATGTGGTGCTGGTTGGCTCTGCCAGCGTCTTAGTGGCTTGTCACCAGGGGGGGGGAAGCCACGAATTCCCACTTACTTGGTCCCAAAGTCCAGACTGCACTGATCTCTCACTTTGTCCTTCGCATCTATGTGTTGATAAATCTGGAAACGGCCACAGCTGCTGCTGATCTGGAGTCCCTCTGGCTGGCAGCTGGTCAGGCCAGCCCTGGGGCTAAAGCCTCGGTGGGGCTGGGCCTGCGCTGGCCGATTTCTGCCACCCTGCAGGACTGTCCTCAGTGGGAGGTAAACTTCTCTGTGTCATTTTGTGGGTTCTGAAGCTCCAAAGTTTGTTTAGAGTCCCCTTTTTACATGGATTGGGGAAGGTGGAAGTCGGAGCAGTGGGGAGGTCCTGCTTCTACTCCGGCATCTTGACTCGGCCCCCCCGCCCAATTATGTATTTCTTAAAGCAATATATAAATGTGAGATATTATTACTTTCCACTAATTCATAACTGGCATTGTAATTTAACCTAAATAGACCTAATTCATTTAACTTTCCCCCAGAAATTCTAGTTTTTATTTCTGAAATTAATTTTTTTTAATTTTCCTCTGGTCCCTTGTCTACTTCATGTATACAGGAAAGCAGTATTATATAGTGGAAAAAGCATTGACTTTGGAAAGAGAAGAATTAGGTTTGGATCCCACCTAGATGTTTTACTACCTCGTTTCTCTTAGGCAAATTACTTTTCCTGGGCTTCAGTTTTCTCTCTTGTAAAATGAAGGGATTGACTAAGTTGGTCTCTGATCCCTTCCAATCCCAATATGGTCCTAAGAAGTCACTTCCAAAGGCAGAAATCCACATTAAACTGATTGTAAAACTTTTAATAAATAAGATTTGAACTGGTGGTTAATACTTTGGCATTCTGGGCATTGTATTCCAAGAGGGTTTCTATCATGTAAGAATTTTGGAGCACTTACATAACTCCCACGTTTTTCTTGCCTGACTTACTCTAACCTTGTTCTTCTCCAATTCATAAGAATTTCTCCTTTGTTGAGAACCTTCCAATCCCATGATCAAATTCTTGGAAGTTAGAGGCCCACTTCCTTTTATTTGTTTTGGGTATTTACAATATGCAACTGTAAGGTTATACCAAAAAATGTTACTAAGGGGGTTCTGCTGTCCAGCATGTGACAACTGCCAAGTAGAGGAAAGAAATATGGACCTGGTAGTTAGAAAACCTGGGTTCAAGTTCCATCTCTGTGGGTCTTTGGGCAAATGATTTATCCCCTCTGGCCAGTCTCATCTTTAAAATAAGAGGGTTAGACCAGATAATTTCCAAAGTCTCTATTAATTCTTTTTAAAAATGCAGTTACTATAATTTGATGTTCCAGTTTGAACAGTTTTTATATTTTAAGGATTATATGTTGTATTGCTCAGTCTTGTCCAACTCTTTATGACTCCATTTGGGGCTTTCTTGGCAGAGATACTAGAGTGATTTGCCATTTCCTTCTCCAGCTCATTTTAGAGATGAGAAAACTGAGACAAACAGGGTTAAGTGACTTGTTCAGGGTCACAGAGCTATTAAATATCTGAGGTTGGATTTGAACTCAGGAAGATGAGTCTTTCTGATTCCAAGCCCAGTGCTCTATCCACTATACACCATCTAGCTGCCCTACTTAAAAATCTAAATTCTATAAAATCAGCCACCCAAATCAACAAGTATTCATTAATACTAATACTTATCATAGTTAGCATTTCTATAACACTCTGTTTTATGGAGTACTGTTATAAATATTATCTCACTAGATCCTCATAACAACCCTTATTTGCATGTTGTCTCCCCATCAGTCAATCAATAAGCATCTATTAAGCAATTATTGTGTACCAGGAATAAGCTATGCACTAGGGATAAAAAGAAAGTTTAAAACCCTATCTTTGTCATTAAGGACTTCACGTTCTAATGGAGGGAACAAAATATAATAAATAGGTACATGTAGGATATCTACAGTGGGGATAGAAGACAACTTTTGAGGGGAAAGCCCTAGTAGCTTTGGTGGGTTTATGGGGGGAGGACGGGTTAAGGACTCCCTTCAGAAGATGGGCTTTTATCTGAGTCCTAAAGAAATCCAGGGATTCTATGAGGTAAGGAGTAAAGGAGAGCATTCCAGGTATGGGAGAGAGTCAGTTGCAGAAACACAGAAGTGGAAGACAGTGTGTCATATGTGAGGAACAGTAAATAGGCGAGCATTGTAGAGTATGTGAAAGGGAGGGAAGTGTAAGAAGACTGGAAAGATGGCAAAGGGGTAGGTTGTGAAGAGCCTTAAATGCCAAAGAAAAGACTTTATATTTGATCCTTTCAGTAACAAGGGGGACCTGGAGTTTGCTGAATAGTGGGGTAACATAACTATTCCAGCTGAGCTGAGGATGGATTGGAGTGGGGAGAAACAAGTCGAGGAGACTGGTTAGAAGATCACTCTAGTGATAAGGGTCTGAACTAATGTGGAGACTGAGTGAGTACAGAGAAAGGGACATATCTGAGATCTGCAGATCTGCAGAAATAGAAACAAAAGATCTGCTGATGAATTGAACTTGGGGTGAATGTGAATGAGTAGTTGAGGCTGACACTGAGGTTGTGAGGCTGGACAACTGGGCAGTTGGGAAGAGGAGAGATTTTGGATTGGGGGTTGAGAAGATGATGAGTTCTGTTTTGGACATATTGGTTTTGAGGTGTCTAATACAGTCAGTAATGCAAGTTAAGCTAGGGTTTTGAGAATCAAATGAGATAATATTTTTAAGGTACTTCACACGGTGTCTGGCACATATTAAGGGCTAATACATGCTAGTTATTTGTATTACTAACTCAGAAAAGAGACTACAGTTGGATATGTAGATCTGGAAATCATCTGCTTAGAGATAATAATAATTGTACCCATGAGAACTGATGAGATCAGCGAGTGAAATAGGTTAAAAACAAAAATGAAGAGAGCCCAAGAGAGAGCCTTGGGGTTGGGGGTGAGTTGGGGACACACACAGTTAATGAGTATAACATGTATGAAGAGGTTGCAAAAAAAACTGAGGAGTGGTCACCTGGCTAAGAAGAGAACCAGCAGAGAGCAATGTCATAGATAAAAGAGAAAAGGGAGCATCCAGGAGGATTCAATGATTAACAGAGTCAAATGCTACAGAGGTCAAGAGGATGAGGATTGGGAAAGGATCATTAGATCTGTCAATTAAAAGATCTCTGTTAACTTTGGAGAAAGATATTTCAGTAGAATGATGAGGCCAGAAGTCAAGTGGCAAAGGGTTTAGAGGACAGTAAGAGGAAAGGTCATGTAGGCACCTTGTTTAGACAACTTTTTCAAAGAGTTTAGTTGAGGAGAAAAGAGATGCAAAATTATAACGACTGGCAGTGAACAAGTGAGGGTTTTTGCTAGGAATAGGGAAGATGTGGGCATATTTGTTGTGGTGGTGGTGGTTTTGTCCTTCATTCTCAACGAGGGCAATGGTATTAGGAAGGTGATACCATGAATTTCAAGTGAATTAGATTTAAGTGAAGAAGGGCCGTGCAAAGTCACCAGCCTCACTTTCTCTTCTGGAGCCATCGGTGTCCAGTGGCGATATTTTGTCTGCAGCAAGGAACAAGTGGTAGATAGGAGAGATTGAGGATTAGAAGGAGGGATGATAATGGGGCAATCTGCTGGAGAGGATAGAAGGAGATTGGATCGAAGGAACATATAGAGGCATTGACCTTAGCAAGGAGTGGGGCCACCCTCTAAAATAAATTATTGCCTTACTTTATTAATTCTCTTAAAAGACAGTTTCACTTAAAATGAAGCAGACCTGCACTCTAAAACTAGAGCTCAATAGAATCCAGTAGAAAGACAGATAAAAGCATATGTTTCCAATACAAGGAATGCTTTATACTATGCAGCTCAGACTACCAGTATTTTAGGATGTATGGAGAGCTTTGAATACTTATGGTTTTGTTACTCATTCTACATGGCTTCTCCCTACAAGGAGGGAGGGAAGGGAAAGTGTAATGGGAATGGGAATTTGAAGATCTTCCATGCCCCTTAATAAACCTAAGGGAATTTGAAGACCTTCCTTGATTTGAAGATCTTCCCTTCCCTGTAATCACATGCAGCCTGTGGTGGGAGGAGCTTGCTGAAGAGTGGAGCAGAGCCCACAGGAAGCTGGGAGTCAGAGCAGCTAGATGGTGAGAGAGAGATAATGCACCCAGGGAGATAGCTAGGCTTGTAAGTGTTGGTTTGTGGGAAGTTTAAAGGACGGTGTGGCTCTCTGCTGTGTTATGGTGTATTAACTTCTTTTTTGCTATGATGGATTTGGTTTCCTGGTGTTGGGATTTGGTTTTCTGGTATCTGAATAAATGTTTTGCTTCTGTTTTCTATATGGAGAGTCTGTTATATTTTGTGATTGAGAACTATGCTGGTATATTTACAGTCACTGTTGGCACTGTAAATATTGCATTGGTGCTACAGAAGGGAATAAGCAATTATGTAGTACCTACTATGTTCCAGGCACTGTGCTAAGCATTTTTTACAAATATTATCTCATTTTATTCCCCACTACAACTATATAGGGTAGGCACTATTATTATCTTCATTTTTACAGTTGAGAAAACTGAAGAAAAAAACTATAAGTGACTTGTTCAAGGTCATATAACTAGTAAGTATCTGAGGCCATATTTGAACTCAGGTCTCCCTGACTCTTGCCTAGCATTTTATCCATTGAAGTTCAAACCTCAAAGTTATTTTTTTTAAAAAGAAAGTCAAAATCCCAGAAGGGAATTTAGGAATCATTTAATCCCATCTTATAACAGCACAGATGAAGAAACTGAGGCCTGGTGACATAGGAGAATTTACTCAAGTTAGTGATAGTGCTAGGTGTTTGTCTCCCCCCTCCCACTTCCCCATCCCCAGGTGAGAACTGCTTTCACAACAGTATTTTTCCCTTAGGAAAAAAAATGAGTAATTCCAGGTTTCAGTTCCCTATAAGTGGGTTTAAAACAGGTCACCTAAGTTTTGCTTCCAACAGACTGCAAGTACGTACCATTGCAACAAAAGTATTATTAGAAGTAGAAGGATCTCAGAGGTCATTTAGTTCATCTCTGTCCCTCCCCCTCCCCCATTTTAAAGGTCAGAGAAGTGGCTTGTTCCAAAGTCCCCAAAGCTGCCAAGCAACAAAGCCTGGACTTAAACTACAGTTTCCTGACTGTCATCCCAAGTATGTGTTCTTTTTGTCCGCTCTATCTGCTTCTTACATGCAATACTATCTCTTCCTTTTCCAACATGTCTGAGGGTTTTGCAATAGGCCCTGACTAATTGCTTATGATGGATTATCAATCAGCCTAATGAATTTGGGCTCCAGGAAGATTGTGTCTAAACTTGTCCTTCTAGCATTTTCCTTTCTTTCTCCACTTCCTCTCGCCTGCTAATGACTGTATGACCCAACAGCATGACTGAGTGATGAATTTCAAGTACACTAAATGTGCTTTTCTGGGAGTACAAAACTGCCCATTTTACTGATGCCTCATCCATTTCCAAATCAACCTAACAACCATCAAATATTTATTCATCTCCTCATACATATAAGGCATCATGCTGGATAATGTAAGATAGACAACAGAGGAGAGGGTACACTAAGGTCCTGCCCTCAGAGAGTTTGAATTCCAACGGGGAAGCAAAAACTTAAAGTTGTGTGAAAGGAACTGAGGCCAGAAAGCAGCATGTGACCTGAACCAAGTGGGATAGGGATAGTCCAGGAAGCTTCACAAAAGTGACCAGTTTAACTTGAGTCTTAAAAGATGGGAAGTCAGCCAGTCAACTAGTAATGCCTACTATGTGCCAGGCAGCATACTAAGCACTGGGATATAAAGAAAGACAGAGGATGGAATAAGCATTTATATAATGACTACTATATGACAGGCATTGTACTGAATATTTTTGTTTGTTTGTTTTTTACAAATATTACCTCATTTGATCCTGATATAAACCCTGGGAGTTAGGTGCTAATATAATCTCCATTTAATAGTTGAGAAAACTGAAGCAGATAAAAGTTAAGTGACTTGTCCAGGGTCACACAGCTATGTCTGAGGCTGCATTTGAACTCAGCTCTCCCTGACTTCAACCCTATCCACTGTGCTACCTGCCTTTTTGTCAGGGAGTTTCAGTAGAAATTAGATTTTTAGGGCATAAGTCATTCTAGGAGGGAAGGAAGAGGATAAATAGTCATAGGGGTGAAAGCCTTTTTCTACAGAAGTAAAAAAATTTGGTTTCAAGTTGCCACTCAGCCAGATGGACAAGCAGAGTCTTGCCTGCATCCTAGAGCTGCTGAAGGCCTGGGAAAAGAGTATAACAATAGGTAACATCTGTCAAACGATAATAAATGTTTTTGGTCCTTCCCACTGATCAGCAAACATTCATGTGGTACTTTGCACATATCACCTCAACTGTGCCTTACAACCCTGTAGATTAGGCAGGAAGAAGAAAACTCACAGAGGTAACGTGATTTACTCAGGATGATATATACAAATAGTGGAGGAACCAGGCTTCCTGCCTCCCAGTCCAGCACTCCTCCTAACTGGGTCCCTCTGCTTCCCTTCAGACCCTCTGGAGACTTCGTATTGTTACTCAATGAATAGCCTTTTATGAAGCATTGTCTAGGTGACAGGCACTGGGGGTACAAAATATAAAAAGGAGACCATGACAGTCTGCCCTCAAGGAACTTATATTCTATTGAGAAAATAACATGCCCATATGGAGATATATGAGAATAAAATAAATCCATCAAATTCAAGTATTTTGTCTGATTTTTTCATGTTTCTTGGGCCTCAATTCTACCTTTCTCCCTGTAGCTACTCAGTGTCCCCTTATTAGAATGTGAACTCCTTAAAAGCAAGAACTGTCTTGCTTTTCTATATATATTCCTGGTGATTAATCACTTATTAAATGTCTTTTCATACATTCATTCATCTGGTTTATCTAGAGACCACCCTCACCTCCCTTTGAGCCATGTTCAGGGCACACCATACACCTGCAAGGTTACCAAACCCAGGTTTCCAAACCATAGCTGTTCCACCCTTCAAAGGACAGCTCCTGAAATCTCCCAGCCTCCTCCACAAAGCCTTCTTAGCAGATCAGAGGAGATGTGACTTGGTCCCTCCTAGCCTGTCTGACTGTGACATTCCCATTGCTCTCCCCTACTAATTTGCCAGTCTCCACATGCATTCAAGATGAGGATGGTTGCCTTTTCTCCTTTTTTTTAAACTGTATTCCCAAACAGTTTTCAACATTCATTTCCACAAGATATTGAGTTACAAATTTTCTCCCTGTCTTTCCCCTACCCCCCACCCCAAGACAGTGAGCCTATTGAATACCCCTTCGCCCAATCTGTTCTCTCTTATATTCTCCCCCACGCCCCCTAACTTTCTAGTAGGGCAAGATGGATTTCTATGCCCCAGTGGCTGTATATCTTATTTCCCAGTTACATGTAAAAACAATTTTTTTAAACATTTGTTTTTAAAACTTTGATTTTCAGATTCTTTTCCTTCTTCCTTCCTTACCTACCCCCACTGGGAGGGCATGCAGTTCAATATAGGTTGTACATATGTAGCTAGGCAAAACATTTCCATAGTAATTATATTGTGAAAGGCTAACTATATTTCCCTCCATCCTATCCCACCCCCACTTATTCTATTCTCTACTTTAACCTAGTCCCTTTTCTCTCTTTCTTTCTTTCTTTCTTTCTTTCTTTCTTTCTTTCTTTCTTTCTTTCTTTCTTTCTCTCTCTCTCTCTCTCTCTCTCTCTCTCTCTTTCTTTCTTTCTTTCTTTCTTTCTTTCTTTCTTTCTTTCTTTCTTTCTTTCTTTCTTTCTTTCTCTCTCTCTCTCTC